>NC_092352.1:78078016-78693016 GCF_963676685.1 Mytilus edulis
AAGCACATAAGCAAAAATGCTAAATTCATTTACCATCGAACAAAAACCATTTACAGGCTGTATAAGCATTGAAAATAAATGCAATTAAAATGAATGAATTGATAACAATTATTTCAAATAATCTATGTCGAAATTCAACACCTATCTGAATCAACAAATACATAACTTGCCAACGTTTGAAATTTTTACTGAATATATATATATATATTTGCTTAGCAGCGACATCCCGGAGCTTGATCGTATTATTTGTCCTTTTTTTGTGGTTACATTACGTTTTTCATAGTTATATTTGTTAATAGCTAAATGAAGTTACTGTACTAAAAGTATATAAATCCAGAATAATCAAGTAAATAAAATGTATACAACGTGTGGTAAAAGTGTTCCCTTTGCTGGTATTTCATTGGAGGCTGTTCATTCCTTTTGATAGTATGAATGTTGCTTTTTAAACATCTAGTGTAAAATAGTTAAATATCACATTCATATCTTACGATTTAATGAACATATTTTCACGAGATCAAATTGGACAATTTAGAGTTCCTGCAATTGTAATATTTATTAATCGTATACAATTAAGATATTTATTTTTTCTTAACTTCGCGTGACGATCAGATTCCGTGGTCACGCTTTAAAAAAACATCTGCTATTTCGCATGCAGAGTGTTGCTGGACCGCTTAGTCTTATAAACAGCTAAACATATGAAATTAAATTCTACAAAGGGTCGACTATTTAAATTTCATTTTTACTTGATGCTAGGCTCACTTTTGTTGGACATTCTATTTCTAGAGTATACTTTGTTGTTATTTACAAACCAAGACTATTCATTTCAAAAAGCTTCCCCTATTTTCATAACTTTAATTACTCGAGTCTGTTTAGCTCTCCTATTAAAGGCCTTTTATTTATATTACGCTAGTAAAAGGCAGAACTCCGAGGAAAATTCAAAACGGAAGTCCCTAATCGAATGGCAAAGACAAAGCTCAAACACATAAAACGAATGGATAACAACAAGCTGAACCTACCACTGTTATGGCAGTTGCATACAATTCCATTATATTGACAATGGTGTGTGAACAAAACAAACAGACATAATAGATTAAAATGTAAAACTAGGGGTACGATAGTCAACATCGTGTCTTATTCACATATGTTGCAAAGAAACACAAAAACATGAAAAAGGCGTATAGACAAAGCACATAAGCAAAAATGCTAAATTCATTTACCATCGAACAAAAACCATTTACAGGCTGTATAAGCATTGAAAATAAATGCAATTAAAATGAATGAATTGATAACAATTATTTCAAATAATCTATGTCGAAATTCAACACCTATCTGAATCAACAAATACATAACTTGCCAACGTTTGAAATTTTTACTGAATATATATATATATATTTGCTTAGCAGCGACATCCCGGAGCTTGATCGTATTATTTGTCCTTTTTTTGTGGTTACATTACGTTTTTCATAGTTATATTTGTTAATAGCTAAATGAAGTTACTGTACTAAAAGTATATAAATCCAGAATAATCAAGTAAATAAAATGTATACAACGTGTGGTAAAAGTGTTCCCTTTGCTGGTATTTCATTGGAGGCTGTTCATTCCTTTTGATAGTATGAATGTTGCTTTTTAAACATCTAGTGTAAAATAGTTAAATATCACATTCATATCTTACGATTTAATGAACATATTTTCACGAGATCAAATTGGACAATTTAGAGTTCCTGCAATTGTAATATTTATTAATCGTATACAATTAAGATATTTATTTTTTCTTAACTTCGCGTGACGATCAGATTCCGTGGTCACGCTTTAAAAAAACATCTGCTATTTCGCATGCAGAGTGTTGCTGGACCGCTTAGTCTTATAAACAGCTAAACATATGAAATTAAATTCTACAAAGGGTCGACTATTTAAATTTCATTTTTACTTGATGCTAGGCTCACTTTTGTTGGACATTCTATTTCTAGAGTATACTTTGTTGTTATTTACAAACCAAGACTATTCATTTCAAAAAGCTTCCCCTATTTTCATAACTTTAATTACTCGAGTCTGTTTAGCTCTCCTATTAAAGGCCTTTTATTTATATTACGCTAGTAAAAGGCAGAACTCCGAGGAAAATTCAAAACGGAAGTCCCTAATCGAATGGCAAAGACAAAGCTCAAACACATAAAACGAATGGATAACAACAAGCTGAACCTACCACTGTTATGGCAGTTGCATACAATTCCATTATATTGACAATGGTGTGTGAACAAAACAAACAGACATAATAGATTAAAATGTAAAACTAGGGGTACGATAGTCAACATCGTGTCTTATTCACATATGTTGCAAAGAAACACAAAAACATGAAAAAGGCGTATAGACAAAGCACATAAGCAAAAATGCTAAATTCATTTACCATCGAACAAAAACCATTTACAGGCTGTATAAGCATTGAAAATAAATGCAATTAAAATGAATGAATTGATAACAATTATTTCAAATAATCTATGTCGAAATTCAACACCTATCTGAATCAACAAATACATAACTTGCCAACGTTTGAAATGTTTACTGAATATTTGATTAGCAGCGACATCCCGGACCTTGGTGGTATTATTTGTCCTTTTTTTTTTTGTGATTACATTACGTTTTTCATAGTTATATTTGTTAATAGCTAAATGAAGTTACTGTAATAACATTGTATAAATCCAGAATAATCAACGGATAATACTACTCCAATCATTGAACCCATTATTTTCTTCCGAATGTGTTTTGCAGGTTTTGATACTGGTAAATGGACATTCGTGAAGATTCATTTGACATTTATCTTATTAAATGTTAGGTTATTTATTTTTTCCTGTATAGTTTGTTCTATTTTCATTTTTGTCAAGTATATGAACTGTCCAATATTTTGACTTTATTGTTGCAATCTGACCATTCAGTATTGTTCTAGGGGTATTAAAAAATGTTTTGCAAATTGCGTTTTTTTTCGATTTACTTGTAATGAAAAATATTATGTCATGTTCGAGTGTCAACATTGATTAAAGTGATATAAAGTATTTTAATAGCTATCTAGAAGAGTATTTAAGCTCAGAAGGTCATTCACTGGTAGAGATGAAAACTCTACGATTGTGAATAGTTGTTGAATCTCAAATATTGTTAATATCATGTCTGAAGAATCATGTGCTGAACTATTACCCTGTTGAAATTATTACCCTCACTTTCTATTACAACCACGAGTAGATTATCAAATACAAAATGTAACTAAATGAGTCATTCTGTAATTATATTGGGGTGTACAGGCATATTGAATGTTCAAAGCGTGGAAGATTTTTTATACTGAAAATATTTACATGTTCAGCAGCAAGCAAACCTATAATTAAAATAACAACATTGATATGCTTCATCAATAAAGTATCAAGTTCAATCACGACTTTCGCTTGTTTTTCCATGCCTCGTTTTAATGTTGTCACGAAAAGGACACGCAGTCATATATATGTTGCATTTTAGAATATCTCGGTTAATCCGAATTTCTTAAATGCATTAAACCTGATTGTATGTTATATAATTATTAGTCTGTACTATATTTTATATCTAGTACCATAAAGTTTTGCTTACTAATCTATACTTTGTAGGTGTTAAAGTCACGCATATTTGTCCGATATCTTATCTATTTATTTAACAATCGCTTCCGAATTTCTCTTTCAAAAACGTTACCGACATCTTATACGCTTCTATCATTCAAGCATTAGGTGCACCTACAGATATTCACATGACAAAATAACTCCGCGATAACGAAGAATGTTGAAATAATTATTGGAAACACGACATGAAACCCTTTAAAGTATATTTCCGTGTAGATTTTTAACAGTTTAGCGGGTGTTTGTATTAATATACAAAGTTTAACATGCATTATAACAATCATGGTCATGCATGCTGCTTAGTGGTCCAAGTAGGTTATGAGTTATCATTTAAGATCACAAAAAGCACTCTTTTTTAAAATGATTTGTTTTGCTTTACAAACTTGTGTTTTGAAGCATTGCTATGCAACATCATATAACATAAATATGTACATAGGACTGTTGAAAAAATCAAATGTCCATGTTTGATGATTGTCAATAACTGTATCAAAACCCTAATTTGGTATATATATTCAAACATTTCACATCCTAAAGCACTAAATATATGACTACAATGTGTCATGATACACTATGTGTGACAATTGACCTCATACGAGACGGCAGCGGAATACCGTATCCTTCTACTAGATTGCATGATGCATATACATTGAAAGAAATGTAACAAGCATTGTTTTATAAAATTTTCAGTAGAAAACGATGCGGTTAAATATATAGGCAACAACAAAATTAAACATATTGTGTCTCACTTCATATAGTGTTGCAAGCAGTAAACCTTATCCGCATTCAAAATATGCATGTTGCATATGCAAATTGCATGACATAACATACCATAGTCGTCCAATTAGTCACACCTAAATGACTTTAGAGGTAACAAGTTATGTTGTTTAATATTTTTTTCTGATTATATGTTAGAATGAAGAAATACTCTAACATTTAACATTAAATTTTGGCATCCTGTTGCGTTAATATTCCTGTATTTTGGTGTTGCGCATTGTATTGACACACTATCATGCTAATTTCGCATAGGTAAATTTTGCTTGAAACTGTCTAGAAATGACTCAAATTATTGATGCTTAGCGAAAAATGAATAAAGATAAATAATTAACTATTCCTATTTGAAATCTTTTTTTTTTCTACTGTACATCGCAGGACAAGACATATAATTATAATGAATCGAAAGTAACAGTGCCTAGTAAAAAAATAATGCCTTCCAGTCGATGTTTAAGCATTTTAATATATATATATAACCTCATATATCCTATAAACAGACAGACTGACAGATGGCAAACAAATCTATTTACATTCAAAGATCATTTCACAGAAGCCAATTAAGCAAAAAGGTTGAAATGTGAAAATTCATAATATCAATATACTATATTTTGAAATTCCCTTATTCTTTATATAACGATTTATTAATAATATATCTTTGAACATAAGCGTTACTTAATCTTTAAAAAAAAGCTGAATCACATAATTTCAAATGGGTACTTCGCTTACACAAACACAACGTTAACGTTATGTGTGTGGTAGAACGCAAAGTAAACATTAACGTATACAATCATGCAGTTATACAGAAAAATTATATCTATGACAAATAAAAATCCCGATATTTAAAGATTGGTTCTTTGTGGTCTACGTGTATGTTTATTTATTTTTTTCTAAATCAAGGAGCAAACAGTAAAGCTGTAGATTCTAGGTGCTGACGTTGTGTACCATTGCATTTACTTATGATTAATTTACCACTTTTTCCATTCGTATGACACTAGACGTTTCGAGGTATTTGTAAATCCAAGTTTCGGAGATTTGCGATTTGACGTTCCTGAAACAAAAAGGTTTAGGGGTGCGATTTGGATTGGGTTTTAACAACGTTGTTCAAAGTTAAGAATATGACAGTTGTTTTTATTCGTTTGAAAATGTCGTTGAGCAAGTTGAAATTGTCGAGCTTTTACTTTTGTCAGCTTTTATGGACTTATTGAAATTAGATTGGAGTCAGAAATTTTTAGATTATTTTTTTAACACTGAAATAATACATTTAAAGCCTATTCGAAATCAGTAAATCTTATTTTACAAACATGTTTGAATAATCAAAAGATTGAACGGTTACTACAAGAAAACAATAGTTAATGCGAAAAATATTGACTCCTACAATCGCTGGCTTATTTGAAAAAGCAATCTTTAATTTTGCAATGTAGTTTTAATTTGTGTTGTCCTCGATAATATTTTGAAGCAATGAATTACCATGCACACAATCATAAAGCGCATGTTGATAAGATTACACATAACTATCGGAGCGTGCAATCTATTTACAAAACTTTTACATGTTGTTAAGATCTTATGTTAGTTATATCATGCGGATATTTGACAAGTTCAATGCGATCTTGCGTGCTTATCAAATTAATCAATGTCCTAGTTTGTCCTTGATTGACAAAATTAATTACGATAATAAATAAAAAATGGACCAGGGTAAAAGAACATGAAAAGAAAGGGACGAGAGAAGAGAGTTGGGGATTGGGAACCGGGGGATGAGGGAAAGTAAATGAAAGGATACCATTGCTTGAAATAAAAATTTAACCAAATTGAATTATCCTCCAGAAGTAAGTGGGGGTTAGGAAGTACGAATCAGACCAATATTGTAGTTTATATAGTTGTCAATATAATGGAATTTGATGAGACTGAAATACAAGTGATAGATTTAGCTAGCTTTAAAACCAGGTTTATTCAACCTTTTTTAACATAAGAAAATGCCTGTACCAAGTTTGATATATGACAGTTGTTATTCATTCGTTTAATGTGTTTTATCTTTTGATTTTGCCATTTGATTAAAGACTTTCCTATTTAAATTTTCCTTGAACTTCAGTATTTTTGAGATTTCACTTTTTACTGTTCTGTTCAATTCTACTAATTATTGTTTCTACACTAATTAAATAAATAACTTGAGGGCTTTATGTGTACGTTAGTATTAAACTTTCTAAAAAATGAATATCGATTTTTGATGGCTGTTATTCTGAGGTCTCCTGACCTGATGGAAATGGAACCGTAGCTTCTTCCAAAAAAAAATGTTATAAAATCATGTCACTGACTGCTAAAGAGTGTACGATGCAAGTATATTAAATAGTTTGAACTTAAAAATAAATTATCTGGTTTATTGTGCAGATCACAACCTAAGGGTACATTTGTACCAGAATATGTGAGCAATTCACCTGATCATCGGGAATAACAACACAATTATTAAGATTTGAAGAATCTTGCCATAAAGCAAACGCATATAAATAGTTAATGAATATGGATGGAAGAACTCTAAGAAAGTTCAATTCAGTTGGATATGAAAACAACCTGTGGATTTATGCATATGAGAAACTATTGAGAACGCATATACTTTTATTATCTATTTTTATTTTTATATTTATTTTGTTTCAATTCAAAGATTTTATGAGGCACACCAGGGAAACTTGCATTAAGAAGGTCATGCATATTTCAGGAAAACTACAACTTCTAAGATTGGAGTGGAGATCACCTGTAAGGTGCGTGGTTCGAACTTACAACCTCAGTGATACAGTAGATGAACTATTTAGACCACTTGTACACCGAGGCGCAGAGAATACTTGCCGAAGACACTGTACGTTATCAATACAAATATGAATATGAACAGATATAAGAATATGTGGTATGAATAACAATGAGACAACTAGCAATCAAAGTCACAAACTTCAAACCTAAGGGAATATTTTAACATGATAAGTAGGTATCCAAAACATTTTGAAAATGAGAAAATAAGGGGTCAAAAACAGGCCTTATCGTACCTTGTCCTCTAACCATGCAAAGATAGCTTCCAGAAAAATTGTGAAAGAATTTTCGAAAAAGGGACCAAACAGTCTTGAAAACAAATATAAATAGATACATTAACATGTTAACAGTTCTCCTTTTTACCTTTGAACTTGACTAGTAAATTCACCTCGGTTGTCTTGTCCACGTGACAGTGTCAATTTATTTTCGATTTATGAGCTTTACTGTCCCTCTGGTATCTGTCTTCCTTATTTTGCGCTTGTGTGCTCAGTGTATTTATAGAGAGTAATGTAACTGACTGCAGACCGTTATCACGAGGAGTAGTTCATAAACAATATATATCAGATGGTCAGTCTGATATAAATCATGGTTATTTTCATTTATCATTTGCATGTTCTCGTGGTGGGTATCACGTAATATTTGCCACGTTAAACCACCACCCATTATCGTCATATATAATATAACCGTGATATGCAATCGCTTGAGGCGGGAGTCGCTACATATGCCACAAAATTGAAAGCAATTCTAGTATATATATCTAGACGTGATTATGATAAATAAGTAGTCATACTAAAACTAAAACATCACTAGTTGAAAAAAGCAAACATTTTGAAAATGCCAATTATCGTGCATCAATATAATGGAATCTTCCATTCGTAAGTGGATTGATATGGAAATATTTTTCTAAGATAAAATCTTAACGGGCTATATTTCCATTAATATTACAAATTGTTTTAGGTATCAATACATTTGTATGAAAGACTACAGTAGCCTTTGAATATCCAATGTCTTCTTTTTAGTTTAAGTCACTTTAACAAAAAATACTGTAAAATGATCTTATTTTTATGGTAATGATAATATATATTAAGAAAAAGTTAGAAGATATTGATAACATACAACCAAGGTCTCATTATAATTTGATTTAAGCATATTCTAAAATATTGTAATCTTCTAATTTCTGTCAAACGATCCGGCATTTTCTCCAGAGGCAAAATCAGATGTCATTTTAAGACATCATTTTTTTGTTTAAGATGGCATTTAATTTTATTAATTCCTTTCACGATATTAAATGTGTCCTTTAAATTGTTATTTCCAAAGATTTTTTTTTCTGATTGTTTATGGAAATTATAAGTGCTGTTTTTAGAAAACTACAGATTTAGGAAAATATGACGTCTTCAAGAAATCTAATTATCTGTCCAATGATATGCTCGTTCAATAGATCTACCTTCAAATATTATATTTATTGTATCTTTATTGGGATTTAAGAAAAATCAGATTTCCCAAATCGGGGAAGATTTCGATGACAAAGTACTCGAGTTTTTTTCAAATCGGCGTCATTTAAAACAATCGTAGAATTGAGAATGTATTACTGAACTGATTTTTGAAAATCGTAGAATGCATTGCTGAAATTGCTGGATTACTGAAAAAAGAGGCAAAATGGATTCGAAAATAAATAACACCGAAGCCAAAAAGGAACAAAATATATAAACAGACAGGCTGCAGTACACAAAACACGACATAAAACAAGAAGATATATTCAAGTAACAGTCGGATATGTTAAACTGTCCGGATTATCTTAGAGTGAGGGGGGGGGGGGTTAGTGTTGCCCAGTATTTTGTCTTAAGTAGTTGTTTGTAGAATGTTGATTGTCTTTTCGTCAATATAACTATTTTTTCGTATATTTTCCAAGTCTCTCACCGACTAATGAGTTTTGATTCTATCGCCCAGTCTTCTTATACATCATTATCAGATTAACTTTAAAAAACACCTATGTAGCAATGATAAAAAAGTTTGGGTGTCCCATTACAAGTCATTTAAAATGTTTCAATCTGACAGAGTTTCAAACTCGATATGAAAGTTATCATGTGATGCTTCGTTAATATCTACCAATACATTCAGTAGAAAATACAAGCAAAACATTTTTTATATTTATAGTTTATTACTTTTTAATAAGTTAAATACTTTATCAGTTGTTTTGTAATCGAACGCAAGGTGTATATCGTATGTAGATAAACTCATCATAGATACCAGTGGATGTAGTGGATCTCGCGCATTCAGGTAATGATTTGTTCAACGATAAAATCCGTAATTATTGTTAAAAGTATGGTTGTCTATTTGGACAAATTTAGACAAGTTTGATTTACCCTTTTATGTCAAAAACTAATAACAAAATCAGATCTGATTCTGAAATTTCTGTGACATTTGTTTTTTGAATGCTCGCTGTTCGTGTACTAGAAAATCAAACTTGTTGACAAATTGTCGTTAAATACTAAGAGCTTGAGTCCATGAGTCTTGGTTAATGATTTTAGTTTACTTACTAACATTTCCACAAATTATAATCATAGTATTACATTTACTTTTCATCGGGGTGTAGTAAACCAATCATTATCTGTATGACACAGCTAATAATTAGTTCGGTCTTGTATTTTAAAAGGTCTTTCTTGATATAAACGATAGTCAAATTGAAGGTAGAAAGTTTCATTTAATTTCAATTAAATAAGGTATACTCCAATATAGAACAAACACATTTGTGTCCAGAGTAAAATCCGAGACAAGTGGTATTTACAGCATTGTGATTATTTTATTTTTCATATGCACTTGTATGGCATCTAATTGGAACTGTAGTGGAGAAGTGTATACAAGAAAACCAGATGTTTGTATTTACTGTACATGTACGTACTATCAACTACAAAACGACATTTGCTGACATCTATGTCTTATTAACTATCAGTTGCATACTTTTGTGTTTGTGTCTGCCATTTAAATGTGTGTTTCAATTTTGTAGTCAGTAGTGTACGTGTTGTATGTCTCTGATATATGATAACACAGTTAAGTCAGTCCAATATATTGGCACATTAACCAATTATGTCTGTTTGGGTTGCTCACCTAGTTTCGTCAATATAATGGAATGAAAAAACAATCTGGCTGTATAGCTCGTTAAACTACCCATGTTTATGACAGCTATTTTTAGGTTCGCTTTTATTGACAAAATTGGGTTAATTAGTTATCAAAAGTACCAGGATTATCATTTTATACGCCAGACGCTCGTTTCGTCTACATAAGACTCATCAGTGACGCACAGATCAAAAGAGTTAAAAAGCCAAATAAATACAAAGTTGAAGAGCATTGAGGATAAAAAATTCCTAAAAGTTGTGCCAAATATGGCTAAGGTAATCTATACCTGGGGTAAGAAAATCGTTAGTTTTTGGAACAATTCAAAGTTTTGTAAACACCACTACCAGAAATACTTGGTTTATGTGACAATATAAGGCTCCAGCAGCCAAATCCAATCATCCTTTACTACTATATTGTACTTCCAATGATAAAAACGAATTGGAATCGATATTATATGCATAATTCAATTATAAACATCATATGAAGTTTTCTATTCAATATTTATAAATTTACAGAAAACAATCCTGACCAATTGTTGGCCATTACGGTATTTAGAACACGATATAAGCAAGAACATGGTATTGAAATATGATTATGAACACTGTTTTTGACCTGACACGTTCACAGGAAGACATTACACCATATAGGGATTCCGATCGGTACTCTAACTTGAAGCCTACCAGGCTTTAGTCTTACCCATTTAAACACGTATTATGTATCAGATTTTTGAAAAGCCATCTATTTCAATGTAAATCCGTGCTTCAAAGATCGTCAGTTTACAGAAAATGTTTTATTATTTTCCGCGCAATCTTTAATTACTATTCTTGTCTGGAATCTGTGACATATTTACGACATCTTCATTACAAAATAAATTAATATGGTCACATTAATAGGTCAAACGACTTGCTAGAAGACATGATATAAACTTTTTAATTAATCAAAAATCTTAATACTAAGACGTCAGGATTAAGCTACGGAATTAGTCTTATCTACATAAATTAATTGACTTTTAAAACTATGCTTTATCATTGATTTACAACACACGACTTAGACTTATTTTCAAGGTTCCTCTTTAGGTGTTCAAAGCTAGTTACTACAGAAGAAATGCGCTTTGCATCAAGAACTTGGAATAAATTCGAGTCTGTAATGCCTGGAAGGGAACATTGGAATTAATTCTTTTTTTTAATGAAAAAGAATAACATTTTGTATTGAATAAAACACTTTACAATAAAGGTTCTTTTTCCCTTTTGAAATCCATTATCATGGTAAATGTACCTGCGTGATAAAAACTTTATGATTTATAGGTTCGTGTAGCTTAGTGGTAAGTAAGCTATGTTGTGTCTTGTGTACTATTATTTGTCTGTTTGTCATTTTCTTTTTTAGCCATGACGTTGTCAGTTTATTTTCGATCTATCAGTTTAAATGTCCCTCTGGTATCTTTTGCCCTTCTTTTATGACAGTTAGTTTTCATCATCAAAACTATATTTATTTTAAGATCATTCATAAATATGTTGGTTCATTAGAAAGTAAACAGATATTTTTGTAAAGTTCTGTCGACCTTTTTTGTACAGCTGTCAACACTTTTCCTTTCACATTACCTGGGGTTATAATGTTTAGGAAATGTTGACTAATATTAATTGCTATGCACACCACGGCGACTGTTTTACTTATCCCTATTTTCAGCTGGTAACAACGTGACCAAACTAGACTTTTTGAGTATTTGAATTATAATATTCTAAAGAGACATACAAAAATGTAGTTTTCATATATAAAAATGATGAGCTGTTGTATGATTGCCAATGAGACAACAATCCGACAAAGATCACATGACGATGATGCAAACAACAACAATGCATTATATGGTGTTAGTAAACTAAAATACTTTCATTATGTGAGCTTCACCGGACACCTTTCCCTAATTCAGAGTAATAGATTGATCGTTTGTTGACCAATATGTGGCAAATGTTTCCCTCATACGGAAAAAAAATGAATTAAAAGTTATACAGTATAAAATAACGAAATACGTCATTATTCCTTTAGCGAAACCGAATCCGTTTTGTTTGCCAGCAATGAAAGTGAGACATACTCTCAATTATTTTCAGCGATGGATTCTGATTATGTTTCCTAGACGACAATATCTCTGTGTCTATGTACATTATTATACTCTATTTTAGCCCTCCATTAATAATATCATGAAGCAAAGTAACAATCAGTTACAATGTATCGCCAGTGATGGAGTTGGGCGATACTAGCTTTATTTAAAACACCGACATCTAAGGTACATTATAATAGGGGGGAGTCCAAACAAACTGAGAAAATCAAATATTCAACTGAATTATCTATAATGAAACGAATTGAAAGTGATTGTCGTGCAAGTCCCTTTCGATCATATTGTTTTCTTTAAGTATTAAACCATTTCATTTTGTTTGTGTCTGTCCTAAGTTAGAGCCTCTGGTCTTTGTAAGTCTTGTATGTTTTTTTTAAATATTAGTTCATTTATATGTTTTAGAGTTCAGTGTGACGTCCATTTTCCCTGAACTAGTACAGACTTTTACTTTGATGAATTGTGACTTGGATGGAGAGTTGTCTCATTGGCATTCATACCGCATCTTCCTATATTTATCATCATAGATACCAGGTTTTAAATTTTGTAATTGCACCAGACGCGCTTTTCGTCTACAAAAGACTCATCAGTGACGCGCGAATAAAAAAAGAGTTAAAAATGTCAAATAAAGTACAAAGTTGAAGAGCATTGAGGACCAAAAATTCCAAAAAGGTTTGCCTAATGCAGCTAAGGTATTCTATTCCTGATGAAAAAAAGCCTCAGTCAATGATGCAAAGTTTCTAAAATTTAGGACGCATCCCACTTGGACAGAGTTGTACTTTTTTTCTTTTTTTTTTTTATCGAATTAGCAAAGCTTCAGACCGATATTGAATCTCTGGTTGGTTCAAAATAAAGATTTCAAATAGCGAAACCGGGACAGTAGATATATACATATATATAATCGTGCTGAAAATTTATAAACTAAAACCTTAAAAATTCGGTTTGACATATAACTTAAGTACACTAGGGAGATACATATATAGAAAACTGACAACTGAACACTCTATATGATATACAAACATAAACAAAAATAAAGTTTGGATCTAGATCTAGACGCTTGCCGTGTTTATAACAACATGAACAACACATGTTTGAAATTCATTTTACTTGTTATGTAAACACAAAATGTACCTGTTTGACATTTAGCACACATTCGTCCAGTCACTTAGCAAATACAGTAAATACCAGTTCAACTTAATCTAAAGCTTGCATTTTTTCATATAGCATACTTTCATGAGACTCTTTTAGAAAATGTCGAATTAAAAAAATTGTTTTTATTATAAATGATTACTCTATATCGATAGAAAGCATTTCTGTTCGTGCAAATATGTTTATACATGTACCAATTTAGCTTCAAAGAGATTTTATATTCAATAGTCCATTCCTCTTCATATTATATGTATTAAAATGTTTTTGTTTGTTTCCTTTTGCATAGAATATTCTATAAACATGATTAAGTGGTACAAATTGAACAAATTGCAAAATTTCATCAAAGTGGTTCTTTTATTCCTATAAATTGCAGATCTTTAAAGACTGAATTGCATACAAAAGTATGTTGAATAGTTTTTAAGTGCTAGATTGACAACAGGGAATTTGTTAAAATCCTAATATGAGATTGTAAAATAGAAATGTTTTGGTCATTCACCTTGTATTCATAAGCCAATAGCAACAGTCAAGGTTTATTTAAAAGAAAACAAAAGGAATGATATGCATTTTAAGTGGTAGAGCAGAACTTGTAAATTAAAAAGGTCAAACTCTATATGCAACAGTCAACTTCTGTGAATATAGATAACGCTAAGTAACGCTGTAACTCAATCAAATATATTTCAATAACAAGCTGATATGACATATTCTATTCTAAATATTCCCACGTGTCTAAGTATTTTTTTAATTAAGTTGTTTTTCTTGTTCTTAAAAATCTTCTTAAACAATATAAGAACATGAGGTAATTGTTGGGATTTTACAACCAACCTTTGAAGACAAAGATTCTTTTTTCAGGAATGACATCTTTTATTAGATTTCTCGACAATATTAAAACATTAGTAGAGTTGAAGGACCAAGTTCTAATAATGGCATACTTTTCCATCATGTTTAATACTGTTTTTGCTTAACAATGTAATGAAGACAATAATCAATAATGAGAGATATCTATATGTTTAAACGAAATATACAAGGTCATATAAACTTCAAACATTAAACAGGGGGAAGTATCTTGCCTAAAACGGTTTCCATTGTTTACAGATCATAACACAAGTATTTATTTTATTTGACATGGTATTTAGAGGTTGCTTGTTAATCATTCATGACATAAAAAAAGTAAAGTTATATGGACAGAATCGTTTGCATTCAGAAAAATATTCTCCTCCATGTACAAAAACTGATGAAATATATATTTTTTTTATCAGGAAATCTATGTTTTTGAGTCAGGAATATGACAGTTGTTGTCCATTCGTTTTGTGTCATTTAATTTAGCTATTTGATTAGGGACTTTTCGTTTTAAAATTTCCTCGGAGTTTAGTATTATTTGGTAATGATACTTTTGTTTTTAAAATCAAACTGTCATCAGGTATGCTAAAAGTTTGTTTCTTTAGATGTCAATAAACTCATCATAGATGCCAGTACTAAATTTTGTTTATACGCCAGACGCGCGTTTCGTCTACAAAAGACTCATCAGTGACGCTCGAATTCAAAAAAGTTAAAAAGGCCAAATAAAGTACGAAGTTGAAGAGTATTGAGGACCAAAATTACTATTACTATTATGCATATGTAGCTACGAAAACAAGTACAGTTTTTTTTTAATATTTAACAGTTTTATCAACAATCAGTCTTCCACTGCATTTCTCAAATTTGTCGTAAAGTTGTTGGTTGTGTATAGACCATGGTTCATTAGTAGGAGGAAAATTCAAAACAGAAAGTCCGTCAACAAATGGCAAAACTAAAAAACATCAAACACATCAAACGAATGGACAACAACTGTCACATTTCTGATTTGGTACATGTAACAACAATCACATTCCTGACTTGGTATCAAAACTTGTGTTATGGACAGTGAACAGCTATATACTATTATTGTCTTTGTTTATCTACTATTTTTCATATGTAGAAAATGGTAGATTAAACCTGTTTTTGTAGCTAGCTTACCCTCTGACTTGTATGGCAGTCGCATTAAATTCTAATATATTGACAACGATCTGTGGACAAAACAAACAGACATAATACATGTAATACGTAAAAAAATCAAAAATATTTGAATAAAATAAACATGTTTATGGAGCAATTATAATAGCAAGAAAATTACGTTAGTTAATAATTGTTAAAAGTGCATCAGTCTTATCTGACAAAATAATTCAAAGTATCAGAAACTAATTTACATTTCAACGTAATTAATTGAAAGCATATTACAATCTAAATTAATCTCATTCAAAGTAATACCTGTAAATCAAATGGCAAAATATGCATATTGGATCATAATAATACGTTATTCTTTACAAGTTTTGTCTGATGACGGAACCATGATATTTTTCTTGATTTACTACCGTGAAAGTATCGCGATATAAAGTTACTGGCATGTAGATGTTTTATAATATTGAAGAGAATAATAAAATGGTTTTATTGTTGCATATATTAGAATTAAGAGATCCAAAATTTCTTTGAAAACAAAGAAAGTATGCTAATTGTTATCACCCTTGTTTCCAGAACTGATAATTCAATAATGCAAATCTTTGCAGATCAGTAGATAACATATCGAAAAAAAAATCTCTATAAAAACAGATTGTATCAGCGAATGTTGTACAACACGATATTTCCCTACTATTGACTATAAACTTGAAATATTTTAAAAGCTTGGCAAGCCTTACGTTTTAAATTTAGAATATAATCTGCATCGAGTAAAGACATATGGTATCACGTGTGATGCAGCAGATTTATAAACATAATGGTTGCATTTTGTAAATACAGCTGTTACTCAAACCACGCCTCTTTTTGGGAGAAATATAATATTCATAGATAATTAATGTTGTTTACGCACTGGTTCCCAGATATTATCTATTTGTTTTATCTCTTAGAGCCATAACTTTAATATGTTATCATCAAATATACATATGCATATCGATATCGGTTAAATAGAAATCTGCGGAACACCTAAAGTCAAGGTAAGGATAGTTCAGAATTCGTTGGCCTTTTCACTTCACGTATATTTTATCATCCCCAGCCCGATCTGCAATATTGCTTATTGCGCTTACATATACAAATAACGTAAGACAACTATCAACAAATCAATAAATCATATCCGGCTGAGAACCCGACGTCACTCTTTGTATTTTACTTCCTTCTGGGTGAAACAAGGTTTAGTGTCATGGCATATGCCTTAGATTAAAAACAAAATTACGGAAATCGTAATAAAAGAAGCTAGTAACATTTCCGCTTGTCTTTTTCATTTCCTATTGTTAATTATCCATTTCTAGATGGTGACGTTCCCTTGTCACCATCTTATGGTGTTTATATATCTCAACTTGTACGATTCGCTCGTGTATGTAACAATGTATTAGATTTTAGCGAGAGAAATTTATGTATTACTGAAAAATTATTACACCAGGGTTTTCGATATCACAAACTGGTCAAAACATTTACTAAATTTTATCACCGGTATAAGGAAATAATTCGTAAATATAACTCAACATGCAGACATCTTATACGTTCAGGTATTTCACATCCAAAATTTTATGGAAATATTCTTTATAAAGCACAAAAATGTCAGTATTCTCCTCAGAAACTAACAAAACCTTTAAATAGACTTATTAAAAGGGGATATAGTTACGATACTGTTGTCAGGTCATTAAAGATTGCATATTTTGGCTTTAACATTGATTCACTGATAGGATCTTTGCATCGGAACTAAACACATTTATTTCTTAAAAAAACAGTTGTTGGCATGACACGGGTTATGTTCTTCTCATATATTTTATGATAGTATGATACTAAACCCCTAACGGGAGGGATTGTACCTGATATTCATATGATGAAGACATAATCTTTCAATCAGTTTAATTGAGGTCTGGAGCTGGCATGTCAGTTAACTGCTAGTAGTCTGTTGTTATTTATGTATTATTGTCATTTTATTTATTTTCTTTTGTTACATCTTTTGACATCAGACTCGGACTTCTCTTGAACTGAATTTTAATGTGCGTATTGTTATTCTTTTACTTTTCTACATTGGCTAGAGGTATAGGGGGAGGGTTGAGATCTCATAAACATGTTTAACCCCGCCGCATTTTTGCGCCTGTCCCAAGTCAGGAGCCTCTGGCCTTTGTTAGTCTTGTATGATTTTAATTTTTAGTTTCTTGTGTATAATTCGGAGTTTAGTATGACGTCCATTATCACTGTACTATTATGCATATTTTAGGGGCCAGCTGAAGGACACCTACGGGTGCGGGAATTCTCGCTACATTGAAGACCCATTGGTTGCCTTCGGCTGTTGTTTGCTCTATGGTCGGGTGGTTGTCGCTTTGACATATTCACCATTTCCTTTCTCAATTTTATTGTTAATGAAAATTCGTGCTTTTATATTTGAAAGAAGGATTGTTTCAGTTGCTTTAACATGGTTGTACGTGATGTAAAACAATTATTACTAGGTTATTCTCCCATATATTACCTAATGCCCTTTTTAAAGACTGTTACTATTTCTATATAGGGTATTTGGTTCCATTATCCAGAAAATCGTAAGAGCCAGTGACAGCCCCATCTTCTAAAAAGATAAAATAAAAATGTGTTTTAGCAGTAATTAATCATTTGTTATAAAAATCATGTTTAATGGAAAATTGACTGCCAATGTGTTAGATTTCTCACGGACTAAGGTTTACATAAAATCCGAGACATTTAAGTTTTCTATAAAGTGGTTAGTTGACTGTTTGCAAATTGAGATTTAGTAAAACAAAAATACAGAACTCTGAGGAAAATTCAAAACGAAAGGTCCCTAATCGAATGGCAAAGACAAAGCTCAAACACATTTAACACATGGATAACAACTGTCACAATCCTGATTTGGTACAGGCATTTCCTTATGTAGACAATAGTGGATTAAACCTTGCTTTAAAGCTATCTCAACCTCTCGCTGTATGATAGTGGTATACTATTCCATTATATTGACAATGATGTGTGAACAAAACAAACAGACATAAAAGATTAAGATGTAAAAATAGGGATACGATAGTAAATATTGTGCTATAATCTTAATTACATAAAAAAGAAACTCAGAAACAAGAAAAGGGCATATAGAAAAAGCACATAAACAAACAAGGAAGACAATAATGCAAACGGATACCATAGAACAAACACACAATGACGGAATGTATAAGTACCGAAAATAAATGAAATGCAAACGAATGAATTGATAACACTTATTTCAATAAATTTATGTCAAAAGGAGTAGGTCCGGTAAGGACTCATTTTGGCCTCAAATTTCAGTTTCATCTGACGAAAGATTTTGACCATGTTTTAAACACTTAAGTGTCTATTTCACTCAATTCAATTAGTTTATGTGAAAGATTTTAACTGATTAAGTCATTAAAAACGATCCGATTGAAGCTCAAATATGAAAAATCTCTCAAATATGCCAAAAAAACGTCACTTTTCAGATGATTTTTGTCAAAAATGAAAGTGGCCGCATCCGTGTTCATCCACAACCTTTATATATGTTATGTATTATCATAAAATACAACTTTCATTGCAATATTAAGGATGAACACGAATGCGGCCACTTTCGTTTTACACGGAAACCGTCTAAAATTTAACTAAAATGATAGAATTTTGAAGATTTCAGTAATTTACCATGACTTAATGGTGATACAACCCTATATATGTGCATTGTATTGTCAAAAACAGCCCATATTTATGTAGCAGAAGCATTCAACTGTCCAATAAATAACTAAACGTTTACATTTTAACAATTTTGTAAAACTGTTATATTTTTGGGCCAAAAAGGGGCCTTACCGGACCTACTCCTTTAAAGACCAAACAGCCTATTCATTTCTATCAGTGATTTTTCCTTAAAATTTTGTGTGAAGGTGTTGCATGATTTGAGGAACAAAATTTGATGAAAAAAATTGGGGGTCACCGACTTAGTTTTGTCACTATAGCAACCTCAGTTTCGTGTTTTCCTGAATATTAACATAATATTTGCTTGTTATCTAAACTCTCAAAAAAATGCTTTATATCAAACCTACAAGCATAATTCTTGTTTCACGTTAAACAGTAGATTTGTATCTTTCAAATACAGGTTCAAGAGTTTAAGGCTCATATTGATTTGATCTTTAAAAATATGATTTATTTCATTCCCGCCAAAAATTAAACGTAAAACTGAAAAACGTTTCCAGTATTAAAAAATATCTACCAGTGATTTCTTCATAAAAATTTAAAGAAGGAAAGTTAAATATGTACTCTTCAAAATAAAGCAAAAAAAAGTGTATGTCACCGACCTTTCAAAAAAGTTATGAGTAATTTTCATGTTTTTTTCTCGTTCGTTTTGAAGAAAAGAGTTGTCTTTCTTCAGATCATTGCATCTGACGTCATAGTACAAACTTTCCTTGCTGGCGCACTATTTGAAAAAACAAATCGCAAATTGGACGTTTGAAACCCACATTTAAATTTCCAAGAATAACAACTATATTCACCTACTTTATTATCCGGTAATACTAGAGATTAAGCATGTATCAGTTTCAGATCTTTATGATGTTGTTGCCGCACAATGTAAACCTTCAGAAACACCATCCGCCGGAATGGAAAATTGTTTGAAATAACCTTTCACGCCGCTTTTGTATTGAAAGTCTGTTTTTGTCCTCTGTCCCACATAAGCAAAATTATTGAAATAAAAATAGAAATGAAAGATGGCACTTGTTAAATTACAGAGTATTTGAATATACCAGACTAGATGTGCTTGTTTCTTTTTCGCGTCAATTTCAGAAGTTTGCCGTAACGAACTCATTCGGTACTGTTGAAAGACGGACATACAAAAGCATGGACGGAGTTCTTTATACCATTATTTTTCCCGACTAAGACGAACGTTTAGAAATTATTGCATCGAGTGAATATTTAAGATATAAGGAAATTAAAATTATAGGTATAATGAATGAAAGTTTTGATTCTAAAACGTTATACATCTATCTTAAAATACAATCCTTTTATTACTACCTCATGTGTTTTCAATAAACAAGACAGTAATTATAAAATACAAAAAGTTTTGATTCAAAAATTAATTTAGAAATAATTTTCCGTTGAAAACTACAAAGTAAGATTTCTCCAACAGGATAAAATATAATAAATCTAAATTGCTCATTTTGGAAATTAAAACAAAGAAAAGGTTGTTGCCGGCATTGAAAATCGAAAGGACAAGGTTCACTAATGGCACAAAATGGCCTAAAATATCAACTTTGTCATAAAACACCATAAAGATCTCAATTTGGTTCGTAAATGGGTCTATTTCAAAAGTATTAAGGCTAAATGTATCAGTTCTTTTCATAAGACTACAAGATATTCGCCAAAGTAAGCCCATTTTGGACATTTTGTCAAAATATGACGATTTTGTGCATTTTTCAGACCTAAAAGCTTTTGAAACACCTTGGCCGCCATCTACGATCCAGAATGTGTTGTAACCAAAAGATTCCAATTTTGATATAGATTTCATAAATATAAAAACTTTTTGGATCGTAGATGGAGGCCAAGGTTAATTATGCCAAAAACAATTAAAATTATGGACAAAAAGTACCAAAATTTACCTTTTAATACAAATTATGCTCATTTAAGGGATCATTGCTCCATAAATGGTACAGGCAAGTGCAAGAAAAAATAATTTTGTCTTAGAAGTATTATCACAAGTATGTCTATGTGAAATTTGTTATTTTTTGGACCAATTTAAAAAACATAAAAAAAATCAGGGCCAATTTTAACCCTTCGTGGACCTTCTCCTTTGTTTTCAATCTTTCCGGTCACAGTTGTAGCTAAATGAAAGGGAGCGATTTCATGTAAGATATTATTCTTGGAGCAATTGTTTTTGTCATGAGTTAAATTTACAACAATTTAGTTTTAAAAACCGAAAATTTTGATTTTAATTCACATTCGCTGAGTATTAGTTTTATTAATATTTTTTGCCTTACAGCTAATTTCCTAATGCATGTAGGGTAAAACTTTGGTTGGCTTCCTTGCTTTGTTTGTATAAATGTTTACTCAAGCTCTGTTATTAAGATAGACATCTTTATATATAGGTATGTAAACCTGTATAAATGCTATTTAATTGAATTGGACGTTATCAAAATATAATTATACAAAATATACAAACAAAGCAAGCAGGCAAACCAAAGTGTTGATCTACATACAGTAGGAAATTAGCTGTAAGCTTCAGTGAGATTAGACAATATGTTTATCATTTCTCCTTAAGACAATTTGAAATGAAACAAACGACAAACAAAAATGACTGTTTGTCATCATTTTATTTTTACTATAAGATTTTGTCAAATAAGCAGTATAAATAAATTAACTTCATTGCAAGATCGGACATTATTTTACGAGAATCATCCAGACATCAGTTACATGCACATGTTGCCAGTATGTCAAAACTTTTAGGAATAATTGATTATCGGCCTAACCTTGTGAATACTCAATTTTTTTATTTTTTTAAAATTGACACTAAAATGAGAAGGATCATTGCATAAGGAACATGTTTACTAAGTTTTAAGTTGATAGGACTTCAACTTCGTCAAAAACTACCTTGACCAAAAACCGTAACCAAAAACTTTAACCTGAAGCGGGACAGACGGATGAACTAACGGACGCACAGACCAGAAAACATAATGCCCATAAATCGGGCATAAAAAAAACATTCACCTAAACTGTACACAATCGGCGCAAACGAAAGACAAAATCTACGCAAGTGAAGAAGAAAAAAAATGAAATGCAGATAGCGCAAATATAAGACAAAATCTACGCATGTGAAAGAATAAAAAAAAATGAAATGCAGAACGGCGCAAATGCAAAAAGTCGAGATCAAAATTGATATTTTATTATTTTTATTAGAACGAAGGTTAAATATAGCGTAGTATCTTATGTGTCCATTTGTGTTAAATTTCCACAGGATATTAAAGTAGCGTGACGCATAACAGTTCCTCTTTTCTTTGGAGACGTAGCGTACACCATGATGGAATCCGAGAAAAACGCGAAATAGGACGTTATAATTTGACGTTTTTTCATTGCTAGAAACAACGTCATAGAGCTTTTATGTCACTACCAAGTTGCGTTAGCTGATGCGCATAAACAATAGGCTGTTTGGTCTTTAATATCTATCTAAATCAACAGAATAATACATAACTTGTAAACGTTTGAAACTTTTACTGAAGATTTGCTTCGCAGCGACATTCCGATGCTTGATCGTAAGCGAATTATCAGCCTTTTTTCTGTGGTTACATTTCATTTTTCATAGTTATATTTTATAACATTGTATAAATCCAGAATAATCAACGGATGATTCTATTTCAATTATTCAACCCATTATTTTTCTTCCAAATGTCTTTTGCAGATTAAGATACTGGTAAATGGACGTTCGAGAAGATTTATTTGACATTTAATGGATGCATACGATTATCTTATTAACTGTTTGGTTAATTTTTTTCCTGTATATTTTGTTCTATTTTCATTTTTGTAAAGTATACATGGACTGTCCAATATTTTGACTTTATTGTTGCAATCTGACCATTCGTTGATTTTCTAAAGATATTTAAAAATGTTAAAAAAAACATGGCTGCGTTTCTCCTTTTTTAAAGTTGCATGTACTTGTAACAAAAAATATTATGTCATGTTCGAGTACCAACAATGATTAAAGTTGCTATTAAAATTATCTAGAAGAGTATTTGAGCTCAGAAGGTCAGTCACTGGCGGAGATAAAAACTCTAAGATTGTGAATGGTTGTTGAATCTCAAATATCGTTTTTCCTATGTCTGAAGAATCATTTGATTAGCTATTACCGCGTTGAAACTATTACCCATACTCCCTTTTAAAACCACAGGTAGATTATTAAATAACTAAATGAGTCTTTTTGACATTATATTGGGGTATATAAGCGTTGACTGAAGCACAAACATATTGTTTATTCAAAGCGTGGAAGATTTTTAAACTGAAAATATTCGCATTTTCAACAGCTAGTAAACCTTTAAAATAACAACATTTATATGCTACATCCATAAAATATCAAATTCAATCACGACTTTCAATTGTTTTTCCATACCTCGTTTTAATGTTGTCACGAAAAGGACACGCAGACAAATATATGTTGCATTTTAGAATATCTCGGTTAATGAGAATTTCTGAAATGCTTTAAACCTAATTGTATCATGTGTATATATAATTATTAGTCTGTACTATGTAATTATACCAAGTACCATAACATTTTGCCTACTATCCTATACTTTGTAGTGTTAAAGTCATGCATATTTGTCCGATATCTTATCTATTTACTCAATAATCGCTTCCGAATTTCTCATTTTAAAATTTTACGCTTTTATCATTCAAACATTAGGTGCAACGGCAGATATTCACATGACTAAACACTAAGTCCACGATAACGAGTAATGTTGAAATAATTATTGGAAACACGACATGGAACCCTTTAAAGTCTATTTCCGTGTATATTTTAACAGCATCGCGGGCTTTGGTTTTAATATACAATGTTTATCATGTGTTTTATCAATCATGGTCATGCATGGTGCTTAGCTGTTTAGTTCCGAGTAGGTTATGAGTTATGATTTAAGATCATAAAAAGCACTCTTTGAAATGGGTCATTTTTTGCTTTACAAATAAACTGATCATAGATACCCGGATAAAATGTTATATTTACACCAGATGCGAGTTTCGTCAACAAAAGACTCATCAGTGACGCTCGAATAAAACAAATGTGAAAAACGCCAAATAAGGTACGAAGTTGAAGAGCATTGCGGACCAAAAATTAATAAAGTTTTGCCAAATACAGCTTAGGTTATCTATTCCTGAGGTAGAAAAGCCTTAGTAATTGACCAAATTTGTGTATTTAAGCATTGATATGCAACATTAAATTTCGAGAATATAGTCAATAAGACTGCGTAAACAATCAAATGTCCATATATACTTGATGATTTTCACCAACTGTCTCAAAAAACAAATTCGGTATATATGTTCAAACATTACACACCCTAAAGCACTAAATATATGACTACAATTTCATGATACAAAATGTGTCAAAAGCTTAAATCTCATACAAGATGAGAGCGGAACACCTGATCCTTCTATTATATTTCGCGAGGCAAGTGTATTGGAAGAAAATTATTGTAAAAAATATTGTTAATAGTACATGAAGAAGATGCTGTTAAATATATAGGCAACACTAAAATGTGTGCCTTAACTCCTAACGTGCTACAGGCAGTAAACCGTATCAACATTTATAATATTGATGTTGCATATGAAGACGGCGTGACGTGACATGCCATGAGTCGTCTAATTAGTCACGCCTCGATGACTTTAGATGTCAAACGTCATGTTGTTTATATTATTTTTATTTGATAAATATATGTTATATGAAGAAATACTTAACATTTATCATTTAATTTGGGCATCCTGTTGGGTTAGAATTCATGTATTTTGGTGTTGCGCATTGGTTTGACCCACTACCATGCCAGTTTCGCTTAAGGAGTACTTCGGTCATCTTTAATAAATCAAGAAATTGAAATTGATACTTTTAGTCGAAAGGGCATCAGTCATGCAGTTAAGGAACAAATTTAGCCAAAAATGTCATGGAGCTCCTTTTTGAGATATTTCAGTTTTACAAATTGTCGGGAAAAAGCTGACTCGGACATTTACCTTTAATATGTATTTGTATTTTTTGGTCTCAAATCAAATGAACAAAAATTAAGAATCTGCTTAAATTTTGGAAAATGACCTTTTATGAGCTATTGAAGTATTAAATGAATAGAAAAATGGATGTTATTTAGTGTTATGTGGATTGTTGCAAATAAATACTTTGGGAAAAATTGTCAAAAATGAAATGCAAATAATTCAAATGGCAACACATATATAATGTATGTCCAAATTCCACATATATTTGAAAACATAAAAAGATTATTTGATTCGCAGCGACATTCCGGAGCTTGATCGTAAAACAAATTATTTGTCCTTTCTTTCTGTGGTTACTGTACATTTTTCTTTGTAATAACATTATATAAATACAGATGAATTAACGGATGATACTATTTCAATCATTCATCCGATTATTTTTCTTCCGAATGTCTTTTGCAGATTAAGATACTAGTAAATGGACATTCGTGAGGATTCATTTGACTTTAAATGGATGAATACAATTTTTATCTTATAAACTGATAGGTTATTTATTTTTTCTGTATATGGTACCTATGATTTGTCCTTATTTCATTTTTGTCGAATATACATGCCGTCTACTACTATTACTCGTTGTTGCAATCCGACTATTCGGCTATTTGCTTAAGATATTTTAAATTCTTAAAAAATATAATTTTTTTCCATTTTAAAATTGCTTTCTTCTTGCAATTTATTTGATCAGTTTTATTTCATGTACCAGTGTTAACATTGACTAAAGTTGCACAAAATATTTTAAAAATATCAAAACGTTGAAAAAAGATTCTGAAGAAGGTCATTTATTGGCGGCAATGAAAATCTCTACGACCATGTACAATTGTTGAATCTCATAAAGCATTTAAATTAAACTATAGCTGAGGCATGCATATTAAGCTATTTTCGCGTAGAACCTGTCAAACAATCGCATACCAGTCGATCACAACATGAAAAGATTACTTAATATAACTAAATGCTTCTTTTGGTATTTATATTTGGGTGTACAATGGTTGACCACAGCATAAAAAATTGTTATGTTCAAAGCGTGAAGGATTATTATACTGATAATATTCACACGTTTAACACCTAGCAACCCTTTAAAATAAAATATAAAAAAACTTGTAGGTATATTCATAATTATGCGACATCCATAAAATATAGAGTTCAATCATGACTATACTTGTTTTACCATGTCTCGTTTTAATTTTATATCATAGCTGTTGCATTTTAGAATATCTCGCATTGCAATATTACACGGACAACTTAGGATTGAGCTCGACGCATCCCACCAAATCTGCCGATAACTTCCTTTGTAACGAAAGGTTTATTTTGACTATGGACTCAACATGAACCTGAAATACTAAATGTTTCAACAACATAAATGGACATGTTCGATTTATGGCTTGATTGAATAATCAAATAAAAAAGGGAAAAAAATAAATTCAGACAATAAAAACGTTTTTCTTAGACGAGAATATCCATCTTGCATAGACGTTTATTACCTTATAAAGGAATAAAAAATTCGCTTTCTGACAATAAGCCATATTTGTCTCGGATTTTATGTAAACAGTAATCCGTGAGAAATACAACACATTGGCAGTTAACTTTCCATTTAACATGATTTTTATAACAAATGATTAATTACTGCTAGACCAAATTTTATTTTATCTATTCAGAAGATGGGGCTGTCACTGGCTCTTAAGATTGTCTGGATAATGAAATCAATTACCCCATCTAGAAATAGTAACATTTAAGAGCCAGTCTATAAAAAGAACATTAGGTAATATATGGTAGAACAACCTACAAGTAATTGATTTACATTACGTATGACCATAGTAAAGCAACTGAAACAATCCTTCTTTCAAACAAGACAAGCGATATATTTATATTTTATAGATATATTTTATGGAGAGCTCCAGTGATGACAAAATATACGCAGAGTAAAACGCTTCATGCGAAGAAGGTTTTCTTTCTTCATTTACTTACAGATTTCTCTATAAACTTTCCTGAAATATTTGAGACTGAATGTAAAGCAACCAATCATCAAACAATCAATCTTCTCCCTTATTACATGTACCTACACATTTGTTATGTTAGTGAACAATATCAATTCATTTCAAGATTTTTAATTAAAAAAAAAAAAAAAAAAACAGAAATTAAAAAAAAACAGCGTCGTAATCAAAACTTTTGCTTCTAGATTCTTTGTGTGAATACAAAGGTACATTGTAAATAAACTGTTAATTGTTGGGGTTCGTGTTGTTTATTCTTTATTTTTCTATGTTGTGTCGTGTGTGCTCTTGTTTGTTTGTCCTTTTCATTTTTAGCCATGGCGTTGTCAGTTTGTTTTAGATTTATGAGTTTGACTGTCCCTTTGGTATCTTTCTTCCCTTTTTAATTGGTTCACCAAATGTACCTTTCTCTGAAAATCAATCAAGAAAAATATTTAAGGCAATATATGTATTAAGAAGTACAAAATGAAACAGGATTTGTACTACCAGTAAGCTATGCACATGCATTTTAGTTAGAAAATTTCCCCAAAGGTCAATCATTTAAAAGTATCAAACTCAAATAGCTTGTCAATTTTACTATATTTCTAAAACATAAAAATGTATAAGAACGCCAAATTACTGTTCAATCAAAGTTGCAAAAATAAAACATGCGGGTTAAAATTTTCCATTTTAAAGTGAATAATATATTTAACATGGCGTGTGTCAGTACTTTGATTTCATTAACATGGCATTTCAAATTAGTTACTATCAATAGATAAAAGTACATTTTCTATACAAGTGATGGATGTCTGTAGAACATGTTCAATTATACCAAAATGTAATTACAGTTAAACCCACCCAAACTATCAAGTCTAAGCTTTGTCCGTTTTGAAACACATTGACATTAATGGATGCTATCTGAAAATATTTTTTTCCGTTTTGAAGCCGATATATTTTCTCGCGTGTTTGATTTAAGTTTAACTTTTGTCTTCTTCGATCAATGCCTTTAAATTACACGTCCCCGTCCTACTAATAATAAGAATTATCCATCAGATCAGAACAATTCATCTTTTTTAACTATGATAAGTGATAGAATATACTTCTTTTAAACAATATATGGTCTGCTATGAGACAGATTGGGTCCAGAAATGAGCACGTGTTAGGTTAACGTACTGACAGAAGATAGGTAGGGTAGGAAGGATTTTGTTTAAAAGCTATATTAGAGAGCAACTGCTTTTCAAGGCAAGTCAATTTTAAAAACAGCAAGGGTAGTAGCCCTGAGGAGGATTGGGTTACCTTAAACTGATCATTATTTGTTATGTCTTGTTGCTAGAACTTCTACATGCCAGTCAAACATAACAATAAAACAAATAATGAGTGCATGGTGATATGGTTGAAACCATTTTCCAATGTAAAGGGACAAAATATACGGGTTGCCACAAGCCCTTCAACAATGATCAAGACACAAAGCATATTGGAAGCTATAATAAAAGGTTACTCGCTAATCAATAGAACTTATAATATCCACGGAAACCGGATATGCTTACTACATGTACATTCGTACTTGGTATTTAACAAAATGTTAAAAAGAACCAAATAACATACTTTTATAAGAGTACTATTATACTTCTGAAAGAGTTTATGCATGCAATTCTAACATTACAAGTTCATGTGCAATATAATTCCTTCGATATCTTCTTGAACTTGAATATGACATGCAAAGCAGTGATATACCTAATGCAAATCGTGACAAATAACAGAAAAAAATCACTTAAAAACGTAATCTGTTTCGATCATCGAATACACTTCTAAAGAAAGAAAGTACTACTAAATCCACAGCCAATCGAATAAAGCATTAACTTATCTTGATAAAAACATTATTTCACGTTAATGTACTTTACTTATGCATCAGTGTACATAATCATGAGACATGTATTTCGCCCTTTAGACTAACTTTTTTTTTATGTTACAAGAAGTAGTTTATTTTAACTTTCATCTTTATTATATCATACTTATTCTTTTTCGAAATTAATCAAATTTGTTACTTGTGCCACGGGCTTCTAATTTAAAACATTTGTCTACTTAATGCCCAATGGCAAATATTCCATGCATTGTCAAGACGCGAAAATATTTTTTTTAATAAATCAATGCATGAAACTGTAAAATGAGACGACTGGGAGTAGATATCCCCGATATTCTTTGAATTACATGTGTACGTGTTTTTGTATTGCCCTAGCTATGTTATTTTGTTATACATTAGGTCGTTATACTTTTCTAGTAAATAGTTTCATATTTTGTAAGTCGGGGCCTCTTATAGCCAACGATACGGTATAAGTTTTTATCATTAGTGAAAGCCATACGAATGCCTATCACTGCTGTGACTTTGGTGGTGAGTTGTCTCATTTGGCACTCATACCACATCTTCTTATATTTATTTACGTTCATTTCATTAAAAATTCGGTGGATAGTTGACTCATTGGCTAACATACCACATCTCTTTATTTTAAGAAGATGGGATTCGCGTTAGTTTTCTTTATATATCGTTTTGAGAAGTGCTAGTGATTTGACATTCAGTAAAAATATGGAAGATAAATTAAATTTGTTAGAATGTAATAGCAACACAGATTTTAATTATTCATTTCCACACCTATCTCAAAAAAAGAACATTTCATAACGACATTCAGGAGCTTGACCGTTATTTGTCTGTTTTTTTTTCTTTAATTTTTTATAGTTATATTTTTTATTAGCTGAATGAAGTTACTGTAATTACATTATATAAATCCAGAATAATCAACGGATGATACTCTTTCAATCATTCAGTCCATTATTCTGTAGATTAATATACGGGTAAATGGACATTCGTGAAGAATCATTTGTCATTAAATGAATGAATACGATTTTTATCTTATTTACTGTTAGGTTATTTATATATTCTGTATATCGAATATTTTGCTGCCCTTTTTTAAATAATCTACATGATTAAAAAATCGGTAAGGTGTCATGGTCTTTGCAAATAGTCTGAGCATCCCCAAATTATTTTTGGTAGCATCTTTAAATCCAATGTATGCAATTTTTTTAATACGTATATGGCCTTGCTCTTTGATCTCCTCACTCCAATCCAAGTCAAACGGGGGTTTCTCGCCCTATGGGCATTACATCCAATTTTCTTATTAGAGACTGCTTATGACTGGAATACTTTGAAACGGAAATATTTGCATCCGGGTGTCCGCGGGTCTTATTGGCATTTTCCATAATTATCATAAATCGAGATCGCTGTCTTCAAATAATACCATACAATTATATTGTACATTCCCATATGACCATTTGAATTTATAATTATTAACAAGAGAGGAATACAGGCGATATGATGTCACTCGACTATCATTCTGGGTTTTAATCATGATGAATAACGCGTATCGTCATGCAGTTTAAATATAACCAATTCATTATACCAATTTACTTAAATCAGACGTCTTCCAAGAAAGTTAAATTGAACTTATTTGACACTCCTGGACTATTAATTATATCTTCTAGCTATATATTTGCCTGATTTGTTTTTTCTGTTTCCATCATCACACATAATGAGCCACCTGCTTTGTTTCATCACAAACTTTAATTTGCCATATGTAACTGTCATGTTATTTACAGAAATACAGAGTTGTATAGAGTAATTTGTTTTCTTCTTTCTTTTCATCCTACGGCTTATCTTAAGCTTTTACTGTCTTAAATCAAACGTTTACCAAATGATATTATAGAATATCCGTTAGATATGCTAAGATCAGCACTTGCCCTTTTTATTTCTTAGAAATTCCATTATTGTGTCTTATAATTGAGGCAACATATAAGATTACGCGATATTAATATTCTGAACTCATGTGTAGAAAATAGTTTAAAACTGCAAATGAACTCAATGACCAAAAAATTTACTTAATTAGACATTTATTAATCTTACCCAATTCCATTTTCGTTCAGATTATATTTCTACATTCATGTTGAAAGGACGGAAGAGTACAGGGAGACTATCTGGTTTAATATATGCTAAATCGTAGGTTGGTGTGTTTCATAAATGTTTCTTGTTTCTAATTTTTTATACAGTTTAGACTGTTTGGGTTCCTGTTTAAAAGTAGTTTAACAATATTCCTTTTTGGGGTCCTTTATAGCTTTTTATACTTTTTAGTCAGTTTGACTTGAATGAGAATTGTCCCATCGGCACTCATTCCTCATCTTCTTATTTCTATAAAATATTCATTGTATATAAAATACAAACCGTATAAAAAAAGTTACATGATTATGGGGTAGTGCTAAATTGCTTTAAAAGTGTCGTGCGTTGTCAGCAAATATTTGAAAATGTTATCTTTTGACTTCGCGAGAGTTTGTTAGTGTTTAGTCAAAAAGAGACTATTCGGTTGATATTGTAAATTCGCAAAACCTAGTATACTTTTATCTAAGAGGCGGGAGAGAGATATTTAAGCTCGTTAGTCAAAAACTGACAATTTCCAGCCAAAAATAAATAGTAAAAAGACAAACAACAATTATAATACACAACAAAGACATCTGAAGACTGAGAATGAGAAGCAGAAGTTTATAAGATTAAGATATTGTTGGCTCAATAATTTATGTTTCAAAATATTTGAAATAAAGGAATATATCCCCTTCATACAATAATTTTGAGTTTCATCCCCTCTTCAACATTTGTTTAAGATTTTTTATATTCAAATATTCCAATATTTTGACTTCGAGCAACACGAGGTAGACGTTATTTGTCGACATGAATGCATGAACATTGATTATTATTACATATCACCGGGATGATTTCAGGTGTTCAAAAAGGGAAGTTTTAAATAAACATGCTAAAATTGAGAATGGAAATGGGGAATGTGTCAAAGAGACAACAACCCAACCATATATAGAGCAGACAACAGCAGGTCACCAACAGGTCTTCAATGCGGCGAAAAAATACCGCACCTGGAGGCGTCCCTCAGCTGCCCCCTAAACAAATATATATACTAGTTTAGTGATAATGAACGCCATACTAAACTCCATATTGTACACAAGAAACTAAAATTAAAATTAATACAAGACTAACAAAGACCAGAGGCTCCTTACTTGGGACAGGCGCAAAAATGCGGCGGGGTTAAACATGTTTATGATATTTCAACCCTACCCCCTATACCAATGCAGAACAGTAAACGCATTACAATACGCATATTAAAATTCAGTTCAATGCTAATTTGTTTATACTACAACAATGTTGGCGATGATGCTCTTATTGACTGTCACTTTAAGGGGTAACATCAACTCAGAAGTCAGTGTGTAAGTTATGTCAAATGTACATGTGGCATTCTGTATTGTGAATTGTCGATTCAAAGACAATGATATTACTCTACTAAATTATGATTTCATTTGGCCTTGGAGAGATTTAATTTATCTACTTCCAAATTAATAGTAGTCTTGGTCCATGGATAATTCGAAGATGAATAAATGAAAGATTAAGACAGCCAAAACTAGTAGATGGAAAAAGATTTAATTTAGTTTCCCATTCAATAATAAATGTTTCACTGGGACGATGTTAAGAACAACCTCTATACATTGAGTACTGCCAAATGATTGCTGTACTAATTTAAAAATAAAAAATGATCTATTTTCGCAATATTACCATTCAATCTGATATCCGTGCATGTTCATATAACCAAACAAACAGGAAACAATATCTTGTTTTGAAATGTATTTGATACCGGAAATCAAATAGAAGGACGAAGTTGCGCTGATATTTTTTAACAATGGATATTCCACTAATCGATTAAACTCTAAGCACGAATCAATTGGAAGATATTTTAACCGAATTGAATGTCAGGATGGTATAATACCAGGATGGAAATTACGCTTTATTGCTTCGGAATTGATAATTATTCACAGGAGGACTAAAATCAAATTATCTTCTTAAAAAACAAAGCTGTCTTCATGTGACACATTGATGAAGAAACTAACTTTTGAACTTTTGAATGTAATATAACCACAATTATATAAATCAGTTATACAAGATTCGATTTTGTAACAGACATGTTAGGCATTTTAAATATCTAAAATAAAACAAATGTAAAGTTATATCATTATAAAATCCTAATTCAGATTTTAGCACAAAATGATCCGGTAAAAATAATGCATGAATATCGTTATTTTTTTTAGAAACGTTGCCGTTACCGTATAAAAATAGAATAAATGCGGACACCAAATAATAGGAACAGACAAACAACTCGTAGAAGTGAGAGACCAACACAAAAAAAAACACCATTAAGAATATACAAAAGAAAAAACATGAAAAGATAAGACAAACATACACTCACTACATGTATTAGGTAGAAAGAATCAACGACAAACTGACAAACAATGCCATGTAAATGCAGTAATATAAATACATGTAGCAGATCATTAATATTAATAACACTACAGGCAAATTTGAATTCATTTGTGTATCATTATATTCTACAATTCTAATGATAGTGTCATGCAAATGAATGTTGAACACTCCGTAATAAATCGTTTTTCGAATATTTCCCCCGGTTTTGTTCCTAAACGTTCCCGAGATATTTTTCCGAATGCGTTAACATAAATTTTCGGTATTCACAATTGTTTATTGATATATATATATATATATATATGTTCCGGACCATATGAGTATTTAGACCATACGCGTATGGTCATGACCATATGGGTATATACTCATATGGTCCGACCATACGCGTATGGTCGGACCATACGCGTATGGTCGGGGTAATTAACACTCTGTTACAGTTTACTTTTAATACTTCTAAACTCTTCATATGGTATGACCGTTCATTCAAAAGACGCTATCATATAGGTAATTGTATCGTTATATTATAATAAAAAGATAAGCTAAATAAAAATAAGAAGTTTCACATTGTTAATTTTACTTAATTGTCAAATTTAAAGTAAACACATTTTATACCGATGGTCATTACCGATGGTCATAACCGTTATGTTATTACGAGTAAATGGCAATTTGTTGACTAAAAAATTAAATTCCAAAAATTTCTTAATGAACTGTTACATAAGAAGTCACTGGAAAGTAGCATACTATTAGTTTATTTAAGTTGTGTTGTGAAGATGGTGTATTGCAGTCAACCATTTTACGATATTTGAGATCTAGAGCTTCTTAAAAACACTGTAGACATCAGAATTGCCAAAGACCTCGGTATCACTGTACGCAGCTGCAAAAAAGGCTTGTTTTTCACTCGCAAACAAAATGTGTAAATGAAAAAGATCGTGCACAAAACTTGCAAATGCAAAAAAGCTATGATACCGTGAGGAAGTGAATGTCATCCAAGCCTACATGCACCAATGTAACTTGCGATGAAAACTAACTATGGCATCAATATTAAATTTTTACGTAGTTTTTTTTATTATAAAACTAAAAAATTGTCATGTTTTAAACCATCACTGTTTTTTTAGATAAAGTTCTTGTATTATTGAAACGTTTATAATGTAATTTGGAAAAATAAATATACCTATATGGTCCAAATACTCATATGGTCCGGCCCGTTAATAACTAAACGAGTATTATACTCATATGGTCCGACCATACGCGTACGGTCGGACCATACGCGTATGGTCGGACCATATGAGTATACGCATATGGTCATGACCATACGCGTATGGTCCAAATACTCATATGGTCCGGAACATATACATATATACTTTTCATGACAAAGCATTTTCATATCGTTTATCTATGTTTCTAAAAATCATTTTCATTAATATTTATTGATGGAATTAATATATATGTCGTGTACATTTTATTATTTTGTACAGGTTATTACTTGTACAAAATTTTCATACAAGTAATTACTTGTATGATGCCATCATACAGGTTATTACTTGTATGAATATAATTGTACAAGTAATAACCTGTACAAATTTTGTGGAGAAAAAGATAATAACTTGTACAACTCACTATCTTTCGTATTTTTTTTTAAATTTATATTGTGTTTGTTTTTCTGTTCTTATTTTCAAATGTTTATCAATATTTTTTTTGAAATGATAGAAGTTTGAAGATGAACGAAGGACGCAAAGTAATACTATAAGCTAACGTGACAACTTGTGCAAATTTAGCTAAACAGCTTTTGTACCTACTTTATATTCATTTTCTGCAATATCAAGCACAACACCTTTGATGTTTTTACAGTCCATCGGCCCACGGTCTACTCTTTGTACTGGTATTATGACATTGTCTCCAATTTCTAAATCTTTCAATCTTTTTTTGGAAGAAGACAACATCTCATCGGCCTGTATTTGTTGGCCTGACAGGGCTCGTTTTCTCGCTGGTATTTTTTTGAAATTTGTGTCAACATCAGTTTCAGTGTTTGAGTCCAGATTGGTGTCAGTTTCAGTGTTTGTGTCCATATCGATTTCCATTTCAGTGTTTATCTCGAGATCTGTTTCCGTTTCAGTGTTTGTGTCAAGATCAGTTTCCGTTTCAGTGTTTGTGTCAAGATCAGTTTCTGTTTCAGTGTTTGTGTCATGATCAGTTTCTGTTTCAGTGTTTGTGTCAAGATCAGTTTCTGTCTCAATGTTTGGTCTGACATTGTCGTCACTAGTACATGTAGTAGCTGTTGTCAATGCAATTAAATCTTCTTCTGTTTCTAGAGTGTCAAGTAATTCTTTTGGAAGGGCTGACGATTCGTCACCTTTGCGAATGAGTTTTTCAATGCCTGCTACACTCAAAACATCATATTGAAGATTTATTGTCATCACACAATTTAATTATTTCATCATGAAATTTCTTTTCTATACTGTTTTCCATCTTAACACTTTAGTTTTTACTACTTAAATGAACAGTTTTGTTCATATATTTAATATATTAAATGTACTCACATATTGAGAGTTTATACCTTTAGGCAAAGTAATGAATTAAATGTTAAAAGGGAAACAATTTGTTGTGAACTTCAGATAGGCCAAGGTAAAATAATGATTTGTACAAGTTATTATCTTTTTCTCCACAAAATTTGTACAGGTTATTACTTGTACAATTATATTCATACAAGTAATAACCTGTATGATGCCATCATACAAGTAATTACTTGTATGAAAATTTTGTACAAGTAATAACCTGTACAAAATAATAACATGTACATTGTACACGACATATACAAGCGATAATGATTGTCATTTTGCACCCGATAATATCTGCGTCATTATACAAATTAAGTTCGGTTATCAGTCAAATACGCAAGTCACGTGAGTAGAAATGTCTGTGGCAACATAAATCCTGTATGACTCAAGGTCATTCACTGTAAAAACAAACAGAGAAACAACAATCCACGAAATACTACTCAGACAACTGAAGATTGAGCTCGACGTATGCCACCAAATCTGGTTGGTTTTCCCGTTTGAATGGTTTTACACTATTAATTGTGGGGCCCTTTATAGCTTGTTGTTCAGTGTGAGCCAAGGCGCCGTGTTGAAGACCGTACATTGACCTATAATGGTTGACTTTATAAATTGTTATTTGGATGGAGAGTTGTCTCATTGGCACTCACACCATATCTTCCTATATCTATTGACATGATGTGCTTCAATAGGGTTATAATGACTTGATGCTCAAGAGAAACCTAAATTGCTCACTCGGTGGTCTAAATCGTGACGTCGTCTGTAAACTCAACCTTTGAATGGGTGATTTTAACTACACCATAAGGAAGACATTTTTGGAGCTTTATTTTTAGAAGATCCCCTTTCAAATATATCATATGTATAAAACAACTTGAAACCTCACCAAACCTTGAAATATCAAATTAACTACGAGCCATACGATCCATGTTACGGTGTTGCCTTCTCTATGGTCGGGTTGTTGTCTCTTTGACACATTCCCCATTTCCATTCTCAATTTTATTAAATGTCTTCCCTCTATTTTATTTTATGAATAACTGCATCTATCATACACACAGTGACCATGTAATTTTATTGGAGATTCTTTCTTTCTTTATTTCTTACATGTTTTTAAATATCTATTCACATATATAAATGTTCATGCACTATCATCCCCCTTTTCAAATACTTCTTTCCAAAGCGTATTATTTTAATTTATATAAAAGAAGATGAAATATCCACAGACCCATATTATGTTTCATTGAATATCATGTTCTAAACATTGTCAGTTGAAGAAAAAAATCATTAATGAAATATCGTTTATTTTGAAATCTAGAAGTGCACATCCATTAATTGAATCACGGTTAGAACATGTGCATGATTACCAAACCACGTGCGCCACGCGATTTTCTGTTATTACGTTACCATGGATAATTGTCAACCTTGTTGTTAACATCATTCTTTTTGTCACAGTTACGTTAATTATTCCTTTCTTTTCCAAAAACATAGTTGGTGCTAGGCAATCATATGCACTGGTTTGTTTCGATAAAAGTTATACATGCACCAAACCCGTAATACGATAAAAAAAAAGTGCAATTTCATCTTGTTATTAATTGTGCAGCATTATGTTTTTGTGACTGACATAGAAGGGATAAATCAAGTTATTCAATCAAAGTCGTGCATTTAATTAATGTTTCTGGTCATACCATTGTTTTATTTTAGTAATCTGTCAAAGTGTTAGTGCCCATATGCTAATATATTACATTTAATATTGCATCTGCTTCGTTTCACAGCCAAACATTTCAATTTAGGACTGTCGTGAATTACCACGATTTGAGATAGTGGGCGGAAGGGGAAATAGATGAAGTTGGCAAGTTCTTTGTTTTGTAGCCTTTGTTATACTAAATTTTTTAAAAGAAATTGAAGAGTCTGAAGAAACAAAAACAGATAAAGTTTTTTGAAAACATTAGATTATCTCTCAAAAATATGTTCATGAAAAAAAGTAAAAACACAGAGTTACTGAACTGAATGGCAAAATCAAATAAAAAACACATCAAATGAATGGACAACAACTGTCATATTTCTGACTTGGTACATGCATTTTCAAATGTAGAAAATTGTGAATTGAACCTGGTTTAATAGCGCTCAACCTCTCACTTGTATGACAGTCGAATCAAATTCCGTTATATTTACAATGATGCGTGAACAAAACAAACATAATAGGTAAAATAGTCAAAATATGGGCACAGAAGTTGTTACTGTGTCACAATCTCAAAACAAACAAATATTTAACATACAAGCTCCTTGTCAAATTTAAAAACCACATTCATTGTTTCGCGTGTTTGATGTCAGAAAATGTTAAAAAAAAACATAATTTCACATGGGGAATGGTTAAAAAATCAAAAGTTATGTTACCAAACTACCGAACAGACTTAGAAGTTTGAGACTTCCATTCCATTTTCTATTCTAATATACAAAACCTAAAATTTCTTCCCTTTCAACATTTTGTTCAGTATGAACATTTCCAGATGGAAAATAATGATTTAAATTTTTCTTGTCTCGTACATTGTCTTTTTAATATCTTTATTGTTAATTGATTATTTTATTATTTATTGATTACAAAAGGAGGGCTACATTTCTGGGTTCAGTCTGTAAAGACTTCTATTGTTTAGATTTGAATAATTGTCATCATGGTTAAATAAAATTGAGAATGGAAATGGGGAATATGTCAAATAGACAACAGAAAAGTATGTACATGTGTACATGTGTAGTATTATTTGGAATAATTGACATTATCAAAGTACATATGAAATCTGCATTACACAACATAACTTCCTGTTAATCAATTTAGCTTGTCTGGCGTCATCAGTGCCCCGATTTGGTTGCAAAGGTTATAGAACAGCTGTTTAATACAGGGACAATCATACTTATGATAAACAACGACTGCTGAATGTAATCATTAGTTACCAGTGCCGGTTATGCAAACGATTTTTTTTAATGTTTTATTTGGTTTTTCCAGCAATTATTAGTATAGTACATTCGTTCTAATATGTAACAACACACGGTTCGCAATACTTGTGAATTAAAGACAACAGTAGTTTACCGGTGTTTAAAGCGGGAGCGAGACGAATGACATTAAAACCATCCTCTAAATAAAAAAGGTAAAAAAAAACAGAAAATGCATTAGCAAAGGTATATCACAAGCCCAGTAGTCAACACTTCGGTGTTGACATGAATATCAATAATGTGGTCATTTTTACAAATTTCATGTTAACAAAACTTTGAATTTTTCGAAAACGAAGGATTTTCCTATCCCAGGCATAGATTACCTTAGCCGTATTTGGCACAACTTTTTGGAATTTTGGATCCTCAATGCTCTTCAACTTTTTACTTGTTTGGCTTAATAAATATTTTAATATGAGCGTCACTGATGAGTCTTATGTAGACGAAACGCGCGTCTGGCGTACTAAATTATAATCCTGGTACCTTTGATAACTATCGATATAGTACGATATAGAAGACTAAGAATGAGCAACGAGAACCCCACCAAAAAACAGAGGGTGGTTCTAATGTGCACCAATAGACTTAACAAACCGTAGTCACAGTTACCAGTACTGTAATCAAACGTTACTAAAACTGTATTCCACAAACTAAATCAATTGTCAAATATTTTGGTAATGATATGCCCTTTAATCTTGAATGAAAACTTCTAAGTATTTATGACTATACATCTTGTTATGGCCTAGATGATGAACTTCTTTTTATTTTGAATATATTATGTACGACTGTCACAAAAAAGAAGAGTATTAACTTTGACCATTATCATATAACTTGAAACAATAAAACACGTTAATAATTGAGACAGGCAATACAATTGAATCACCGCTTACCCGACAGATCATGGGGCACTTGCAAAATAGCACTGTCAGATAGAACGGCTCTCTTATATTTCATATGTGAAAAGTGGATTTGTAAACCTAAAAAAGAAATTAAGATTGTCATCCGGAAATCATTTCTCTATAAACATTTTTTATTCAGTGACCTTTATCTTTGACAAACTGATCACTAAATCAACAGGCTTCTACAAATGTACACCTTATCCATATCTTCTATCGATGTAATTTTTTTTTCACTTACATGCATGATATATTCCACCCAGAAAAGTATCCCCATGCTCTAAATCCAATAATTGTTTTTTTTTTAACATGCTTATATTGTCTAATGCATAATAATGAATTTAATCAAATTGGCATGCGTTTAATATATTTCATTAACTTAAAAGACTTTCAAACTCTTAAATGATGCACATGTTGTTACTAATACATACTCCGAACTTGACATATATGATCTAGTTTCGATAACCATTTATACTGGCTGTTCAACTACTTCTCCCTCTGAAAAATCCACTTGTTCTAATCCGTATATGCCAATAGTACTTGCAACTGAAATTTACACGCAACTTCGTTGATCTATTTGTCACTGCCAATGAGTTTAGGTCCCTACAAGTTGTAAATTTGTCAACTTCTGAGTACATCCTCCTGATATAAATGCAACGGAGTCAATTGTAATTATTTGTTCGGTTATTTTCAAGTTTGCCTTTTTAATAAACAGTTTTGCTTTCGTTTTTCAAAATTTAATACTTTGACTTTTTTTTCTGTTTCTTATTATTTTTTTATTATTTATAACTTTTGATGTAATGTCATTGGTTTTGTGAGTCTTCAGTGTATATAAAGTGCGAATCCAGCTAGTTCATTTTTACTGTTATATGCGGGTATGTCTATTGTAGAATAAAGGATCATGGGAAAACTGTATTTGTTTACGTTTTGAAAATATCAAGTTAAAGGATTTTAAGTTAAGTTTTAACATATTTTCATTGTGATATGTCTTTATAATATACAAACATAGCATTAAACTTCAAATAAGTGTTATAAAAGCATCATAATATAGCATATCGATTATTGAAAGCGATCCATTTTAACTATAGATGCGATGAATTATCACTGTTAGTGCAGTCATTATTAATGTTGAATTTTCAAAGATGCGAGGAATTTTTATTGTAGAATTATGTGATAAATGCACTTGCAACAAATGAAAAAAAACTTAGTTGATGACTTTAGGATTTATGATACATGTATTTTCCAATTGAAATACAAACTCCTCATGCATTCTTCATCAAATATATAGCTTTTCAAACTTGTAACAAAAGCGATTCTCAAAATGTCATATTGTATTCTTCAGATTACGTTTCTCCTTGATTTTAACTTATATAGTGAATCACTGGAGCGTGACAGCAGCGGGCCCTCTTAAGCAGTCAGTGGGCCCCTACTTATGAAAAATTCTAGATCCGCGAATGGATACTACCACAGAGGTAAAACCATGCAGATTTGGGTTATTGTACACGAAATGCATGCTACAATTCATTTTTGTTGATTTTAGACCCTTTGGAACTCTATGTGGGCTATTTCAGTAACTAGGCAAAAAATCCCCAAACTTGATACATGGTCAGATTCAGCATGTCAACGAATTCCAAATATCTATATTAAAGGACTTTTGTCTATAAATTTGGACCCCACAAAATTGAAAAAGGGACCAAAAATATGAAAAAATGCATGCATCGGATACTTTTGTGATTGAAGGCATGACTGTAACAATAGGATGAATATACAAAAATATCTTTTTCTGGGGTCTCATTGGGGGGTTCTGATCCCGGATCCCGCTTACTGTTTTGGCAGATTCCCGTATTCCGCTTATTGTTTTGTCAGATTCCCGTATCCCGCTTATACTATGCAGTTCTAATTTTTTGTAATTATCCGTGTCCCGCTAGACTTCATTTCCCGTTTTTCTCTACACAATCATTTGACTTTCACCTGTCACGCTTGCAAAAAATCGGCAATCCGGCGTGACGCTTATACCCAAATGCGACCCACTATTTTACTCTATTTTGACTCATATAAAGCCCATTATAAATATATTAAGAAAGTAGCGTAGATTTGTTCATCCCTTTTTATCCCGTCTCGTTTCGTTTTTGAGCCATATAGATGTCGTATGTGACAATGAGACAACTCTCCATCCGAGTCACAATTTATAAAAGTAGACCATTATACGTCAAAATACGGTCTTCAACATGGAGTCTTGGCTCACACCGAACAGCAAGTTATAAAGGGCTCCAGTGTAAAACCTTTAAAACGGGAAAACAAAGGTGCAATCTATATCAAGATGTACGTAATTAGTGGTGAAGTGTCATGCAAATGGATAAAAAAAAATAAGGATAAAGATCTCTATACGCTTTATAAGAAACTAAATGGAATACATTTGAAATAAATGTTATTTCTATTGAATTTAGTAGAGTGTTTTAAAACCAAACTTTTATCCGTAAGTTAAATTTTATCACATCTTTCTCTTACTTTATCTATTATTTGAGCAAGTCGGCTAAATTAAGGCTTTACAGCTAATTTCCTAATGTATGTAAAGCAAAACTTTGGTTGGCTTGCTTGCTTTGTTTGTATAATTGTTTATACAAACTTTGTAAATAAGATTGACATTTTTAAACAATATGAATAGGCATAGTTTAACCTGTTTTTTTAATATTTGAAATAAATTGGGTGTTATCATAATGATTATCCAATAAAAAAAGCAAACAAATCAACTAAAGTCTTGCTCTACATGCTTAAAGAAATGAGCTGTAATAGATAAAAAAAATAATAATTATACAGTAAAATGCAACGCATATACAATAATAATGATTCGCTCCACAGTTAAAATGAAAGAATAGTATCATTATTCGACAGTAAACATGACTAGCATTACGAAATCATCATAGTGGAATTTAGTTAAATATGAAGAAACTGAATGACAAAACATATTCTACGTTATACAACTTTAATAATTGTATTAAAATGAATATTTTTTACTGCAACAACATCTCACCTGTTAGTTATAAAGCACCTGCACGATCTGTTCGTGAAATGTCCTAAAAATTCACCTATTTTGGTATATATTTCACAGTTGGATGGCTTTAGGCGCGATAAATCCCGCTCGCATCTCTTACTTTGTTTTATTAGTATTATGTATTTCTGAACATATACATTTTAACTATTTTTCGTCATTTTCTTCAAAAATAAAAAACAGTTCGTCTGTTTATTTATCATTCTACATTAGACATTTATGGCATATACAGTAAAAATGATATTTTAGGATCCGCACTTTACATACACTGGTCTTTGTTACCTCTTGGTTTTGATTGTTATTGTCTTTTACATATTTCAGTATTTGACGCATAGGATTATTTGTTTTGTATTTTAAAACTTAGCAGCTGATATATCATAAAACATTTAAACATCTTAACAGCACAGGAATAGTATCAAATTAATAAAATGTGAATTTCTTTTTAGGATAAGCAAAAAAGGACAAAATGACTGGGATTAATTTTCTTTACAATGTTTAAATTAAAGTCAATAAATGTTGATGGCACAATTAAATTTGAAATATAATTTTCATTTAAGGTTCTACCTAACACTACAGAGAGATAACTCTGTAAAATTATATAATTTTTAGTGACGTTGTGTTGTTTCTTGATAGAGGGTTGTTGCTCACAAGGAAGCTATTAAATCAAGAGTTCCAAATGGTGAAATTGAAATCATCTCTTCGTATATTTTACGGACGCCAGCACGAGTTGGTTGACCGTTATGGAATAACCGTTTCACAAATGATATCGAATATGTTCCTTACGTCGTAACTACAATCCCCTTCCCTTTTATAAATGTGACCTACCGAATTAGACTATTTACCGGATTTGGTGTCTCATAAGCAACACGACGGGTGCTACATGTGGAGCAGGATATGCTTACCCTTCCGGAGCACCTGAGATCACCCCTAGTTTTTGGTGGGGTTCGTGTTGTTTATTCTTAAGTTATCTATGTTGTGTCGTGTTAACATGTACTATTGTTTGTCTGTTTGTCTTTTTAATTTTTAGGCATGGCGTTGTCAGTTTATTTTCGATTTATGAGTTTGACTGTCCCTCTTGTATCTTTCATTCCTCTTTTTTAAGCTTCTGAATGATCAAAGTAAGTGTTTGTCAAACTGCTATATAACCAGTGTAATTTTTGAATGGTTGGTTCAAATTTTTTGAAATTTTTTATTTTTGTCAAAGGGTCAAAGTGAATACTTTGTCAAAATTTTATGAAAATTAAACGAGTCAAATTAATTTTAGTGAAGGTGTTGGGTACCACCTTAACAAAACAGAATACGGTAGAAACCGTCAGCCAGAAGTCAATTAAAACTGACGTATAAATATTATAGATAAAAGTCACAGCTTTTATGTAATTGAGATGAAGGGAAAGATGACATGTTTTTTTTCAAAACTAATTGACATTATTATTTTATCAACTTATAAACAATTTGAGCTATGTTATCTCATCTATAGTAATCAAACTATATATGGAAAGAAGATTCGAGAGAGATATTTTTCAAAACAAATGACATCATTGAAAATTTAATAAAATTAATGTTCTTAGATGAAGTTGTACATTGTTTATTGGTTTTACTCAGTGAAGATTTAATTCTAATGGAGTAAAGTCTTGAACCATTATTTATAATAGAATATGTCAAAATGAATAAAAATCATGAAATAGGTAAACAAAAATCACTTTTTGGCTTGTTAAGAATGTAAATGAAAAGATAATACTCCAATAGAACGGTAGTCGCATTAGTTGTTTCTATCTAATAATGACACTTGCGAAGAATCTTTAGGATATGTTGTCCAGCTACAATGTTCAACACAAAGTTACTGCGAAGAGTCAATGTGTACAGCTTCACCAACACTATTAAGACTGGGTGATGGAGTTGGATAGGTCACATACAGGGAATAAACCCATGGACTTACAGACTATTCGCCTTGACGTGGAGTTCAACATGAGTCACAAGTGAGGAATACCAAAGAAATATGGGAGTCGGTCGACAAAGATTGAACAATGTTAGATGGAGGACATTGGTATAAGTACAACAAACAGCAGGCAGACTCAGAAAGAAGGCTTCCGTTCGCACCCTTTGTGACGTATGACACTAATAAGAGTTGAAAGTTAACTACATGAAGAAGGTCAAGAGAGACTTTTTACAACCTTATTGTTTTATCAGAAGCGCATGTCTTTGCTTTTTTTCTAACCGTCATCAAGTTTTTGGAAGCCATATTTGAGATTTGGATGTTGGTAGAGTTCATCTGGATAGCTAAAGCGATGTCGTGTATAGTTAACAGTCGCATCACTTCATCAAGCAGTTATGTATCATGCAAGTCATTCTACCAACTCTGCGTTGACACGTCTTTGATCATTCTCTAAATTACCGTACAGGCATGATAGTATTTTTTACCATTCCTTGAATCAAAGCTATGACTCCGGATTTGCACGCAGTCATAGTGGCGGTTTTTTTCTTTTGTAATATCAGTTCGATCTATTAGCTTTGATTTTCCGTTTGAAGTTTAAACAGGTACATTTATTAGTGTTGTTTGTAAGTTCAACACCTTGCTATCTGACGAAAAGAAACAAATTAAAGAGATGATGGATGTTACAAGCAATTTTCTTTGTCAGCAATTCTTAGACGGATTGCATACTTGTGACAATTAATGAAAGCAGTGGGAGTCTAATTCATCAAAGATAACGTAAACTAACAAGTATATATGCCAAACCCAACGTATGCATTAGTTTTCAAATAAAGCGATAGAACAGTTGTATGTTGACCAGTAGACCCAAAATGATGTCGTTCACTGACATTTTACTGATGTCAAATGTAAAATCACAATAATACTGAACTCCGAGGACAAATTCAAAACAGAGAGTCCCTAATCAAGTAGCAAAATCAAATGATAAAACACATCAAACAAATAGATAACAACTGTCATATTCCTCACTTGTAGAAAATGGTGGATTGAACCTAAACCTCTCACTTGTATGACAGTCGCATCACATCTGTAATGTTTACCTGTTTTGAAAATTGTTTCATAACAATTTTTTTATGTCATTTGTCAAACACATCAAACTGTCATATTGTTGACTTGGTAAAGGGATTTTACAGCTAGCTAAACCCCCACTTGTATGACAGTCGCAACTATTTTTGTTCACATGATCAATTTGAGTTTTCTACAACTTCCTATTCAGTATCATAATATCCCGAGGTATCAGTGTTTTAGTAAGCTAGATAGAAAACTTCAGTGTACAGCACAACATGTATTGTATTTAATTTAATTTATTGTTCGGTTCTCCCATAGTTTTCAAATATTGTAGCGTTCCTGACAAAGGTAGACCCAGCAAAGAGCGTCGGACGTGAAATATTTACAAAACATTAATTTGTTTTAAACATTTTCAGTGTACAATGACGTAGATCAAAAATCAAATCAACGCTATACTCAAAACTTATAAATGAGAAATAAGACTCGAACACAAATAAACAAGATAATGTAGAAGTCGGCGTACACGATTTAACAATTAAAGAGTTATTTTGGCTTCCTTTGTTTTGGAAATATATCATTAAATATTACCTGACGTCCAAACATATTTAATGCAACATTTAATTTCTATTCTCAAAATTTTTATTTGTGTATTCTACTTTATATGTAACTTTTGATTGAACTTGGCGATGCGTCCTTGGCACGTTAAAGCAGACTTATTAATCAACAGGATTTGAATATAATCATTGATATTTCTACAGACAAAAATGAATACTTGTCATCTACTCCAGTCTTCATTATATCTTTTCTAAAAGAGAATAACTTAGTGTCAACTAAATATTAAACTACCTAATGAATTTAAAGAAAGTATTTGATTTAATTTATATTTTTTTAATTGGATTTAAAAAAAGAGAATATGTATAAACACCAAAATAAATATATAAATATGATTGTGAACAAATAGGTCAATGATGAAATTGACGTTGCACAAAATATAGCTGTGCTACTATATTTAGGAAATAAACACAACTGCAAATTAAAAATGATCCCCTAAAAAATATTACTAAATTGCCACAAGTAACCTGCGATAATTCTGCTTCTTTTGGTACTAAGTTGCTTAAAATCAAACCAAAAATGTCCCCAAAATATTTTTTGGAAAAAATGTAGTTTTATATACAATATATAGAGAAACATCTAAAGTGACGAATACTTATGGCCACACTCTGTACATGTAGTTGCAGTACAAAAGATCTTGTGTACGACTATGTGGATATATTATAAAAGCAAATGAATGCTTTGTTGTATATTCTTGTGATAAACATGTTCCATTTTAATATTCATAATCATCTGTCGCCAAAAGTAATTTTTTACCTTTATTCGCTTTTTCCAAAAAGAACACAAAGTGAATAATCATAAGAATGTATGAAAAATGCGACTATGCATGGTACCTATAGGACACAGAGGCATAATCATTAATTGATTGCAGAAGGAAGAGAAGCGACAGACAAACTGAGGTCTTCTCATTTCATAGTATAGATAGATGTGAAAATGACAATGCGCATGATGGTCGTAGTATGAACGTAGTTAGGTCGTAATAAGAGCTTGGTTAGGACGGTTATGCGCGTGATAAAATCGTGCTATGGTCTTGAACAGCGTGGTGTTAACTTGGTATAGTCGTAGAGGAAGCGTAGCTTGGTCGCAGTGAGAACGTAATAACGTCGCTGTAAGATCGTAGCGTAGTCTCTCGCTACGATGGTACACCGACCTTTGGAATCTTATCACGACCTCTGTCCGCTCTCAGTACGCCTCTACTACAACCTGATTTCGCCATGACCGCACCACGATTGTTTTGAACATGTTTAAAGTTGGCCATGCTCATCACAATCTGGAAAACTCACCACGACCGTGATACGACCTGACTACGATATACACGATCACACTACGATCGTTAAAATTTGTATTTATTTCACAGATCGTAGTGCGATTGTTGCATAATGGGACTGTGGTATTACGTAGTATGGATCATCTATGCACTAGACACTGAGTACTCAATAGTCTAACAGTTATTTTTAAATAGTTTATAGAACCTATTTAATTTACAAATTCTATGAACCATACATGTAATGTGATTATATGTGGGCATTAGATACATGTAAAACACAAATTTGTCTTTTTCTCACTCTACCTCCATTTCATAGTCTTTCAGTGTGACGAATGTTATATCGATTTCTCACTCCTTAAATACTAGGAGTTAGAAACTATTAACAGCATTAAACCTTCTATATTGTTGTCTTTATTAAGTTAAACAAACTCAAAAGATATTTTCTGCTTCCTTTAACAAAGAACTATTGTTTGAATTACTCAATCCACATGGCTGTTGTTAAAATAAACTTTCGAAATATTGATTTGTTCAGTCCATTTATTGTGTTTCAGTTAAGTTGAGCAATTGTCTTTTTTTTCTCGATCAATGGCCGCTGATATCCTTTTAAGGTACTGTCACAATTTAATAAAACAAAATCGTAAAAAAAGAAGTACACTTTAATATGACACTTGAACTTTGATGCGGTATTGAACATTTCTAGTTAAATTAAATTAAATGAAAAAAAGGCTATAATTCGATATTTTATTAAACTGTATTTGGAGCAGATGCTGTCTTACGGCTATTTAAAGTTGAGATAAAGAATCTCACTATAGACAATTAGTAGGAACTCAGGTGGTTTATGTGAAGAATCAATTGTTTATGACCAATCTGTATTCATATTTTATACAATTTGTAGGCTCATGTAATACTTTTAATCGTGATCAAGTTTCTTCCATCTGAATTCAAATGTCAAAACAAGATTTGTATGCAACAATCTCCAAAAATAGACGAAACATCGATTTGCACTACAGCATCAGTCTCTAATAAATAAAAATGTAATCCTTTGTTTTTTTACAAATTTGTAGATTACTATTTCAACAAATATTTATCCCGTACATATAAAAGAGGGACGAAAGATACCAAAGGGACAGTCAAACTCATAAATCTAAAACAAACTGACAACGCCATGGCTAAAAATGAAAAAGACAAACAGAAAAACAATAGTACACACGACACAACATAGAAAACTAAAGAATAAACAACACGAACCCCACCAAAAACTAGGGGTGATCTCAGGTGCTCCATTTCATATAAATTTAATCATTTCAAGTCTTTAAAATAAAATTCTAGACTGCAGATTCATCTCACTCCATTTTTAAATACATTTGTATGCCCCTTTTGGGTGCGATGTGTTGCTTAATAGTATGTTTTTTTAATTGCTGTGCAATCCATATATCTTTTTTTACTTGGTTTATTGCTCCATTTGCAAGTATACTTTAGCACCACTGTATATAGTGCATATTCCTATTGAACAGTACATTGCGTTTAATACTAACGTTCCAAAACAAAATAAGATTGAAACAATTTCTAGTGTCGCGCGAGTGACCCAAACCAAGCAGTTCTGAATGCATCAGCAAATCCTGCTCGAAATGTTACCCTTCGGGTTGCTCGTTATATTAAAAGTAAAATCACAAAAATACTAAACACGGTGGAAAATTTAAAACGGAAAGTCCCTTTTCAAGTAGCAAAATCAAATGCTAAAACACATCAAACGAATGAATAACAACTGTCATATTCCTGACTTGGTACAGGCATTTTCAAATGTAGAAAATGGTGGATTGAACCTGGTTTTAAAGAGTTAAACCTCTCACGTGTATGACAGTCGCATCAAATCTGTAATGTTTACCTGTTTTGAAAATTGTATATTTCATAACAACTTTTTATTTCATTTGTCATATATGTGTGTTTGTTTGATATTTTGTAATTGTTTGTTATATTTCATTGTATTTCATGAGGGCCTCGGGGAATACTATTGTATAGCCCTCTTTAAATAAAGAATTACTGTTATCATTATTAATTCGTTCATTTTACGTTACATTTACACTTACGACGAGGAAAGAGACAGAAAATAACAAAGAGGTGTTTAAACTAACAAGTGCGAGGCAAACTAACAATATCATTTGGTAGAAAAAATGCACAAACAGTTTTTAAACGAAATAGACAACTAATGACTAAGCAACACAAACTCTACCAAAACAATTGGGATATATCCCTAGTCTTAAATATCCCTAGTCTTAAATATCGTTCAGCACGATTAATGTTACTCTGTTAGCAGTTTCTTTAACGTCTTTTAAATAAATGACCAGGGTTTGTCAATAGATTTCTCTTTATGGTTGCTAATGGTCTAAATTTGAAACAACAAAGTCAAATATTACGTAAGTCGGTAACAAATTGATGCACAATGAAAGAGAAACAATATATTAACTAAACCTTGTTTTAAGAAAGAACTGTAATAATCATTCGTTGTCTAGACAACTTTTCACTTAACTTTGCGATGTTAAGAAGCTCAATGTATTTAGACCAATTTCGTAAAAACGGATTTGCTGTGACCAGAATTCAAATTAGCAAATTAATGTTTGATAAAACTAACTATAGAACAAGTTCATGTCTAATTTGTATGTACAATGTATTAATTTCTTTCCTATTTAGATACGACGACTTTTCACAACAACTTATCAATACCCACAACGGTAACAAATACACTGTCAGTGATGTATTAACATTATTTATTATATAGTTCTGTTTGTCTTTCGTGAAAAAGAGATATACTTTCACTAAAGTAATAAAAAAGAAGTACAAAGAACTCAGCAACTAAAACAAAACAAATACTTATATGTATGCATGGTTGTGTAAAAAGACAATTCTCCAAGATAACTCCTGAAAGACCATCAGCACTAATTTTAGTTGGAAGTACATTTCGTAAAAGGAAAGCAATATTAAACAAACTTAAAACCAAATAAGGAGTATATTACAGAAGTAAGATATCACCAAAGACGCAAACTTATTATCTTAAGAATTTTTTCTTTTTAGAAAAACATGCCATATAGTATGTCCATTTTGTAGTTCGATTTGCTAAACACTCAACCAAAAGTGGACAGTGTAAGCACTTATATCGTGTATATTCAATTTTGCTCATGATTAGAAATCACGTGTAAGAGAGATTATATGTGGCATTTACCTCTTATATGAAGATTTGATAGCCACCATTATCGGCTAATTATCTAGTATTTATCATGTCTCAATTGCGACCAAACTTGAACAGTTTAGTTTATTTTCTTGCATAAAACTATGATACAATTTCTCTTGTCCTTAAACAAATACATAATTATCATGTATGATCGTTTTGTATGTCATTCAGTAAAACCTGAAATGAATATACACGTATGTAACAACAAAATTGTTCCGACGTGACATTTGTTCCGCTGGAACAAATTACGCAACTTATGTCACAGAAATTATGTTCCAGCACTATAAAATTTGTTCCGGAACTGATTTTTTAACTAAGTGTGAAATAAGTGCGGAACAAAAATCACAGCACCATGAGTTTTGTTCAAACATTAAAAATAAAAAAAAGGAAATTTTAAATAAGTTCCTGTGATATTAGTTCTGAACGACGGAATTTTATAGAAATCAATGAAAATGTTCTGCTCGAACTTATTTCACAGTACAGTGCTTGCATGGGGTACATTTGCAATTGAAGGCATGACTGTATAGGATGATGATAAGAAATAAATCGATAATAATGTATCATAATTTGTATCTATGTTTTATCGTTTATTTGGTATACGACCTCCTTGTTGCATGCTAATCTGCCATGGGTGTTCTAATCATATATGTACTTAGCTATGGTCATTGCACAGTTTTAAAAGAGTGTCTTTTGTTTCTTATGTCTTTTAATATCAAAAAAGTACAAATGTTCATCTTTAACTATAATACTTTTTTTCAGAATGACTTTTATTATTATTTCATATTCTACGTTTTCCTGGATCATAAGTGTCATTTTTAGTATTATTAATTTAGTATGTTATCAAACTTTTGATTTACTCCACATGATCCAAATTGGATGTTTACACTTTTTATTTATTACATTATGAATACAATACATGTTTTTTATAATGACTTTAAACTCACTGATGACAAGTGCTCAGTATATAAGATAACTTGTTTAACCAGTGGAACAAATTTCACAGACAAGGAACTTATTTCACCAGAAGGGTAACCAGTCTCTCAAATCCAGAACTTATTTCAACAGGTAAGGAACAAATCTCACAAACATGGAACTTATTTTACTCGGTAAGGAACAAATTTCAGCAACCCAAAACTTATTTCACCAGGTAAAGTGTGGAACTTATTTCATAAAGATAGAACAAATTATATAGAAATTGTCTGTGAAAAAAGTTCTCCCAGAACATATTTCCTGGGAAATTAGTTTCACTGGAACTTTTTTCACAGGAACAATTTTTGGCTCACATACGCAGGTTTTTCTGCTTTGTATCGATTTCACCATGTTCGTTCAACTGAGTTTTATGGGTTTTTTTTCTGACATGCATTTCGTTGCCTAACACCACTGTCACGAGTTAGGGGAGAGATTCGCGCTGACAATCATGTTCAACCCGCCACATAATCATTATGTATGAATGTCAGGATTCTGTAGTAAACATTTGTGTTATAAATAATGCCGTTTGATTTCTCAATTGAATTGTTTTATATTTTTGTATTTGGGTATGTTTTCTTTTCATTGAAGGCCGCACAGTTATCTATAATAGTTTTTATCCACTTTATTTGAACTGTGATGGTCAGTCGTCTTTTGGCAGATATACCATATTTCCATATTTTTTGCTATTTGTCACAAACGTTCTCCGTCAGATAACCCGTGGCTATACAGGGTGAACGCCATAATTTTATATATGGTTCATCTCAAATGAAGCCTTAATACATTTATGTTGATAATAGGTTTAGAAGTTTGCGCTACCAAATTGCGTTCTTTCCTCAGCTGAATTCGACCCCCTGCGTCGTTGATATCGTTGATTCATCACCTGTACTGCGTCCTGCTGAGTTGTGATTGACAGTAATCCCCAATGACGTTGATGCAAGTAACTTAATTACACCTTACGGCATTCAACAATGTGAAAAATCATACTGTATATCGATTTTTAGTTGCTTAACGTCCAGTGGCCAGTACTTCATTTAGAACAAAACCAGATTAACTAAAAATACAGTAGTACACGGCCGACACTCGGCTAACCGAGAGTTTGGTCGGTTAATCTGTATTGAGTATGCGGCTATATCGGCGGTTGGTCTGTTAATCGGGTTGGCTAAAGTCTGTTAATCAGGTGTTATCGAGAAAATAATTGAAAGTTCAGCATATTTCATTGTATAACTTTTTAAATATATTTTTATCATAAAAAATATTTATGTCTAACAAAACAATTAAATGTACTGAATCCAGTGGTGTAATTATTATTTTTCTAGCTTCAATGTACGATCTATAAAATGAAAAGGCGGGTTACTCATCAATAAATTTATACATGATTTTACACACACACACTGTACACAAAATGACACGTTGGTTGCATTTACGTGCATGCAATAATTTGAACATCGAAAAAAGACAGGCATTATGTTTGTTAACCATACTGAAATCATTGTGTGAAAAATCTTCACGAAAATCTGTATTTTGGTGACATAAATCAATCTTTATTTAAAACCTGGTCTGTTAATGGGTCGGATGTGTAAAACCCGGTCTGTTAATTGGTCTGTTAAGAGTTATGAATGGCAATAAAAATATAATGTTATTGCTACATGGGGTGTTATCGGATCAAATGGGTAGGCTCAAGACGAGCGGCTGAAATATGCGGAAATAACACATGAGCAATGAACCATAAAATATACGGAAACAACACATGAACAATGAACAATTTAAACAAAGGAAATTGATAATTGATAAAAACGGTTTCAAAAAGTGTAATATTAAAGTAGCGTTAATTTCATTCAAGAATGGTCTCATATGTCATGTGGATTCTGTTTAATTGTCATGAATGACACCAACTTGTCATCTGTTTAATTGTCATGAATGACACTAACTTGTCATCTACATTGGTAACCAGTATATAAATCAGAGATAAACGTCGTAATGTAACTAAACATCAGTAAGTAAAATATATTGGGATGCTAAAATATAAAGAATAGAGAAAGAATAATGAGTAAGATAAATAAAAGGTAAAAGGAAAAAAAGTCACGGGAGAAACGTGACATAACAATTTAAAGAATACAGAAATAAACAACACCCCCAATCCGAACCCTCATGGTATACACGATAATCTGGATGGAGTAGCAGAATATAGAATAATAGATAAGGATAGTAGAGAGTGATGCATTGCTAAAAAAGAGAGAAAAAAATAATAATTGTTTAAGAATACAGACATGAAACACCCCTGGGTGTTGAAACAGTAACGGATTGCGATGTACTCATATTAGTGACAAATGCTAGAAGTTTACATGCGGACAACTGCCGTTCTCCTCTACACTTATGAAGAAAGGAACTAAACGGAATAAAATGTATTAAAACTTAAGATGACCAAATGTAGCTGCATTCGCTCCTTTCCATTTACTTCTTTGGAATGATTTGTAAACAACATATGATTAAATAATAGAAATAAAGAACCAATTGGATGATGCTTACGAATTAGGGTTTAACGTCCAGTGACAAATATCATGTGCATATGAGAATGACAACACGTTATATGCACTGGACAGATGAACAGTTTATATTTTATTTCCGGTACCCTGTGTTGTATTAGAAAGACACTTTCAGTCGGATTTGAGAACGTGCTACTTTGAACAGACACAAAAATTGAGGCTGATTGAAAACGTTAATAATATTAAATGCATGCATATTCCAGCGGCCAATCTATATCACGCTATATTGAAGTGACACCCTTCAATAAAATGCAAAGAAAGTCAAAATAAAAATGCTCTTACTAGTAAATCACAACCGAAATGAATGACAGACGGACATATTTTACAAAACTTAATGGACAATTGAAATCAAGATATTTGATGTTTTCGTTATTTCGCAAAGGTTTGCGTTATAACGCAAAGGTTTGCGTTACAACGCAAAGGTCTGCGTTTTATCGCAAAGGTTTGCTTTATATCGCAAAAGGTTTGCGTTATAACGCAAATATAGGAAGAAAATTAAAAAAAAATGTGTGGCGCTAATTCGCTTCCGTAGGATACTGTTGCACCGTATTATCATTTTTTTTTTTAAATATAATATAAAGGTAGCAAATATAACTGTGGCTAAATAACTCTTAACTGACACAATTTCAATTGTCCAACCCATTAACAGACTTTATTCCCATAATTTTCACTAAAATGTGGTAATATTCACGTTATATTACAATTATGAAATATTTACCAATGTAAATTTATTTTCTTAGACCCAAAGTACTATTTTGTGTCCTTTAAATGATATCTAAAATTGTTTGTTTCGACTTTTATTAAAAACATTGCTATGCGTATAAGTATAAATACTACATACATGCGCGACGCCTTTTAATTTTACTGAAAACTGCGTAGACTATGAAATGTTTTTACAAGTGGAAAATGTTCTATGATAGATATCATTTTGTCAGACACTTTTCTTTTTTTTATTTGGTTCTTATAATATGCAAAAAATCTGTATTATAGTTGATAGAGTTTAACATTAAATTGTGCGTTTTACTCTTAACAGACGTATAACCAACCCGATTAACAGACCAATCTCCCATATAGCCGCATACTCAATATAGATTAACCGACCAATCTCTCGGTTAGCCGAGTGTCGGCCGTGTAGTAATAATCTGTAATACAGGCGTCCGTGATTATGGAAAGAGAAATTAAGACCCCGTTCACACTAGGACATTTAGAGCGATTTAAACTAGATCGGTTCACTTTAGATCGATTTAAGGGATAGTGTGAACGCTTTGAATCGGTCTTCAATCTATCTAACCTAAAACACCAAAAGAGGTAGTTTAGTTTGAATCGATCTAAAGTAAACCGATCTTTCTTTAAATGTGAACGCATAGATCGGTTTAAACTAGTACGATTGAATCGAAAGAAATGTTTGCGCATGTATAGCGGCAAAACTATATCATTGGTTCATTGTTTAGCCCATATTTCTCTGTTAACACACTTTTGTGTACATGCACGTTTTATAAAACAAATTGAAAACATGTTGTCTTCGACGTAGCATAAATTTTCGAAATCTGTGTCTTCTTTTTCATTTTACTGAGGAACCGCAGTATTTCGTCATTAAACTAAATAGTCTTGTGATTCAAGAGAAACAATAACTTTCAATATCAGTGTATCAACACATTAATTTGATAATAAAATTAGTTCTATGTATACGCAATGTTTACAGTTTTACGGGTAAAAAGGTCAGATCGAATGCGTTTTTAATTGTAGTGTGAACGCACTGGTTCAGATAAGACCTAAAGAGATCGTTTTGATTAGAGATAATGTGAACGCTAATTGGTTTTATTTATATCGATTCAAATTAGATCGATTTAAAAAAATGCTAGTGTGAACGAGGTCGAAGACTGTTAAAATATTGCGTTTCGGCAACCAATAATTAAGAGATAACTGTATTGTATTTGAAGCTTTAAGGACGTCCATCATCGGCTTCCTTAGTTACAGACAAGGAGATAGAGAATGTTACGCTGACTGTCATCCAATCAGAATCATTAATACAAAATAATTGCATTAGAATTGTGCATAATCACGTAAACAGTAGGCAAGGTTTTAAAAGCAATTGTATATTTAATCTGTAAAAAGTGTATCGAATGCGTCTAGTATGCTGGGGGTATACTGGGGGTAAGCAATTTCACCTCCAGTATTCTTTTTGGCGAACCTGGATTTATTTATCGATGCTGCAACGGTCTTGGAGCACATCTTGCTTTGTACAATAATAAATCATAAAGTTTACTATTCCATTGCAAATAATATCATTTTCTCATTAAGATTTAATTCCTTTTATGGTATACCATAAGCGAGGATGCAGCCACAAGCAAAACAATTTGATCCAAGAAACTGATAACCAATTTATATCATCTGAGTGATATAAATTGATACTAGAAACAATTCCCTCTAACCAAGATAGGAATGATTTCTTTAGATTTACACCTGCGAATTCCAATAAGTAGAAATGAATTTGCACGATTTTTCATTTTGTCCTTGTACTACATCAATCAAAGGTTACATAAATGTGACAAAATTGATTTAGTAAATTTAATACTATTATTATCCCTTGTTTATTAAAATCTATTATTGAGGACAATGCTCAATGTTTTTACGGAGTTTGATCTCCTTTCTTATTTAAATCACATAGCGAGAATACGAGGCGGACAGCGGGATCATTTAACAAACGCAATAGCTTCCTATTTTATATTATATCAAAGAAACCCGAAGGATAAAGTAATTAGCGTTTTCTCAATTGAAAAGCTTACTTGTTTTCCATTTGACTTACGGGGACACGAGTTACTAGATATATCTTTATCATATTTTTATTCAATCATTAATAAAGGTGAAATCGTAAAATAATACTTCACTTCTAGTAGCCAGTATTACTGTTCAATTTTGTCATAATAAGCTAAGAAACATTTATGATGAATCATTCGCTTGCAAGAGAATTATTCGACCTCATTAAATCAGTATTCGTGTGACCTCCAATTTAGCTCCTTGGATACAAATGAACTACGCATGAATAAGGCGTTTTCGGTTATTTATTATATAATTGTTTTGTACATAACTTTTTTCTACAATCTAAATCACTTTTTTCGTTAAATTTGTTTTATTATTTCGTCATTTAGTTGTATGCTATAACTTACTATGCAATATGTGCTTTGATCATTGTTGAAGGTCATACGGTGATCAAAAATTGCAAACCTTTATGCCTCTGGTGGAGAGTTGTCTAATTAGAAATCTTACTGCATCGTTGTGTTTTTATATAGAAGATTGGGTGGGTGGTATATAAACCACGGCTTTATTAAAGGGTGGATGTTCTGAACTGACAATGGGATCTTTGTCAATAGGGTGTATGTTTGACTGGGCAAGGGACAGTTGTGAAACCAATAAGACAAATATTCACTAAACTTCGAATGAATTTAATGTAAGCATTCTTTTTCGTGTGTTAAAAGGCCAAGCATTTACCCAAAACTCAACATGGCTTCACTTGGGTCCTTACAATTTTCGGAGCCTGTATGATCACAAAATCGATTATATGTTTACTTTATAAACACAAAATGAAACTGGCTAGATGTTAGGTAAACAACAATCGATCATGTGTATGCCTAATTAATTGAGTAGTCGAGTATGCAAATTTGTGTCTACGTTTAAGTTTGTCTAACAGAAATCGACATTAGTATTACTGATTGCATGGGTGGTATGTGGAATTAAGACTTTACAAAGAATTCTTCGTTAGAATACGATTTAATTATTCTTTTTGATCAACCAACATTATTGAATGTAAATATTGTACTTGCTACTTCTCAACTGTTCGTCTCATGTCTTTTCTCACCTTTGATCTACATAGGTGTGTTTTTTTCTCTCAACGTTTTACTATTTACTAACATTTCAATAAAGTACCGGTAATAGCATAAACCGTATTGTGTGTATCTTGCTTGCTGGCATAAGTTTTTCAAAAGTAAGACGACACTCTGCCACAAAAAAAGTACATGCCAAAAGAGGCTATCGTCAAGCACAATTTCAATATAACGAGAAACCACGACGAACAAATTACAATTACATGAAATTAAATAGATAAACAGATGAGCAACACGAAACTCACCGACATAATAGTGGAAAACACAAATGCACTGGAAAGGTAATACCTACGCTACGTCATCAACAGGTACCATAACACCAGTAGCATCCTCTCCGTGATTGACCATCTTAAAAATGGAAGTCACTTGTAAACGCCTTCAGATATTGGGCTGATATTTTGTATGTGAGTTAACTATGATGAGTTACAGGTCAAGTTTTGTTTCGTTTCGCTCCACTAATTTTTGCCGAAATTACGGGCTTTGGACTTTGATAAATTATTGAAAATCACAGTTATACGGATTTTTCTCTATTCCCTTCCAGATTTTGGGCTGATTTTTGATATGTGAGACTACCATCATGTTTGTGTTCACATGTGTTTATATTGAAATTTCTGATTTTTCAACTTTTTGGGAAGGGGCCATTCGTGTCGCTTTGACACATCTAGTTATTCTTAGTTGTACTGTGGAATTCACTTCCAAAAAACATCATCAGTGTTTACTCCCTGAATCAGTAGTAAAAAATACTGATCCAAAGTCAGGGTATTTAGATAACTAACCTGTTTGTAAATATGTAAATGAGTTAATAATTATTATTTTTATACAAAATGATTTTTGAATTATTGCATTTCATAATTTATTTTTTTTACGTGTCTGTTTGCGATGCACCGACGTATAGTAATCAATGCGCCGATGGATCATCGTACGATGTAGATGTAGATGTACATGTAGACAAAACATTTTAGTCAGCACTTAATGTCTCAGATGAGAATTGATGAACATACATTGCCTTGTATCGTACCTTCAGTTGACCAGTAAGTTATTCATTTTATTTGAAGTTTAATTGATGTATAATTATGTTTTAATATTTGACAGAAGTTTATAAATAATATCTATATATTTATATTCTATATTTTGATGAACAGGGATAACAATTAACAGATGGCGGCATTGTTCATTTACACTATTATTATGAGGGTCTAGATTCGGGGGGGGGGGGGTTGGGGGGGGGGGGGTTGAATTTCTTTAAGATGTTGTATGAGTGTCAATGAGACAACTCTCAATCCAAGTCACAATAATTATAAGTAAACCATTTAAGGTCAAAGTAAAGTCATCATCACAGGGCCTTAGCTCACACCCAACAGCAAGCAATAATGAACCCAAAATAATGCTTAGATATTTTAATAACAATAACTTGTTTCTTTATTATTTTTCTTTTCTGTCCATTTTTTTTTAAAACTCTTTATACATGTATCTAAACCAAAAAAAAATCTGTCTTTTTTTATGTCTCAATATCTCATTGTTCTCTTACCTTTATTCCTTGGGCATTGTTTCTTTATTCGTTATAATTTTCGCCCTTTATTTTTATTTTTTTACTGTTGGCCTCTATTCTAAAAACCTCACCAAGACCCACATATTATCTACAAGGATCAACAGAATCTAATGACAAAGTATTTAATATGATCTAATTGTGTATCTGAAGTCGTAAATGATATGAAAGATTACATACTAAAAAGGAAAGAACAGAGTTAAGATGATCCCATATGTTGTTTTCTTATAGATCGAACAAGAGAACTCGTCTGATATAATTTTGTATTTTTGTATTTTTGGTATGTGTCAAGATTTTATGCTGGATATTTACGATTCGAATATTTAATATGTTTAAATTTGAAATACTCAAATGTGTAATAAAAGCTGTATGATCATAATTTATAATTACATTAGATGTATGTATCATAATGATACTTTATATTCTGATTGGCTAACTGAAGATCACGTGTTATTCCATAAGCAATTGCATTGCTCAATAAAACTTTTTATTCATGATAACACGTGGTCCCACAATAAAGTGCACAGGTGAATTAAATAAAACAATAATAAAATTCGTGTTTTCATGATCATTGCTAAAAAATGTAATTATAAGTATTGAATGCTTCTTTTTGTAACTTCATAAGGTTGTAAAAGCGTTGACCGTGCGCACATTTTTAGTATGAAGCGCTTCATACAAAATGTACTTCGGTCAACGCTTTAACACCCCAATAAAGTTACAAAAAGAAGCATTCAATTCTTAAATAAACTTGCATTTTTTTTTTATCATTTATAATAAATATGGTTTTGCATTGAAGTATGTCATATTATATACACTACATGTACAATCATGACTGTACTTGACACATTTGAACGTTTTCCAAAAACTTGTAGCATGAAAAGAAGAGTTTGGCACATTTAATATATGCAATTAGTTTTAACAAATATTTTATTCGAATAAATCAAAGCATGATAAAATAAGATTATAATACATTGAAATAAATATAATTCAGAAACAAGCTTTTATTAAAAGAATTAAAATAATTGAATGAAGAATACGAATGGTTTATTATGAGTGCATTTCTGTCGTGTTAACGTTGTTTGTATAATTGCCAAAGAGTCAACTGTCCACAAGAGACCACAATGACATGTTGTTGCACGGTCAGCCTTTTAAAAAAGTTCTGAAAGGGGGTTATATTTTTCTATTTCTTTAATATCCAATCTATATTTTCTAAATAAAATTTAAACATTTTCTATTTTTCATTTTTCTCGTCTGTTTTTCTCTATTCTGAATATTTTTTTCCTTTATTCTGCAATGTGTACCCATTATTCTCTATTCTGTAAATCCCCTATCAAGACCCTCTTTAATTTCGTCAACTTCGATGTTTTTTTTTTATTGAAATCAGTATTAATTTATTTAAAGAAAGATTAGTCTTACAACACAAGAAACAGCTGTTGTCTTTGCTTTACCAAACATTTACTGTATGTTTAGACGATGTAGGTTTTCTTTTAAATAATGAAAAATGATGCAGCTTGAAAGTGGTGTGTTTGAAGACATTCTTGTAAATCTTGTACATTTTTTAGAAGAAACACCTGAGTACCATTCAAACAGTTGATTAAATGTCGCAATAGTTACAATGAAATTGCCAAAATCATAATCAAATATTTTATAATGATCCTCTTAAAACATTTTTCACGAGAAAGTAACCCTAGAGATTTAGCAAATATAATTATGTAAAAGTTCTTTATCCATGATGTCCAACCAAAGTGTTTGTCGGATAATATGTAAAAAGGTGGATACATGTTAGAGTAGTTATTTTTAAATTTTAGTCTTATAATATATAATATATAATATATGTTTTTTGCGTTTTGTATGACGTTCATTTTCACTGAGTTAGTCCACAGTTTTATTTAGGGGCCAGCTAAGGACCGCCTCCATGCATGTGCGGGATTTTCTCGCTGCGTTGAAGACCCATTGGTGGCCGTCACCTATTTGGTAGGTTTGTTGTCTCTTTGACATATTCCCCTTTTCTTCATCCTCAATTGTATAAATGAATACGAGTTTAATATCCCCATTAAGTTGTCTGATGTCTTTTTGTTAACTTTAATTATCTAATAAAGAATCAAATTGAAAATGTTGCTACACTCCATCATAATAATTATAAAGTGTAACGGTTCAATAGCTCAATTTTAATTAAAAAGAAGTTTCCAATATTTATCAGGGCGTCATCTGTAACATTATTTTAATAATTGTTTGTAATTTCTATGAAGGAACAGTCATTAAAACGCGCAACAAATGTTCTTTCACGTCATTTGGTCTCTAGTGGAGAGTTGTGTCTTTGACAATCATACAACATCTATTTACTTTTATATTAACATATGAACATTGCAGGTTTTAATTGCGTGTACTAAATGTTTTATTGATTATTTTACTGAATGGAAGTTGTAATGGTCAAATCTCAGGTTTATTGGATTTTCAGTTACGTAATCGATCGAACGTGCCAGTGTATGAATTTATGACCGACATGAAAAAGGAATTCCGTAATTTCGAACAGTATGAAAAAGTCATAACAACCAACAAGCCCAACAAGCCATAATGATGGTTACATGTACTATACTCGTGTCATCAGTGGAAAAAAAGAGAAACAGAAAGAAAACACGATTAGGGGATGTTTTGACATGCATAGCGGGCCAGAATAGTCATGTTAATTTTCCATGATGTGAAGCACTACTTTGTACAAGACAGACAAACTAGATATGAACTTTAACGTCCTCTGGGCTTCTGTACTTTTCAAGTTAGATTGTCCAAAGGAAAACATGTCATCCTACCTGGACATACTATTCGGAATCTTAGCCGACATACTATTCGGATTCCTAGCCGACCAGTCTTGGCAATTTGCAGCAAATATTTCAGTTCTATAAGGGACTGCAGATAATAATTGGGGAATAACACGCCAAAACTGTTACCTTCAAATTGTTACTGAAGTTTACTTTTCAATAAATTAAAAAAACAACTAACTACGGTTATGAACAGAAATTCAAAGAAAATGCTAATTCCTTACATTATTTTCAAGAATAATAACAGGTCACGTGGTTAACACTGGCATCTTATAAATAAACATAGAACTTACTTTAAAAAGTTAATTTCATAGGAGAATGTACAATTATTCACTGTTCTAATTACGTTTTATTTCATGTAAGTAAATAAATGATACATGCAACTTCGATTAAATTGCAAGTTCCTTAATAACAACTTTACTTTCAGTCTGATAGATCAAAGTTAACAAATTCACTCCTGAAGATTTGATATAAATTGCTGTAGAATTACGTTGTCAATGCTGATAAAACACTGGAATTTCTCAGACATATTTAACTGATAGTCTTGCGTTAAATTTAAGTAGAATATAATTACTTTATAACTAGCTTAATGTATCACAAACATATTTGTTTTTGTAATCAATTTATCTTAAAAAAAAAAGACATTGTTTGGGGCGTTGAATGAATCATAAACTGGTCCGCCGTTCTATCTATAGCTTTCCACCGAAGTGTAACTATTATTGAACACAACAGGGGTCCAGTTTAAATGAATCATTGACCTCTCTAATTAAAGGAAATTAAGAAAGCCATTTCGATCTTTTTTTTTGCACCAGATGCCCATTTCGACAAACAATGTCTCTTTGGTGATGCTCGAGGCCAGAATATTGGAAATTCCAAAGCTTATTGAAAGATGTCGACGCTTTTTGTCGATAAAAACAACATTCCTTTGTCTTTGTGTGTACATGTACCTATAATTAATAATAATAAAACCAAGTTTGGATTTTTTTCATGACAAATATAATGCAAATTCCATCTGTTGCTGTTCATTAAAAAGGGAGTCTTATTTACTTGTCCTTAAGAAATAAGTGCAACAAATTGATTAATTTCCACATTTTATTTGTTTCTTTTAGATGATTACAAAAATTCCATTCGTCAATTATGAATTATGTTGACATAAAAAATGTTATTTGTTTCTTTACTTCTCATTTTGTTTGATCATTCATGCAACAGAGATTGAAATAGGTGCATACGCTTAGGAACCATAATAACTAAACAGACATTTAAACCTGTAGGTGAGCTTTGGTACCTCTGGAAAACACATGAAAGGAATCAATGTGGCCTCTTGTAAACATAATTGAGTTTTGCATCAATCAGGGAAACAAGCAACCATTCAACTTCACAGGGGGGAGGAGTTTAAGATTTTTAGTCTTAGTCAGGTTTTTATTTTAGTTTTAGGACGATACCAATCAAATATTTTTTTTTCAAAATTTACCACTATAAGGGCTTGTGAAATTCTGGATTTAGAATATTTTGTTTGTCATTAGCTTGACCATAATATTTTGTTTTCGTCAAGTTGGGGATCAGAATAATTTTTAACCATAACCCCCTCCCCTTTTTTTTCTTCTTTCTTGTGAAGTTAAATGGTCGTTCACTTATAGAAAAGCAAAATAAAGCAATATGATTACATCCTGTTAAAGGACGTTACACTTTTAAACCATAGTCAAGCAATGTGACCCTTCGTAAACAGAAGTTGAACTTATATTAACCATAGGCGACCATTTTGACCTCTGTTAAACAGACTTAAGATTCTTAAACTTTAATCAATAATGAGACCTCTCTTTAACAATATTTGAACTTGTGATCCATAGGCAAGTAATGGGACCTCTGAAAAACATACGTGATCGCTAGTAAAACAAAGTTCTGCTTTTGTTTATACGATAAACTTAACCGACAGTTTTAGAATATTAGGGACTTACAAAGTCTGAATACCAAAATAATTCACCCTGCTTGAATATTTTTCAGCATTTTTTCAGATATTTAAACTGTAGTATAGTTGATTATCTGATACTTCTAAAATGAGTTAGATTCTCATAGCTCATATTTACTTGAACATCACTAAAATTACTGAAAGATAATGACGAGAGCACCTGCAGAATTCACAGCATATAAATTATCTGAAGGATTTGTATCTTACTACCTGTTAGACATTTCAAGAACTTTCTTGTTGATTTATCGTTGTGTCAGTGTTATATGGTTTATTCATAAAAATTATAGTTTTATCTGAACATGTCTCATGTAGAAATTGAGAACGGAAACAAGCAATGTCTTAAAGAGACAACAGCCAATTTCAAGAGATAAAACATCACAAGGCCATAATGGCTCTTAAACGCAGCGAGAAAATACCCGCACGGCTGGGCTTCCGGTGGCCCCAAACAATGTATTTAAACTAGTTCAGCGAGATGATTCTACATTTCGTATAGGAAAAATATTTATATCGACAGGCTAAAATTATTAACACATACATTCCGAATAATGTGGAAAACATCCCATTTATAGTTTCTAAATAAAGAAATAATTAAAGAAATCAATTAACCGAAAGAAACCCGCTTGAAGACCAACATGTTAAAGTCCTGATGATGGATAAATAGATATAGGAAGATGTGGTGTGAGTGCCAATGAGACAACTCTCCATCCCGAATACCTGAATATTTCCATCCCGAATACCGAATACCCAAATACCTAAATATTTGAGAACCACACGAATATCAGCGGCCTAAACCTATAGCCATATCTTTCTAACATTTCGACGGTCGACGTTGTCTGGAAGAGTTTACACTTTAGTTTATACTTAATATGTAAATATATAATGTGAGTTGAATAAAGGTGTTATCCATCTTAAAAATCAGAACCATATATCATCTGTATATGTGGCCTAACAATGTTCTGCGCTTCTTTCGGTTCAAAGTGTGTGTACACGGTTATGTTTGTACACGGTTACATGTTATACATGTATACTAGTATTATAATACCATAATGTTGAACTAAGTTGCTACACTTTTCTTTGATTTTGACTGGGGTTTCAGTTAAAATTGTTTCGAAGTGGTTTTCGTTGTCTAACATTTATGTTTCAACGCCAAGTTGGCCATTTGGTTGTTTGTTTTGAAGACATTGTGACAAAGGCGTTGATTGATATCAGAAAACCTTCAATAGTTTGTCTAACATTAATATTGACTCTATTACACCAGTAACTAGTTCCCTATAGCAATCAAAGCAAAATCAACATTTGTATGTGTTACAGAATAATCGGTAAAAACAATTCATCAATGCTCGAGACGCTGTTCATAAACAAATCAAAGTTCAGATTCTATTAAAAGAAAGACATTTATAAGATAAGAAACGCTAATGACGATTGTCCATCTTAATGATCCGCTATTTGCATCATCCGACGTGCGCAGAATAATCTTCTTAACCATCGATGTTTCAAAAGCTAAAATACTGGCAAATACAAATAAACAATTGTCGAATTCAGAATTATATATTTATAGAATAAATAAACACAACAAACAAATGTACATCCCATCTGTTGCAGATGATTAAAGTATAGATATATGTAATTATGAGTTCTCAAGAATAATTTCTACAAATTAATTTTATTGACATACTGTAGTTTTAGATAATCGCAAATCGATTTTCCTTCGTTGATAATGTATTAGCTTCATATACGAATGTGCTAATCGTTTCTTTATTTTATTATCAATTAATACAGTTTGTCCATCCATCTGATTTTGCACTTAAACTTCCAACTGATCGGCTCTTGGTGTGTATTTTTAAATGTTGACAAAGAAAATATACCTTACAATTCCATGCCACTACATAACTTTATTCAGTCGCTATGCTATTCTCGTATCGCTGCATTCAAACCTTTAGAGGTTAGGAAAGGTATCGCCCAAATCAGTTACTCGGTAATTTTGTTAGCATGACATTAAGACGTCAGGGCTATGGGAACACCATTTATATATATAGGTCGCTTAATGTTCGAAAATCAAAATATTATAATTACTTGCACTATTTAATTGCCCTGTTATTCTCGATTCTCGGCATATTGAGTTGAAAGATTATATAACTCAGCGTTACTACTTTGCTATTGCGCTAAATGTACCAGTTCACACGCCGTGGATGTGTGCGTAGTTTTAAATATAGGCTTACACTTTTTTAATTTCGTTATACAATAAACAAAAATGATCTCGTTTTGTTGTTATTATCAAATATATTTTGATTTTTCATTTAGAAGAAAATGGGATATTTTAAAATCCAATAGGACAGTGCACAATCCCATGGATTCGAGCATTGTCCCATTAAACTGTTTATGCTCCAAAAGGATAAGTGTAGTCTCCACTCTCACAAATAATTGTAAAAAAAAACCATTTCAAATCCGAATTTAAAAAGTCATTTCTTTTAAGTGCAAGTAGATGATTTTCTGTAAAAGTTCGTTTCGTTGAAGGATTCGCAACGTATTTTTTAATGGAAAGGCATTCAATTGGTTACTATGTGATAATTTTTCATTTTTCATTAAATCAACTTTGGTTTAAGGATTCTATAAATTAGTGCGCAAAATAATTCTTAACAAGATAGGTCTTAATGTTTTTCACTGAACACGAACCTTAGTGAAGATAAGATGACGTAGATCGTCGTTATAATTTTCATTGATAAAATGAACAAAATAATGAGTTTTTTTTATACAATAATTATGTCACTGCATCGAACAACTGCACATGTAGTCTTTCCAGCATGCACGTTTCCCTTTTGAACTTCACCTCTTGGTCATTAGTCTTTCAACCAAATGATGCTGATTCTTAATATTCTACAACATAAAAACTTCCGCACTGACGCTGGCTTGCTATACTAATATACTAAAATGTAAGACGTTGACATTTACAAGTCTTAAAGGTTAAGCCCCAATTCCAGCTTGACTTGCCTTGACGTGGGATTATGGAATAACAAATAAACCATGATGCACAGATCTTTCTCTAACAGTGTATGTATGAAAATATTTTTTTCTGGGTTATAATTATCATCTTTGATTCCCTTTGTTATAATATATTAGCCAACATAGTTTTTTTCTGAATGTTTTATCACAGTCCTGAAATGAGATATATGACGCACGTCTCTTAAATATAAATGACTGTCTTAATGAACTTATTGATTCTAAGAGTAATTAAATGCCAGCCTGAACAAGCTGACGGTATTCCAATCTTTTGAAATTAAAAATTTATGATAAAAATAACTCGGACTGTTTCTTTTTAAAGGAGTTATAACCAGCTACTATCGTAATATATGCTTAGACGAGTAAATGTATGAAGTTTTCTTTAGTAAAACTTGAAAGTTGATATAAAATCAAATGAACACACATTTGTGATTTCGGGGCATTGTAACGCTAACTATGCGGTATGGATTTTGCTCATTGTTGAAGGCCGTATGGTGATCTATTATAGCTGTTAATTTCTGTGTAATTTGGTATCTTGTGAAGAGTTGTCTCATTGGCAATAATACCACCTCTTGTTTTATAAACACATGTCAAGCTATCCGAAACTGAAAAAAGCAAAAAAAGCTAACTAAACTTAGGAGATAACTGTATTCTGATTGTAATTGTATTTTAAGCTCCGACGTCATCAATTGGGGATTTGATGGTCACAAATTAAGTTAACTGGCGACGCGTTAGCGGGGACAGTAAACGGGTATTTGCGACCATCAAACACAAGGCCAATAATAGGTGTTTAGTCTTAGATGCATGGTTTTTTTTATAAGTTGTTAGTGGCTTTGAACTAGCTGTCAGATAACTGCGAATACTCTCAGATATGTTCCTAGTATCTTTTTGTTGTCGGGATGTACAAGTACCCGGCCAAGTCCACTTGTATGTTTGTCCATCTGATGAGTTAAGCCTTTTTCAACTGATTTTTATAGTTCGTTCTTATGTTGTACTGTTATACCACTGTCCCAGGTTAGGGGGAGGGTTGGGATTCCGCTAACATTATTTAAGTATGTGCCTGTTCCAAGTCAGAACCCTGTAATTAAGTGGTTGTCGTTTGTTTATGTGTTACATATTTGTTTTTCGTTCATTTTATTTTTATATAAATAAGACCGTTAGTTTTCTCGTTTGAATTGTTTTACATTGTCATATCGGGACTCTTTATAGCTGACTATGCGGTTTGGGCTTTGCTCATTGTTGAAGGCCGTACGGTGACCTGTAGTTGTAAATGCCTGTGTCATTTTGGTCTCTTGTGGACAGTTGTCTCATTGGCAATCATACCACATCTTCTTTTTTATAGTTTCCGAATCTAGTCCTTTGACTTGGTATTCGCTTTGTTTTACTTCTTTTTTTTTCCATATAGACTATTTTTTACTGGATTAAATCAAATATGTAATAAAAAATATATCTTCATGTGCTACTTTTTGAGTAAAATGAGGTCGAAAATGTGTATATTTGCTCAAAAATGCGGATTTGTGGCCGTATTTTCCCTCTTGAAAGAAAGACATAACGTTTTTGTTTAAAAAGATAAACACAAATTGTTTTTTGTTAAATAATTTGTAATATCTGTATAATATTTTATGAGTATTCTAAAAATATATACATTTTTTTTCTTCAGAAATAACTCATATTTATCAAATGTTCATGAATATAAAAAAAACATAATTTTTTGCTGTATATTTATCAAATTTAAAAAAAATTGCACTATTTACGTTTTCATGAAAATTGGCACACATTATCTTCTCGCGTAATCAAACCAAATGGCATTTTAAAAAAGAGGGGTCCATGAACTCGTTTTCAAGATAAATCAGTTTGAATGATAAAAATCAGTCGAAAACTGAATCTTATCCCGATAAGTCATAGTTTGGGGTCGCGAAAATAACAATTTACGTTAGCAACGTCATTACCTCCCCTGTAACTGTATCGTACTATACCCTAATTGTTTTGAAAGGAAAATAGTGTTAACTGCATGAGAAATTTCATAATAAACTAGAACACACCCGTGATATCGCGGGTCCGTGACTGAATTAAAGTATATAACTATGCGCAAGCCTTATTTTAGTATTAGTATTGTCATCTGATAAAGTCATGCCGATTATAAGATACACAGTTTTCTCTGCTTTCAAATCTTTCTGTTTGAACCCGTCGAACTGGAACTTATCAGTTATTGGTAATATTAATTATTTGGAAAACAAAAGGTCCTGGAATGGAGTATTATTTTAATCAACAGCATTGTCCTATATTAGTTATAAATAAAGTTGAATTCTTTGATTCGCTGTTTTACGTCATGCCCGCTAACAAAATTGAAAACTGTACGCCTTAATTTTAGTTCAGATTTTAAGTATTCGTATTGTTATCTTAGAAAGTCTACTGATTAAAGTACTGCAATAGGTAACAATTTGACAATTTAGTAGTGTCAACCCTGTGATTATGACCCGTGTATATAGCATAATAATCCTAAATACACCGTTTGTTGGTGCCCCTGTCAGACGCGGAACGTACAGATAAGGTAATAGGTAAACAGGTGAATATACTATTGGTATCGGACTCGACCCGGAACTTCTTAATTATTGGCAATGTTAATTACGTGGAAAACAAAAGGGCCTGGAGTGGTGTAATTTTTAATCTACACCTTTGTACTATATTAGTTATATATAAAGTTGAATTCTTTGATTCGTCGTTTTTACGTGATGACGGCTGACAAATTGGACCTCGTAATTTTAGTATTATAGATATCTCAAGAATTATGATACACGTACAAACACTTCATTTTTTTCCGCAATTTATAAACTATCAGTGATCGAATAAAAGTTTTTTTGGGACCCAGCTAGCATGTTTTACCTCGCCACATTCTGTATTTTCCTGTCCCAAGTCAGGAGCTGTAATTCAGTGGTTGTCGTTGGTTGTTGTACCAGGCAGAAGCTAGCGAACAATAGCTAGCGAACAATTAGCCAGCAAACAATAAGGCGATATATCGAGAAACCAAACAAATGAATAAGATAGCAACGACCGTTAAATAAAAAAATATTCAAAAAGGCAGAAAATCAGTCCAAATATTGCAATTTCAACTCAATCTTGAAATGGTTTTTATACCGTTTATTGATTAAACAAGTCACATCCCTTTTATTCAGTACCACAGTAAATCTGCATCTTTCAACGGATTATTTGTAGATGTAGGGTCACCAATACACCCACTTCAATTTAGAACGTATGTAAAAGTAGTCCTACCCTGTAAAATATCGCACCTGTGATGTCTTTGTTTAATTAAACTAACATACACATTTGAAGAAAAGGGGGTTGCCCTATTCCAGGGCTTCTAGAGAAAAATAATGAGGGGTGTCACGAGATATGACTATATAGTTCTTGTAGAGGAGAAACAGGCGCTTCTTTTGCGCAAGGTATCGAAGGGCGTTATGTTCAAAAATCTGAAACTAGAGCCCAAAATTTGAAAAAAATGGTAAAAAAATAGGGGGGTCGGCCTATTCCAGGGCTCTAAGAGAAAAATAATGAGGGGTGTCACGGGGTATGACTATATAGGTCTTGTGGAGGAGAAACAGGCGCTTCTTTTGCTCAAGGTATCAAAGGGTGCTATGTTTAAAAATCTGAAACTAGAGCTCAAAATTTGAAAAAAAAAATGGTAAAAAACAGGGGGTCGGCCTATTCCAGGTGACAACTTTCCATCTAAGTCCCAATGTGTAAAAAGTAAACAATTTCTCCGTTTTACCGTTGGAGCGTTTTTTGAAGGTACAAATGTAGTAGTTATGAACAGATCTGATCAGTGCTATGTTCCAAATGATGTAGTTTACATGGAATACCAAATGCTAAAACACAAAATTATTCTGACAAATAAAAAATGCTGAAGAAACATACAAGTTTGAAATACATTTTCGGCAATTATGAATACAATGAAAGAATGCAAACTTTAAAAGCAATTACATAAAACAAAATTGAATGCTATAAATCTTGAATGATGACCTTCCCATATTAATTTGAGAACATGATGATATTATCACGACGCCTTTGCGTGTTCTTTTAACCGAGTACTGACAGATCTACACTGTTCTCTGGTCCTCTGAGCTTCAATGATGAAAGGCTATATGACAGAACGGTTCATTTTGATATAGTTATAGCGATGACAGATAACACGATCCATGCGTCAGAAAATACCATTTTTGTAGAATGAAAATGATCTTTTTTGTCAATTAGTAACAATTGATATTGCGATTGCTGACTCGCAAATTCTCGCGAGAATTGCTGAAATGTATATTACTATGTTCATCTTTGTGTGTGTGAATTCTGTTGATTGCTTTAATATTCCGAAAGTAAGAAGCTGTTTATAAAATTTGTCTCATGGTTAGGGCTAAATCATGTGTTGCTGTGTTGTTTACTTACGAACAAAAAAATAATAGATATGAAATAATATAAATAATGCCAGTAGTATTATTCTAAGCAATTTCTAGAGAATCAATTTAAAAAACACAATTATTTTGTCTCTTGTCGTTTATAACTCATCAAATGTACATGGATTAATTATAGTCTGTTTGAACAAATTGTTTTGCTACTGGTCAATTTAAACAGATTTGTATTCCTAATTTCACCGTTATATTGTCTGCGTTCTTAAATTCGACACAGGAGTCTAATGATTTTTTTTTAAGAATCAATAACAACATTTTTACAGAATCGTCCAAAGGCGTTATAAAGCAACTTCTATTTAAACGTTTATTAGATCTTTATAATTGTGTGGTTTGATTCATCGCAAACTCTCTGTGATACGTCAGTCGGAGACGTATATATTTTCCTACAGAAGGATGTTCAGATTAGAATGTGTTGATATCAGTACGCAATGATTTTCTCTGTGTCAGTTGGATCTTATTCAACAGCGAATGCATATTTGTTTTGTCATTAATCGAAAGCAGGTAAGAAAACATATGTTTTAAATAATTAATTATAATTTATTTATATCTTATAAAAAAACTTGCCCTTATTTAACTTAAACATGGAATATTATTTATTAAATTTTGAATACAAATGCAGTTAGCTTAATAATAATTTGGTTTGATATTTAACGACTGATCTGTTTCAGTGATGTTATCAGCATGTATACGACTTTTTGTCTGATATATGATATCATGTAGCTACATCAAGCGTTTTCAAGTCTTTATTTGTGTTTTTTTGTGTAGGTCTTGAAAATAAGAATGATTTTTTTTTTTTACTTATAATAAGTTAGATTGTTTATATACATTCATAGCTGAGGATTTTCTTCTTATTATTTTCATATTGAATAAGTGTCTAGATAGTTAAGCATAGTATATGTTTCATTTATTTGGTTATTTTTGGGTGCCACATTGAATATGTATTAAGTTGGATTGATCTTTAACGTCCACCAGTTAATACTACCACATATTCAGGATCTCGGGATTTTGTAACTGTAATTCAACAGTTGAATGATTTATTTTGAAATTTTATTGGAGAGTAAAAACGGTAACTGACTCTATCTCAATTCGGCGTATTCAGAAAAGGTAAATAATGCAATATTTGATTATACCATGATTATACCATTTGAGATATTCGTAGCTATATATATATATATATTCTACTCTATTCTATATGACCATCGACAACAAAATGTCTTAAACCAATTGTAGTTTACTACATTTTTGGTCAAAACCCTTAAGCTTGATAAAGAGGAGGTCCGTTTTGGTTTTGCAGGCTGTATGAAAACACAAACACATCTAGGACGTCCGATACCAGTCGAAAAAAAAAAATGTCAAAAGCGAGCGATAGCTAGTAGCATATTCTATTAACGTTTACGAAACCCTTGCAAAATTTCTTGAGGGGTCAGTTGGTGGCATGTTGCAAGGTCAAATTATTTTCCAGCGTTGAGTTGGTTACAATTTCCCGCCCTTAAGTGATCTACTTTATTGCTGAATTGTTTCCCTAAAAATGATTTTGCAAATGATAAAGAGATATGGCAGATTTTTTCTGAAGTTCAAGTCGATCATCTCACACAGTCAGAGTAAATGAAGTATTGTTAGTGGAATTTAAATATCAGTCATAAATTATTTCAGCAAAGAGATTACATGTACTAATGAAATCAAATTGTTATTTAGCACTATTATACATTGGTTGTTTATGAACATTTTATTCATGGTATTTAATAGAAGATTGCATGTTAAAATGATTATGTAAAATTAACATCGGATAAAGTCCCGAACAAGAATGAATAGATCTATGTCCGAAAGACCATGAAGTACATATGATTGTGATCGGGTTTTTTTTCTGAATGAAATCCTTCTTAAAAAAAATCAAATTTGCTATAATCTTCCAAAAATCTTAATTTTGGCTATTTCTATGCATTGATAGTTAAAGTTTATTCGTAAAATTCATATACATCCTAAATATATATATGAAATATTTGCCACTGGACCATAAGCAAGCAATAATTAATTAAAGAAGCGAAAATGCGACAAATCATTGTAAAAAGGTAAACCTCAAAGGATATATACAAACAAGTTATACTGTTGATTTGTGAAAAGTTATTTGTTTTTTTAAAACTACCTCGTTGTGAAAGAAATAGGGTTATACTAGCCCTAAATTTTACCTCTTTTATAAAATATAAAATCTATCTTCGATACTCAACGACATTAATCAAATATGATCCTTTCATTTACAATGCTCAGTAATCAAAGATATTTTGGCTGTTCAAATATTGGTAAAGACACCTGCCTTGTTGCTGCTCATAGTCAGTAAATAGTAAGTAAATGCGTTCATACGTCTGATTATCACAGTACTGCTACATCCTATGAGACTCTTACCAATACATGTAATTAAATGGTTGTAGTATTTTGCTATTTGCGTTATATTTCTCCATATATAATCATAACTATTAATCTAACTACGTGTATCCTAAATGGTTATAATGCTTCACTGACAAGCAAATACTTATGGCAATAATTCTTTGACAGATAACATCGCGATATTATCAATGCAATTAAATATCAAATCTAGGTTGTAGCCACTGATATCAATACGTTACCTCGACAATTTATTATTCAATAGAAGCCATGTCTGCAACAGGCAGAAATGTTATTGTGTTGTACATGCAGCGACCATCAATGAATTTCAAAACAAATGGATGTGTACATAACATGCATAAGGTAACAATCATCATTTATTAATTTAATGTATAATGTCATATCTTTTTAATTTGAAAGTAAAATAATATCGTGTATGTATGAGACAAAAATGGCGAATCTACGTTTTTAAAGTTTCTGTAGCATGTGCATCATTTTCAATATTTTCTCATGTAGATTGGAAAATCGGAAATACTTAAGAATTGAATGCTTCTTTTTGTAAATTTATTGGGGTGTAAAAGCGTTGACCGAAGTACCTTTTGCATGAAGCCGCGCTCTAAAAATGTACGCACGGTCAACGCTTTTACAACCCTATAAAGTTACAAAAAGAAGCATTCAATACTTATAATTACATTTTTTAGCTATGATCATGAAAACACGAATTTTATTTTATTATGTAATTCACCTGTTCACTTTATTGTTGGAGCACGTGTTATCATGAGTGAAAAGTTGTATTGAGCAATGCAACTGCTTACGGAATAACACGTGATGTGCAGTTAGCCAATCAGAATAAAATTTTATAATGAAACATACATCTAATGTAATTATTAGGTTATGAACATCATTACTGAAATGGTTACAAAACATGCATGTAGATATACCATATACTATATTTTTATTATTTTTAACTTAATCTGTGAACGGCAAACAAGTATTTATTGCAACAACCAAGAATAAAAATAAAGTGATAAAATTCAATCTGTTATGCATAAGAGCATATATAAATAAATCGTGCAGATCAAAGAAACAGAATGTTTAAAAAGTATAGATAATACATTTTTAAAGGTTAACAATGACCACAAGAATTGCCGGAAAACGATAAAGCAAGCTATGTCAAATAACCGTTAGGTATTGCATCAAAACTGTCGGCACTCTGCATCTTTCGAAAGTTACCGTTAAAAATGTCACATAGTAACCAAAAAAAGAGGATTGTTATTATTTAATCACTTTGTGATTTTAGAGCTTACTGCTTGTATAAATGTGTCAACGTCTTTCGATAACGTCAGGAACAATAACTCGTGGCGTAACGTCAATCAGTATCGTGTTACCTTGAAGTGAGGTTAGTATGGTGAACTAAATGAGAAAAATATTTGGACACTTTCATGAGAGTACAAATAAATAAAGAAACGTTTATAAGAAAATAAATTAGATAAAAAACATGTTGATTGATGGATTTTTGTTGAACTTGGGATAACGTCCAGTGGCAAATATTTAAAGCATTTTCAATACGAGAACAAATGAACAGTAAATGCAATTAGTTGCTCAAGAAAACCAGGCGAGAAATTTGAAATGGGACTGGAAAATGAGGGTAAATTGGATAGGGAAAGATATTAAGCAATTGATCACTTATGGAGCCCTTAGAGGATTGTTGTAATTTTTTTAATGTACAGAGAGCATAACACTCTCTCTACACGAGGCGAACATTCAATAAGGTGTATTCAAATAGAATAATGAATTTATATCAACTGAATTTTTAAAAGTTACAAAATGTGCTTGACGCTTTAATACTGTTATATTCAAAATAGCTATATAGTCTGTACGAAAAAAGATGTTTTTATCATTTAAACTTGTTTTGCCTTTCATCAAATTTCGTTTTATTATTCATAGCTATTTCACTTTTCATTTTAAATATACTTCACTTCGTCTGTACATATTGATTTAAGTTCAGGAGGGAAATAAACAAAATTTAAACATTGATACTTCATTATGATCAAAGATCATATGTAATATAATATAGTATGCAATATTCATGTAGGTTTCATTTAATAATAAAATATTTTCTATAACTTTACTGAGCTTCCTTTATAAATATAACTGGACGTTTGTTTTTCTGATTGCATGGTTTTACACTAGAGGTTTTGGGGTCCTTTATAGCTTTATGTTTGGAGTGAGCAAAGGTTCCGTGTTGAAGGCTTTTTTTTATTGTTTACATTTATGCATTGTGGCTAAACTTGAGAGTTGTCTCAATGGAACTAAAACCAGATCTTCTCATATATATTTACGTGGAATGAAAAATGTAAACTAGTAATCTTGTGTTAGGATGCTAACACAAAAGTCGCCAAAACGGACAACAAATCATTTGTTCTTCGGAATCCATTGTTTCATTATATAAAGAGCATTTTGCATTTTTCACATTTTTTCAGTTTCCATGGCAACGGCGGTCATTTTGGAAATTCCAAACTCAAAAGTCACGTCTACATAAGCTAGACAACATATGTTATAAGTTTAATTAAATTTGATTGATTGATTGATTGTTGGTTGCTTAATGCCAGTGGCAAATATTTCATGCATATTCAGGACGAGAACAGTCAAGTTCACAATAGCAGACTGATACCATAGAGGCAATCTGGGATGATGGTCGGAGAAATTTGCACTGCCACTGTAAAAAGAGGGATAGGGACAGAAATTTTGCCTTTCAACAGGTCACCTACGGACCCCTCAAAGAGTTGTTGCAAGGGTTCTTAACGTGCAAAGAGCGTGACACTCTCTTTCCACGAGGCATCGGATTTAACGTCATTTTGAAAATTCCAAAGTCAAACTGCTGCTGCAAATTGTTCTCTCCATAATTATATACATATTTTGTACTAGAATAGTATAAGTTTTATTTTAAATAATTCGTCTTTTAAATTCTTCAATCTATGCTGTGCATTTGTTATAATAACTGAGTGTTTATATCCTCAACGGAATTTTGTTTTTAAATGGAGTTATGTTATTAAAACCTACAAAGTCTCCCACACGTTATAATATTTGAGTCAATTAATCGAAATGTACCGAATTGCATTCCAATTGTTTTCTCCTGTTACTTTGATCAGTAACTCTAAAAACTATCAAAGTTACTATGAAAATCCCGCAAATTTCAATGACATGCACCACGGTTAGATATAATACGTATGATTTCCATTACACGTGATGACACGCCAAAATCTTTCCTGACATAACAAAATATTAAAGAGAATTTAAAGAGTATGTTAAGTATTTAGTTGTCTTTTGTTATAATACATACATTTGATTACGTAAAACCACTTATCTTACCTCCTATACATTTCCAGGAATATGATTGGTTAAAAGCGTCCGCGTGCAAACCGTGTATATCTGATATTAGGTTAGTAGGGAGGCGGGGCTTATCTCATACACGGTTAGTAGTGGAGTTACGTCCCTTTATATTCCTTATTAGGTAAGAAGCGGGCGGGGCTTATTTCATACACGGTTAGTAAAGGTGTTATGTCCCTTTATAAAGAACAAAACGGTACTGAGAAAAAATCTTAAAAGTTCCAACAGACGAAGAAATTGATGATTAAGATTGAAAAAATTCATAAAACACATTTAAACCTTACAGTCGTTATTGTTGGCATCTGTTTTTGTAGGATCAATGGAAGTATTTTCTTAGCAGACTTTCTCATTTTGAGAATCACTAGTCTTAATTTCACATGTTAAGATAGTCGGTAAGATAAATTCGTTACATAGTGTGCTAGTGACGTAATACGGTATATATGGGGTCAGTAAATTCCATATGGGGATTCGAGCTTCGCTCTCACCCCATATGGAATTTACTGACCCCATATATACCGTATTAGGTCACTAGCACACTATGTAACTAATAATGTTATCCTACCCAACAGGTATATGACGCCACACACCTTAAAGGTAAAGTTACTGTATACTGCCATCTTGGACTGTACAATAGTAATGATCAATGGGTCTAGTTATTTGCTTGAATCTGCACAATTTAAGACAGGTTGGTAAGAAAGGGTTTCTACAGTTTAAATAAATGAAGAAACATCTTTGTTTTTTAGCTCACCTGGCCTAAAAGGCCAAGTGAGCTTTTCTCATCACTTGGCGTCCATCGTCCGTCGTCGTCGTCGTCCGTCGTCCGTCGTCGTTAACTTTTACAAAAATCTTCTCCTCTGAAAATACTGGGCCAAAATTAATCAAACTTAGCAACAATCATCATTGGGGTATCTAGTTTAAAAATGTGTGGCGTGACCCGGCCAACCAACCAAGATGGCCGCCATGGCTATAAATAGAACATAGGGGTAGAATGTAGATTTTGGCTTATAACTCTGAAACCGAAGCATTTAGAGCAAATCTAACAATGAGTTAATTTGTTTATCAAGTCAAGATCTAGCTGCCCTGAAATTTTCAGACAAATTGAACAATCGGTTGTTGGGTTGCTGTCCCTTAATTGGCAATTTTATGGAAATTTTGCAGTTTTTGGTTAATATCTTGAATATTATTATAGATAGAGATAAACTGTAAACAGCAATAATGATCAGCAAAGTAAGATCTAAAAATAAGCCAACATGACCAAAATGGTCAGTTGACCTCTTAAGGAGTTATTGCCCTTTATAGTCATTTTTTACCAATTTTTCGTAAATTTTTGTAATCTTTAAAATTTACAAAAATCTTCTCCTCTGATACTACTGGGCCAAATTAAACCATACTTGGCCACAATCATCATTAGGGTATCTAGTTTAAAAAATATGTGGCGTGACCCGGCCAACCAACCAAGATGGCCGCCACGGCTAAAAATAGAACATAAGGGGTTAAATGTATATTTTGGCTTATAACTCTGAAACCGAAGCATTTGGAGCAAATCTGATCAAATTGTTCATTAAGTTAAGATCTATCTGACTTGAAATTTTCAGACGAATTAGACAACCGGTTGTTGGGTTGCTGCCCCTGAATTGGTAATTTTTAAAGAAATTTTGCCGTTTTTGGTTATTATCTCGAATATTATAATTGTAGATAGAGATAAACTGTAAACAGCAATAATGTTCAGCAAAGTAAGATCTACAAATAAATCAGCATGACAAAAATGGTCAGTTGACCCCTCAAGGAGTTACAGCCCTCTACAGTCAATTTTTTACAATTTTCATAAATTTTGAAAATTTTTGTAACTTTTTAACAAAATATTTTTCTCTGTAACTAATGGGCCAACTTCATTAAAGATGAAGATAATTGTAAGTAGCAAGAATGTTCAGTAAAGTAAGATCTACAAACACATCACCATCACCAAAAATCCATCTGTGTCTTTTGTTCAATATGCACATAGACCAAGGTGAACGACACAGGCTCTTAAGAGCCTCTAGTTTTGTATTATTACGACTGATTTATCAAATACCAAATATTTGTGTTTATTCGAACAAATTTTCAACGCAGCCATTCAAGGTGAGATAACTCAAAGATATGGAAATTTTTAGTTTTATATTTGTAAGGTTGATGAAACCAGGTTTACCTCTCATTTTATTAAATAAAATTTCAAAACATAGTATCTTCTCATATTTTATTTTCAAACTTCTATCTCATATTTTATTTTTATTTTTCACGTCAAAGATATTTCTACCTAAATTTATTGTTCATGTTCACATATAACTGACTGCATATTACAAAGCGTTATTCAATACAATTCGACTGCGCAATAAGCTTGATTGCATTGAACACGACCACAAGCAATTTGTTTACTGCATTCTACGAAAATGTCATATCTTTTTTTTTTATTTCTTGCATGTTAGAAATCAATATATTAATTTTCGACGAGCTCAGAGCTATGAAAAACTGATTTGTCAGTTTAGTGACCATCCATGCGAAACATGGTTAAATCGAGTATGATGTTTACACAGCTTGTAGCACATCAATACAAGTCAGCACAATAAAATTATTAATCTATCATTGTTTGTTGCATTTTCTGCAGTGTGGTTGGGTCAGCAATGGCAGAACATATTTTTACTAATTAAATGACTAAAAACTCGGTTAAACTATAACTCGCTTGTATCTAGAGGTTTCGTATTTTTATCATAGGTCTGGTATTATATATATGTAAAGTTAAGCAGCGTGATGAATTAAATCATCAAAATTCAAACTTTAAATACTAAAATGATAAGTTGAATCTGCGTTGTGTTGACTTGCAACTACAAGTTTTCAATGTTAAAGTACATTTAACCACTTATGATAAACCACTACTGAAAGCATTTGTTAACAACGCCGTTTTAAATGTCCTTATGTTGTAGTAAAAATATACATCGCAAACACTGCAAATGGTCTGCTATGCAGTACAAAATGTAAGTGCCTGCATTTTTCTAATATATTTGTGTTTTAGGCCACATGTAGCGTAATTGGTAAAATCATGGTGGTCAGTGTAATTAAGATTTTAACCAGAACTGCCCGGACAGAACTATAGTCCTTCGGGAGGAAAATTTTCAATCCTTTTCATTAAGACCGGATCGGGTCAAAAACAATGACGAGCGGAGTTTAAACTACTGAGCTGATGTTACCCTCGAGCTCGGTACAAGTTTTGATATTTCTGTCATCAAGTTTCAGCAGCAGTATATTTGTAGATGTGTCTGCTTATTAACTAATACTATGTAATAAAACAAACTGTAGATTTCTTATTTTCTTTATAGGATTCAATCTGAAAACAGAAAATTCCAAAGCTATTGAATTGCCAAAATGGAAGCAGTAACACATTTAAATGGATCTGGAAATATATTCAGTGCTGTCACCGATAAAGACTCTAATTTGACTGTGCTATTACGTAATGTTACAGATATGTTAGACTACTGCGATTTCAACTTAACAGACTCGAAAGGAATGAATAATTCTACACCATCTGTTGGTATGGCATTCAATAAGGCGGCAATAACCATTTTTCTTATCACATCATACGTCATAATTTTCTTTGTTGGTATCGTTGGGAATTCTTTAGTGATCTATGTGGTCCTGCGATTTGCAAAAATGAAAACTGTAACAAATTTATATATACTTAATTTAGCGATATCAGATGCATCGTTTCTGATAAGCCTTCCGTTTATCATAACGACAACTCTGTTGCAACATTGGATATTCGGAACAGCTATGTGTAAAATATACAATGTACTGTATTCGATCAATTTCGTTACAAGTGTTCTAACTTTAACAGTGTTAAGCGGTGATAGATATCTAGCAGTTTGCCACCCGATACGTTCTGGGAAATATCGCACCCTTAATATAGCTTATTTTATATGTCTTATTGTCTGGTCGCTGTCGTTTCTGGTCATGTTGCCAGTAATTTTATATTCAACCACTGTTTCACATTACAAAGATCCATCTCTAAAAACATGTACAATTAAGTGGCCTTCAAACCAGCTACTTCCGCAAGGAAAGGCCTTCACCTGGTACACATTCCTTCTTGGTTTTGCTATTCCCGTGTCAATGATAACTATGTTTTATTCTTCCGTTATTGTTAGACTAACATGTGTTGGTCAGATGATAAAATCGAAGGGAAAACGTAAATCTCATAGAAAAGTGACCAAGCTTGTTCTAGCAGTTATTTTAGTGTATGTTTGTTGCTGGTTGCCGCATTGGGTTTTCCAGATAAATCTGACATTTCTGCCTATATACCAACGACTAAAGGACTGGGAAATATATTTGTTTAATGTGTTTACAGTTTTAACATTTGCAAATAGCATGCTTAATCCGTTATTGTATGCCTTTCTAAGTGACAATTTCAGGAGAAGTTTTGCTAAAGCTTTTAAATGCGTAGCAGCAATAGAGCTAGATAGAAAAACAACAGCCGGAGATACATGTAACAGTGTGTATCCAAAATCTTCACAAAAACATGGAGAGAAAAGAAATGAAAGACACAAACCTAAATTTGAACTTGATACAATGAAAACATCGAATACGGGATTTCTCCTCTCACCAGATGAAAACGTAAACACTTCACTCCTTGAAACTAGCAGTGTATATGTAGATAAAGAAAGCCAAACGCAGCAAGATGAAATTTAGCATACTGGAACCCGTTCTCTATGGCAGGTAATATTCATTCATATAAATAAAAACAATGGAACACATCATGCATTTTGCGTCCGTTCCACAATTCCTTTTCCCTTCAGCTATCGGTTCAGTAGTCAATTCGAGTTCATAAGGATATAGTATCGACTCACTCATAAAAGCTTACCCAAACTGTTTCTAAGGTAAGCATTGACTTGAACATATTTAGGGATATAGTATTCTAAGTTGAATAGTTTGTTTTTATATTTGTCATTAAATACCTACGGTTCCTCCATCTTGTGTTAGGATCGAACAGCAATCACGTGTCTTCGTCTCTTGTTTTAAGTCGGGAATATGACCGTAGTACATAGATATAAGAAGATGTGGTATGAGTGTCTCTCCATACAAGTCACAATTTGTTAAGGTAAACCGTTATAGGTCAAAGTACGACCATTCTCATAGAGCCTTGGCTCGATTTCATTTACTTCTGTAGGTGTACATGTTTAAGTCTCACGTTTGATTTGATAATTTTTATGACCTCTCCTCTTTTGATTTTACCCATAAAGTTCGTTCTTTTTGTTATTGACCTCTCCTTTTTTAAATTTACCCATAAAGTTCGTTATTTTTGTTATACTGTTTTGTTATATTTCCCTAATGATCTTTCTGTCAATGATTTTGTATTGTTTAGTATTTATGTGTCTGTTTTATTGTCATAGGGCTTGCATTTATACAATTTTACCAAAACAAAAAGCGTTATACAATGTTTTGAAATCACCGTTTCTCCTATAGTTGCATTATGTGTTGCCCTTCTAATAAATCATACAAATAATAATCCTTCTCTGTCTTAAAACTGAACATCACATACATTGTAGCTGCAAACCATATTACATAATATATAAATGATAACATTCCGTGATATAACTTCTTAAGAAGGCAAGAGATGCATGATCCAATATGAATAATTATTCAAATTCTTTTCAATGCTAGCGTCAGTCGTCTTGATTCAATGGCACATTTTGAAAGATAGGGAAGGTCAAGAAATAACAGTACATGTAACAAGATGTGGTATGATGTGGTAATCGAAAAACATTAAAGGTAAAAAAACTCAGGTAAACTACGGGTAAATTTGCACAAACGTAATACCATTTCTCCCCGCAAATGTAATGAGTGTCATTTTAAAATCCGCGCAAATGTAAGTCGCCCTTTATTATATATAAAATTATGAAACAACACTCAAACGTGCATTTCACTGTTTGCCATTTTATATAAATTAATAAGTGTGTTTTTTATAACTTAAGGAAACATAAGTACATTGTAATTTAAAAAAAAAAATAAATAAGAAAATAAAGTATGAATGTCAATACGCAGCCGACAAAGTCCACAGTGCTAAACAACATCATTTAAGCAATTTTGAAACAATCTAACTAAAAATCAAAGCATTGCAAATGTGTAGGCATTTCAAAAGCCGAAATGACGCAAATCATGTGGAAAAAATATGGCATGTTTTCACCTGCATTCGATTATGAATTAACTCGAATAATTCAAGCCCTTTCCGTGTCCGATTTTCTCCCACACGAGGTAGCCTTCGTAGATCAGCGGAATATAACGACTGAATTATTCGGGTTAATTATGAATTACAATTCATAACTAAATGATTAATCACATATTATCCGTTATGATTACGTCAATTAATTAATTTCCCCTTGTTTTGACGAATATTAATGCAGACAGATGTGCTGAAGTGTTGCATGGTATTGCATATAACGTTATTTAAGACAGACAGCTAGATACCAGAAAAATACTATGTATACACATGCCAGAGTCTGAGCTTGATTTGCTATATGATATGAAAACTAAACTGACGAAAAAGGGTCATTTATTCAAAATCATAAAATGCAAAAAATACATTTTGCAAATAAAACATTTGACATAAAAGTTCATATTTAATATGAAATAATAATACATATTAATTAATACGAAATTACATCAACTAATATCATATCAATTGAATAAATGACAAAGAATAGCAAAGGTGGGGAGAAAAATCTGCCACCAATCCACTCTTAGGCTGAAAGAGTGGATCCGAAATCCACTCTAAGGCTGAAAGAGTGGATCCCCCACCCGAGGATTCTGGCGACGTGAATACAATTTATATATGACTTGAAAAAATTTACAAGCATGACAGTCACATACATGTACACCAACCAAATATCATTTTATTATGTAAAACGTTCCCACATTTAGAAGAAATATTAAAAGTTCATATTATCATATACCAAGATATTACTTTTCAATTTTCTCTTACTGGTAAAAATGATTAAAGGTGTAAATTTTATTCCGGTCAGGATCACAGCAATTAAATTACAATAGAATCGTCGTTAAGTATGTTCCAGAATTCATATTTCTTCGTACATCCAGACATTTAAGAATAGAATCCTCTATATAATTTAGTACAAACAACTAGTACATTAATTAATCGAAACTGTATCTTTAATCTAAAAAATTCAAACAAAACTAAAGTACATTTTACGAAGCCCTGGATCCTTTCTAAAACGAAATTTTGTATCTGACTATTTCTGTATGGGATCATGAGCAAATGATTCTCATACTACACTTGACATTTTTCAATCGAAATTGTATAAATATAAAAAAGAAGATGTGGTATGATTGCCAATGAGACAGTTCACCACAAGAAACCAAAATGACACAGAAATTAACAACTATAGGTCACCGCACGGCCTCCAACAATGAACAAAGCCCATATCGCATAGTCAGCTTTCAAAGGCCCCAAGATGACCATGTAAAACAATTTAAATAAACGAGAAAACTAACGGCCTTATTCATATAAAAAATTAACGAAAAACAAAATGTAACACATATACAAACGAAACTACTGAACTACAGGGGCCGTATGCATAAAACATCTTAACTTAAGTATTCCTTAAACTTAGATTTCACTAAGAATTTCCTTAGTTAAGTCAAATTCTTAATTGGTATACATAAACTTACTTAAGTATTCACTTAACTAAGGAATACTTAAATCGGAACCTTTCTCTAGTTACCGTATGATAAATATTAGCTCATCACATGTACTCATCCGTGTAAAAGTTTGTTATGATTATTTAAATTTATTGATCAATGCATGCTTTTACTTTAAAGAGCTGGGGTTAAATTGATATAGGCATGTAAAACAATTCAATAGAACGTAACATAGTTTAATGATGAACAATTGGCGCATATAAGACAACGCTTTTTATGGTTGATGGTTTGACGGATGAACATTGGTAATCCAAAACTTTCCTCTACTTAATCTTTAATTATCTTTCATGGGTGTAATATTTTCTGGAGACAACAATATGTTTTAAACTCTAACAAAACATGATCAAGGTTAAATCAGTGGCGTAGCACAAGACTGAGTACAGCATTGTAAGCATGCATGTGCTAACAAATAATTTTACAAAACACCTTTTTTCAATAAAATGTTCACTTATCGTTGAGCTTATTATGCGCTGCCATCTCCCTGTCCAGAACCCTTGCCTACATTTGCTTATAGTTTAAAAAAGTCTATTTTGATGTGAAATTAACATTTTTATCACTTCCCTTTTACAACAAAAAAAGGGGGAGGGTAGATTGTTTTCCAGAAATCCATATACAAACTAGGGTATATTTCAAAAGTCCTACAATCTTTACTAAAACAAATGGTTACAGTAAGTATATTCTCCACATCTTAACGAACTTAGAACTATTTTCGAACCGCAATATATCTCTCTGAATATATAAGGTAATATGAAAAAATAATTTAAAACGAGTAAGGTATCACAAATACCTTATATAACCGACGAATTCTATGGGGACTTCTGACTGCCGTAACAGTGATTCCAAACAATCAACCTAATTGTTTCATATCCCCCCCCCCTTTTATGAAAGAAATCCACCTCTGGGTAGGTCTTAAAACTTTTCGATTTTGTCCCGGTAAGTGAACAAAAAATTAGGGTATGCCCTACATCTTTAGAATAAAACTGAATTGAAAGTTCAAATGACGCACCACCTCCCACCCAACCCCATCCACCCGGCAAAACAGAAACCACCCCCACACATATATAAAGTGTTGTTTTTCATGCTCTCTTCATTCCTTGATTCGGTTTTTAACTAACGGTTAAAATTGATACCGCGCGGTGTATTTTAATAATTAATAAAAAACCGTGCACGTACAAAGTATACAAAAGAAAAAAAGTACCATGAATTACATGTGTGTAACACTCAGTACTTTTCGGTATACATAACATCGAGATTAGGAAATAGTATATATAACTACCCACTGTTATCTCTTGATTTGTTGATTATACGTGATTCGAAGAAAATAACGATGATCTTTAATATTTACTTATTATTTAGCAATAAATAAACGAATAATTAGTTTATTACTGATACTGTATATATATATTAATCAATCAAATTGTAATCAAAAACGCAAACTTTCGACTAATTTTTAACTATTTTTGAAAATTTAAGGTAGCTCTATAGGTACCTTGGACTTAAGTGTTATATTAGGCGTTTCCTTAGTATAAGGAGTTTTATGCATACCACTTAAGTTTTGTGGGCGTGACTTAAAACAACTAAGATTTTACTTAGGAAATACTTAGTTTAAGATTTTTTATGCATACCACTTAGATAAAAAGGGCGGAGTTTCCATAACTTAAGTGTTTACTAAGGGAAATCTTAACTTAAGTAGCTTTATGCATACGGGCCCTGGCTCCTATCTTGGGACAGGCACATACATACATAATGTGGCGGTGTGAAGTTCATAGGGAAAACGTTTTTCGTAATACATTTAAAAGGTTTATATTGTATGGTAGTAAATAAATGTGTAGTCATATAATTAAACTGTACCTTAATTGCAATGAAAGTTAAAAGATGTAAGTTTAACCGAGAAAATATTTATAGGTTTTGACACATACGTTAAACATTAAACCAAACATGCCAAAAGAAAAAAAAACCAATTTAGTTAATAATAACCAGTTTAGTTAAATGTAATGGATTGATGGATTTACCTCTAAAGACCATAGCATTTAGTACAACAATGGAATAAACCACCAAGTCTTTTTATATATATAATTTGAATACTTAATATGAATTAGATAGGCAACATTAAAAACCATATCATGATTAACGAACAATTCATGTATACAAACAGGCCATAAAATTAAAAAAAACAATTTAAAGGTAGCCTATCGAATGATGGCATTGACAGTCTGAACAATGTGTAAAGACAGCACTGGCTGGGTGACGGCAATACAGACACAATCGTATGAAATAAAGATCCTAAACGTTTTAGCAGGCAATACTGACCCAAAACAAGATACGGCGAAATTATGTGAAATAAAGATATTAACCGTTTTGCAGGCAATGCTGACCCATAACAGGACAGTTGTAATTATAAGAAATAAAGATCATAAAACGTTAAGGCAGGCAATGCTGACCCAAAAACAAGACAGTTGTAATTATATGAAATAAAGTTCATAAAACGTTGTGGCAGGCAATGCTGACCCAAAACAAGACAGTTGTAATTATAAGAAATAAAAATCATAAAATGTTTTGGCAGGCAAATTGAATGCTGACCCAAAACAAGACAGTTGTAATTATAAGAAATAAAAATCATAAAATGTTTTGACAGGCAATGCTGACCCAAAACAAGACAGTTGTAATTATAAGAAATAAAAATCATAAAATGTTTTGACAGGCAATGCTGACCCAAAACAAGACAGTTGTTATTGTATGCAATAGAGATCATAAATGTTTTGTCGGGTCATACTGAACCGCAACAGCTGAAGTATATAGTTCTGATATTAAATTTATTCTTTTAGGCTGTAAAAATCCATAAACGCATATGCCTTCAATCCTTGAATCACGGATATTATTAGGACCATTCCATACAAGAACTGCGGCAAAAGTCTTTGTTTGATTTAAAGTGACCATAATGCACTTACACGTGAACTCGTGCTGACCCGCAAGATCATTGACCAATAAGAAACATGAAATCCAATCATGCATTGGTCATAAGTGAAATTTCTCTGCACGTGGAAACATGTTAGAATGAAATTCAAAACGGTGTGGCTGTAGCCATTGGTTGACACATTAAATTCATCCATTGACTGGGACAATTTACGTGAACATTTGTCTGTAACGACCACTGCTCACGACGTACCTACGATAGACATTTAAACTGTGGGGTCACCAAAGGTTTCTTAACGCCTTTAATTATAAAATAATTCGAAAAATTAATCAGGAATAACCTTTATGTTTTGATTTATATAATTGGTATAAATCAAAACATCGTGTTATTTCTGATTAATTTTTCGAATTACTTTATTAAGGTGTTGAGAACATTTGGTGACCCAATAGTTTAAGTGTTTTTAAAAAGTACATAGTGAGCAGTGGTCGTTACAGACAAACGTTCACCTAAATTGTCCCAGCCAATGGATGAATGTAATGGGTCAATCAATAGCCACATCCACGCTGTTTTGAATTTCATTCTATCTAATTTCTACAATTTATAGTTTAATTAAGTAGGACACTCTGACCCTTTGACCACACTAGAGACATCATACATTTAGAGTATTAATAGCTCACTCTTTTATTAAGTCGGTTAATACATCTATGTTAATAAACCAATTAAAACAGAATTATCTTCTCTGCTGTCTTAAATTATTTTATTCCGCCTAATTTTCAATTAGCAAATACAATTGGTTATGATGTAGAGTTAATGTCTTCATGATTAATTTCTAACCTTGAACAATAGATAACAAATAATATTTAATATAATAAAATGACGTGTGTAATAAGCTTTTTCCATGAGAATAAGATAACCAGGAATAGAGAGATCACGTCTCCTTACACTTTTTTTAAATCAAATATAGCAGTATTTTGCTTGTTTACCTACATTTTGACGATGTATTATACCTGTACACGTTATTTTTCTATTCGAAAATAAAACGCTCGAGAAACTGATTGTTTTGCAGTATAATTATGCATTTTGAGGACAATGACTGAGGGATGTCGATTTTGATTCATTTCTATGGAACGACATGTATGTTTTATGCAATTTATAAAAGAATCGAGTTTTGGGTCAATAAAAGGATATAAATGAAGTTTAAACTCTTTAATATAAAGGATATTAAAGGACAGGGGCGGTTCCAACCATATTTAAGTCGAGAGCGTTCATTGTAACCCACCCTCCCTTTGTATCTGCCACTGTAGGAGAAACAAAGTTAGGTGGTTTGTTTTGTTTTTTTGTTTGTTAAAGAACAGTGATCATCTCATGTCCTTTTAGAGACAAAGATCCTTTAAAATAATAGCTTATCAGTACTGCTTTTTGAACTGACATACATTTCAGGGAAATACAGAGGCGTTATTAATCATTATTGTAAGGTTATATTGATTGGATTGTAATTAACCTAGAAATATCTAAAAGCCGAGTAAAAAATTAAAGGGTATATCTTTTTTCAAGCATTACAAACTTCAATGGCAGTGTTGTATTTGTATCTAGTTTCAAGTTAATCGATTATTTTCAATGTAGCAATTTTGCAAGTCTCGATTTCTATCAATATTTAATTGTTTCTGATTGGCCAGTTTCCATTAAACTTGTGAAATCACTTTAAGGCAATTTTAAATGTAAAAAAACTGATTTATATGACCTAAGTGGGTTTTTTTTATCAACTCAAAGATAGCATCTACACAATTAAGAACGACTGTTTGTCGGAGGTCGAATTCGTAGTTTAGAGTTCAGTATATATAGCGTATTCAAATCAATTTTAAAACATATTAATGTATTATAAGGTTTTATTTATGATATTGTTTTAAGCTAATTTAATAAATAAAATTGAGAATGGAAATGGGGGATGTGCCAAAGAGACAACAACCCGACCATAGAAAAAAAACAACAACAGAAGGTCACCAACAGGTCTTCAATGTAGCGAGAAATTTCCGCACCCGGAGGCGTCCTTCAGCTGGCCCCATAACAAATATATACTAGTTCAGTGATAATGAACGTTTGTATTTCTCCATGACAATATTCCAATCATCGATTCAAACTGATAAATCTTGTGCACTTTTCTGTATTTATATTTTTCTATTACACTGCATGAAATAATTCATATTCGGCATGTTCAAAATTGTCCATTGGGAACCATTAACATTTAAGGATCCAATTTAATGTCGATAACAAAATTTTATTATGCAGTCAGTGCATAGGGAGATGTCTATTATTAGAAAATTCAATACAAAGAAAACAGATATTTTCATATAATTTGAATTGTGTTTGAATAAAAGATAAGTGTCATCACTTTTATCCTACATCCTGGCAATTTATCTTCATGACAGCTATAAGCGAGATAATGAATACGCATATGATATTTGCACAGCTCATTTAGTATGAGCAATCGGTAGTAAGGGCTTTTGTTGAAGTGACAGTTTCGTATCTTGCTCAATGTCTGGGCCCAATACATTAATAAAGATTTGTATCCAACGATAGCATTCACGCGTGAATTTTGATTAAAAACTCTGTATATCAAACGAATACTTATCGCTTAATTAATAACGATCTAACAGATAAAAAAATAAAACAAATATGTTTAGAATGGATAATGCAAAAAACAAAATATTCCTTATTTTCTTCAATAACTGAGAAAAACAAAGCTATTGAGCTCATTTTTCAAATTGTTTATGAAGTTCGTTCTGTATCCGGCATTGTACGTATTTTATGTTTGGTCTAATTCGTTTTAAATTCTGCTTTAAAAGAGCCCCAGTAAACGAATGGCCTAAATATTTCATCTAAAGCATCACATGCCTGTCAACATTGATGTTGTGGGTTCGAACCTAACATGTTAAAGGTGTGATCGCGGCAACGCTGTCTTGGTAAACTTGAAAAGCTAGTTCCATATCGAAATTAGATGGTTCTTGCAATGTACTCCGCGTGTTTCTCCATCAATAAAAACTTGCATGCATGATACACTCATGTATGTAACTGTGTGTTTGTGTTTATAAACATGATGCACAATTTAAAGAAATAAAAAGAAATATTTAGTCAATAATATACGAAATTGTTAATTAACTTAAATTAATTTATACACTTCGAAGATTAAGTTAAATTAACAACGTTAAACATACCATCATATTAACTAAGTAAGAAGTTAACGGGAAACCTTTATCCAATCATACCACAATTCAACTACAAAATGAATATTCAAATATGGTACATAGATATAGGAAGATGTTGTGTGAGTGCCAATGAGACAACTCTCCATCCAAATAACAATTTATAAAAGTAAACCATTATAGGTCAATGTACGGCCTACAACACGGAGCCTTGGCTCACACCGAACAACAAGCTATAAAGGGCCCCAAAATTACTAGTGTAAAACCGTTCAAACGGGAAAACCCCGTATTGATCAGATTGAAAGTTTTCCCGCTGAATTGGACGTTCGTCCAATGTCGATTAGTTTGTTTTATGATGACGATATTTTCAGATAAGCATCTTAATATATTTTCTCTATTTTCAGATAAAGTATCATCGATGTAAATTACAGGGATCATGACACCAAAGATGTGGATCGCATATTTCATAATTAATCATGTTGGACAAAGCTAATTTATAAATCCAAATTAGTTTCGTATTCATATTATAAATGTATTGTATTTTCGATGTTAAAAAAAATAAAATTATGTACATATTATATTATTCATTTACATCGAAACACACAAATACACAATAATTCTCATGAATAAATATAAGAGACAAACAATGAAAAAAAATAAAACTATCATACGAAGAAAATACCATTGCCGAAAGAATAAGACGAACGAATAAACAAACCGCATAACAAGAAAAACTAAAACCAACTCATAACAAAAATTAGTCCATAGTACGCGGATGGCCCACTCGAACTATCATTTGATATCTTCAGTGGACCGTGAAATTCGGGTCAAAACTCTAATTTGGGATTCAAAAAGATAGATCATATCATATGGAACATGAATACTAAGTTTCAAGTTGATTTGACTTCAACTTCATCAAAAACTTTATACACCAAAAACCTTAACATGAAGCGGGGCAGACCAACGGACGAACGGACAGACGGACATAAGGAAGCAAAGAACGAAAAAAATATTGCCCCTAGGTGAGGCATTAAACAAAATAAAGATAAGAAGATGTGACATGATTAACAATAAGACTCTCCACCAGAGACTAAATGGCACAGAAGTTACTTATTGGCCACAGCACGAACTTAAACAATGAGTAAAAGTCATACCGAAAAGTTGCATTGTAGCTACATGTATAACTATATTATAGATGACATAAAAAACAAAACTATTATTATATCAAAAAGTTTATCAACAATAGTTTACCGTTACAAAATTTAATGATAAATTGTGTGTATGAATAAGTGTGTCTCCAAATGTGTTTAATGAAGAATAGGCCTGGTATATCCGGTAAGTCTTTATACTCCCTGGGTCGAATCAATTAATGAGGATAGTGGAGACTAAAATGGCGTCTGTTTTAAATAGTCTTGGTGTTTAACTCATAAATCGAAAATTAACTGACAACGCAATGACTAAAAAATAAAAAATAAAAAAAAGTACACAAGACACAGCATAGAAAACTAAATACTAAGCAACACGAACCCCACAAACAAAATGGGGGTGATCTCAGTTGCCGCCTGGAAGTGTAGTGTATTGTCGTAAAGTTTTAAATGTCAACTAATTCAATGGGTAAAACTAAGGCGTTCATTATCACTGGACTAGTATATATTTGTTTAGGGGCCAGCTGAAGGACGCCTCCGGGTGCGGGAATTTCTCGCTACATTGAAGACCTGTTGGTGACCCTCTGCTGTTGTTTTTTATTTGGTCGGGTTGTTGTCCCTTTGACACATTCCCCATTTCCATTCTCAATTTTACGTAATGTATGTAAAACATCCAACGAGTTTTTACACCTCAACATTAGGCCGTTATTTTTCTTGTTTGAATTGTTTACATTTTTCATGACTATGTGGTATGTTTTCTACTCATTGTTGAAGGCCTTACGGTGATCTGCAGTTCTTAATTTCTGTGTCATTTGGTCTCTTGTGGAATATTGTATTATTGGCAATCATACATGCCAGATCGGGACTAACTCAAATAATTTTTCGCCCTCTAGCGTCATATTGCCTGTTAATGTATCAATTGCAGATTGAAGTCGGAGATGCGACGGCATGCATGTACAACGACTGACGTTATTCGGGTTGGATTCAGACCTCATTTAAACTAATTGAAAAATTATGTCTTTATCATATGAAAATCGAGCACACTCCACTCAGTTAAGGGTTTAGTATCATGCCATCATAAATCATACGATCGCGAGTAGAATGAATTGGTTTTAGAATAAATGTGTTCATTTCCGATTCAAAGATCATATGATAAAATCAGTATTGAATAAAATAGAATCCTTTTAAACGGGAATATTCCGATAGATTTTGTTTAAGTGACGAATTTTAGCTTTCCTGGTCCTACGCTTTATAACAATACTATATCTATAAAATAAGAAGTGTTATTTTTACACTTTGTAAGAAAAGATTTCTTATACTGAAAGTAAAGTAGACATATTTCAACACAGGCGCGGATCCAGAGGGGGGGTTCCGGGGGTTGGAACCCCCCTTTTTTTGGCCGATCAATGCATTTGAATGGGAGCATATAGCTGGAATCCCCCCCCCCCTTTTACTCTGGGTTGGGAACCCCCCCTTTTTAAAATGGCTGGATCCGCCCCTGCAACATCTCCTTATTTGTATAGAAAGACAATAGAAAATCCATCTACTTTCAACTGAGTAAACATTTTAATGTTCAGAGCCAACAATTCGATAAAGAAGAAAAACATATAATTGGGGAAATACAAAGAATAATATATACAATTACAACCCTTAAAACCATGTACAGTCAATATGTAAAAATCAAATATATAATTATATTCAGTTTTTCTACAACGTTTAACAATGTTAAAAAAAAAATCAACAAACCTTTAGAAATTTCAGCTTTACTAAAGGCGGCAATATTGTTTTTTGAGGATTGGGAAAGCATGAATTTAAGGATCAACCTTTATCCTGCAATCGACCTTTCTGCTATACAAATACAGATGGACAGATACCACGAAGTGATATTCGTAAACTATAGCTTACATAATATAAAAGCATATTTGTACTAGCTCTATGATTAAAAGATAATTAAAAAAGCTATCATAAAACACTAAAATAAAAAGTTAACACGAAACGAGAGGAAATTTTAACAACAAAAGAAAGATAACTCTTAGTCTATGTCACACGACAAGGTTCCTTCATGAAGAATAATGGAAATAAAACAAAAAACGAATGACGACACATTCAAAACATAGATCACATCAGAATATTTGACTTTTAATAACTAAATTAAATATAAATTGTTATTAAACTTTTTAACAGTATGATATCAGAGTTATGTGTAAGGTACAAATGTATCAGGAAAGCTATGTTCGAGCAGGATTTGTTTTTAATTTTGAATATATAACGTTGAATATCAACATACGTCTATTCTTAATGCACTACTTTTAAACTGCTTTATTTACAATAAGCACGTGATTCTTAATAATAATTATTATCAAACACGCAAGGAAGTAAAAGGTCACAAACAGCAGACCTCAAAATACCTTTCGAAAATGGAATAGAAGTTTACGATTTTATCCTTTTTAACTATTATTTTAAAACAAAGGTACCATACATGTATTTACACAGAGTGTTCAATTCATACACAAAATGATCTTTAAATCGCTGTAAGACAAATAATTTGATTCCTACCCATGATGTTTCATTTTGTATGAAAACAACCCCAGATTATAAAATTATTAACTCCGATAAATCAACTTCATTTGCTGGCATTGTTCGAATACGTTGAACAGAAGGTCATACTTTTAAAAAAACGTAAGTTTCTTTTAAAAAGAAAGTCGAGTGCGTAAGTCTTTCTGGCAGTACATAGCCTCTACACTATTTAAAACTTCTACAATGCCTTCCCGTGACAGCACATGGTAACTAGGAGCTAGCATCCTAGACATTATTGTAGAGGATCTCGGAGCAGCACGGGCCCTAGAGTTGCAATGTGTAGGCCCATCGGCGCGTTGACACGCCTTTGCACTCATCAACTTTGTCCCAACTATGGGTAAATAGTTCCACTGCCTTGTGGCTAGAATTATGAAAATCAAAATGCTATGGCTAGACCCAGAAAGAAAAGCCGGGAAGATGGAACTCGTCAGCCATGGCAGACAATCGTCTATGGGAAGGAAAACCTAGACAACAAAACTCCATCCTACAGGTAGTAGGTTTCTCGTATGACTAATCACAAGACAGAGTAAAAAGAAGCTGATTACGGAAACCAAAGATACATTTGTACATTTGGGCCTTAAATGCCGACCGGCATGAAGAGGATAGGTGAGGTGAAGTTTTCTTAATTTGAATTTTTTTTTATAAAAAATACAATAAATCTTGCTATAATAAATATAACTGTTGCACCATGATAAACTATTCTAGCATGATGTACAAAAAAATGTACATGAATAATAATTATTGAAATTTGATAAATATTTTACGAGCTATATATCAACTTAAATAACTGCATATGTTCAAATCAGCTGTATGGTGTATATGGAAGGAGAAAAAAAGTACCAAAGGGACAATAAACCTCATAAGTAAAAAATAAACTGACCATGCAAAAATAAAAAGAATCATAAGACAAACGACAGTTTATAACACACAGCATTGAAAACAGTAGACAAGGGGTTATCTAACATTTCTGTTTAAGGTGTTTCTGAAGGGTAAGCAACATTTTACTGGTTGATTTCACGTTGAATAGGAACACATGCATAATATCCTAGTCAATTGGTACTGATATAGTGTTTGTAGGTCACTTTATTTGGTTCATTTATTTATTTCATTATTAGTAATTTTCAATTTTTTTTCTTCGAAATATTGATAATTTAATTTTATAACTTTCCAAATTTTTCATTTATCAAATTTTAGTGACGTAACAAACCTCGGTTAGATTATTTAAATTATGAATTAAGGTTTTTGTATAGAACTTTAAAGTAAAAAAAAAGTTACCAGTTTACGAATATTGAGATTCGATTAACTGTTTAGTTTGTCAATTGTTTAGTTTATAGTTATTTATAAATAGCTGTAGAAAAGATTACAGTTCGGGGTCATTATTTGTTGACATTTTTGTACGTGTCTCAAATCGATGACTTGAACCTAAAGACGGACGTTTAAAGTGAGCTTTAAATGCAAAACCCTGAGCAGAATGATAGAGTTGTGTGGTTTTAGAAATATTGTTGAGACTGCTGAATTAGAGACCATTGAATATGTGCTGTTTAATACAAGTTGTACTTCGTGTTGTTTATTCTTTAGTTTTCTATGTTGTGTCGTGTGTACTATTGTTTTTCTGTTTGTTTTTTTTTATTTTTAGCCATGGCGTTGTTAGTTTGTTTTAGATTTATGAGTTTGACTGTCCCTTTGGTATCTTTCGTCCCTCTTTTACTAAATTACAATTTTTATTAAAGACATGCTTGACTTAAGTCTTGTGATTACAAATCATTCTTGTTACTCCCCTTTGTGTCGGAAATAATCTAGACATCAGCCAATTCCCTTGAGTATTAACTGTCATGGTTTGATATTTGGTACTACCAACTCTGAAATTTTGATATGAAAGTTTAAATTGCCAGAATGTGTTTCAGTCCTTTCTGACTACAGGTTGCACTTTGTAAATACAGCTGTGTCTCAAACCAGTCTCTTTTGGGGAGATTTAGAATATTCATAGAAAATTAATTTTGTTTATATATATACTGGTTCCCAGTTATGATCTCTGTGTTCCATCTCGAAGAGACATAACTTGGGAATGTTACCAGTAAATATACATGCGCAATTTATTTATATTAAAATCTGTGGTAACCTTTAACCTATATTTTGACCTTTGAAAAAAAAAATTGTAGTGCATATGAACTTTCAATTCTAGGATAAGATTTTATTCAAAATTTAATAGTAAAAGTGGTACAGTTTTAGCCGTAAAAGAAGTTCCTATGGGAAATTGCATTGTCAATATTTACAGAAATGCAACCTACAGACCGTTTGTGTGTAAGCATTTTCAGGACAGAAAAATCTTATTATGTTTCAATTATCCTTCAGTGATTTAATTATGCGCTGGTTATTCTTTTAATATTTGGTACCTTATTTATTTTTCTGGCCTTGAAATTGAAAACTAGTTTTCGAAAAGGCTGACGTTACGTTTGAATATTCCCGTGCTTTAAACAACCCCTGTCATCAGTTCAGGCTAGTTACATACAGTCCGTCTGTCTTTTCCTCTTTTATTTTATTCATTGTTTAATATGAAACTTATGACATGCATTAGCTCGACTCTGACACTAGCTGTAGTGATGATTTGGAATTTTTCTTCATATTAAGGTAGAACTAAACATACCGAGATATATTCCATTCGAGATGCAGCTAGATTCGTGTGGTATGAAACTGGGACAAATTATTATATACTAAAAATTTTCCAGAACACTTGAGTTTGTAAATTCTTATGTACATTAATTTAATATTCTCAAAAACCTTTTATTAGAATACCGTCAGCTCCGGATACTATTCCGTCTTGGGACGGACCAGATTATTTCACATGTTAGCATAGATACATGATGTCCGATACTATGACAGTGTGAGTGCGGTCAAGGTCAAAGGTCAGCATCTGGATGGCCATAAGAGTAGACTAGTCAATCTTTTTAACCATTCGAGGAAGATGTCAGAAGCTACTTGTGACTGAATATAGTTACCATCAGATATTTAGTTCTTGAATCTGTTAACTGGTGGCATAAACCGGTAAATTATGAATGTCTGAAAGTACCTAACAGCTGCGTTTGCCCATCTCCAGGACCCAACACAGCGTGTTTCTGCAGTACAGAATATGACAAACTAGAATATTCCGTGGCTCATATGAAGGGTGGGTGCTTCATCAGGGGTCCTGACCCAATCCTTCATGTTGTACTAAGCTTTGACTACCGAGCTAGTCAGTATTTCTTTTAAGTTACGATGTCTACTTTACGCCACCATTGGTAGTTTTTGGAAATAAATCCCTACATTTCGCATTGCGAAGTAGTTTTTTATAGTGTTTTTCAAAGCTTTATTTATATTTCATAACGAAAAGTGATATTTAGTTACCAATACTTTGCTGTATGGTCGGGTTGTTGTCTCTTTGACACATTCCCCATTTCCATTCTCAATTTTAGTGGTATCTGCTTGTCAGATTTTTGTTTAAAGCGGAGTAACTCTGATCGTTCGATATTGAGAGCCGATTAACAGTTACGACCCAGCAGGCACACAACGTTGATTTAACATTGAATCAATGTTTATTTTCTATGTTAAAACAATGTTGAATTATTATTAGATTTTGCAAATTTGTATCAACGTTGAAATCCTATGTTGAATCAACGTTGATCTTCAACATTGAATCTATATAGAATAATAGTTGCTTCAACAGGCTTCAACATTGTTTCAACCAATAGCTTAATTTGAATTCAGATTGAATTCAAGGTGAATACATGTACAATACTAGTATTCAACACGGAATCAAAATTGGTAAGTGATTGTGTTCAACTGTGTTTCCACCTAAACTAATATGTTTCAATCCTCCTGTATTTTCTTTGTCTTGCAGTCCATAATTTTATACTGTAGCTATTGTCTTCTCTATGCGCTCAATATGCAAAACGCTATAGCAATATTCTGCCTCAGGAAACCTGATCCAATAACTGCTCCATTAGACCCAAGTTTGAAAAATAATCTCAAAACAAAATTGATTATCTTTAAATAAAGTCATTGTCTGGTTATATTTGACATGGTGTGTTCTTTAGTTCATTGTTGAAGACTTTATGGTAACGCAAAGATATATAAATAATGCTCTTTGGTTGATGGTTGTTTTGTTAACAATAGGTACAAAAATAAAAAGTGTTTGGGTGCACAAAACTTTTAGTACAATGTAGTTGCCATTGACTGCCAATTACTTGTAAAATATCAGTAATTTTCAACAATAAAACTGAGTGACCACATTCGTGTGATGAGAGCATGGCTTGACAATGATGATGATAACAACCAATCAACTGAATAACAAATATGGGTGTTGAGGGATATCCTACGAACCATAATTTAACCACCAAGATTTTTTTAACATTTAACAACATGCTTACAACAACACAAATTATCATCCAAGAGAATTATTGATTTCGAAAGCGCACAACCCTTAATACACAAATGTTGCTCAATGTCTATTTGAAATATCTGAGTGGTCAAAATATACAACAAAGTTTGCTGTTCGGACACTTCCTATCCTATGTATTCTAATGTCCAACCACTGATTAAAGAGAAATATTCAATACGATAAAATTAAAATAAATTTATTTATTAATACTGAAACTTTTTATTTATTAATAGTGAAACTTCAACTTCTTTTTTCTCACACCTTGTCTTTTTGGAGCCTGTTTTAGAAAGTTTATTGTTTTTTCAGACACTTGAATTGCTGTTCCGTGATTCCATCTAGGTCTTCATGATGACATCTACAAAATCAAAAGTTATAACATTGTAAAGTTGTATTCTGTTCAACACATTTAACTATTTTAACTTCATAATGATTTTACTTTAAAGTATAAATAAAAAGCATAAGAACCGGTGAAAACTAAAGTAAATAACAGTTGTCCTTTGAAGTCTCAACTACATTTCCTTTTAGATAGACTAGAAGGACTTGGGTATAATCTGCAAGAAAATCCTAACTACTACATTTTAATTTGAACAATTGAAGGTTTATCCATTTATGTCTTTTTCTGTATTACTTGTGCTGCGGCATGGATATCTGACTAATTGACATATTCAAGTATGGTAAAGGGGGTTCTTAACACGGAAACACGTGAAATAAAAATACAAAAAAACCACTGGACTGAAAATAAAAATTTGGATAAAGGAAGCACGAAAAATTAAATTATGAATATTATTAAGGAAAAAAGTACTAGAATTTTATACTCAGACGTTATTGGAGATCACACAGTCATGATAATGGACACGAAGACCCTGCAGTCACCTTTTCGCTTCTGCTTGTTGCATCCGAATCATGGAAAAGATAACTTGATCGCAATTAATATCCTGGTAACATATACTATATATACTTCTTTTGTGACAATTCTGGTATCCACAACTACTGGGTTTTATATATTGTTTAGCCAACGTTGATTCAGTGTTGGTATTTCAACACAATGTCAATTCAACGTTGAAACAATGTACTAATTTCAACGTTGCATTGTCAACGTTGAATCAATGTTGAATATTTGTTGATCAATGTATAACCTTAAATCAACAATGATTCAACGTTGTTTCAACAAAGTGTGCCTGCAGGGGATGTATTTCATGCTCCTTATACATGTTATATATCTCTTTTGCTTAAATTGGCCTTTTAATTTACAAATTGTATCTTTTAAATTCTGCGTGTTACTGTTGTTTCGGTGGTGGCTAATAGCTTCCCCTTTTATAAATCCAGAGAAGACTGCTGGGTTGTGCATACACGTCCTATCTAAATATTGTAACGTTTTTGTAGGTTTGATGTGGCTCTTTATATCAAGGACACCGGTGTTCCTGAACCTCAACCCTTTATGTACGACTGTATCGAGAAAAGTATTTCTTCGTTTGAAATTTCATAAGTAAACTTTAATAAAGGGTGATGATCATTTGCTATTTGAAAAAAACTCCTCAACCTCTTCTCGTGATGAATGAACTATTATAAACGTATCATCTCTATACCTTCCGTAAAATAAGATCTTATTTCTATAGTTATATTTTTCAATAATTTCATTGATAACTTCGATTGCTCTAATATCACAAATTGGGCTGCATTTACTTCCCATACTATATATTGTCTATTTTCTGTACAAAGTATCGGTCATTTTAACAAATTTAACAAGAACTATCTTTAAAAAAGATATCCGACGTATTTAAATTTGAGTATATGTTTAAAACTATCATTTCGATAACCTTCAGAAGCACAATGACTTAATGATGCAGGACCTCTTTAATTAAATCTCCATCTGAATGTAGCTACAAGAAGGCGATTGCAGTGCACTGAAAACCTGCATAGTTTGACACAATTTGTCCTTGGTGGCAACGCCCGTCCACTACCTTCGTCTTGTGAACAACAATGCTCTAACTATCTGAAAATCAATGAATTACCAACAAAAGAACGTTACAAATTGTTTTGTGAATTTTCCGATTATATTTAAATAAGTGATTTACCATTTAAATAACGTTCTCTCTGTTTGTGTTCAGTATTCTCGGTCCTCGTATCTTTCTGTTTACATTCACCAAAACCCCGCGGAAATATCACATGCGTAGGTGCGTTCTAAAAGTCATGTACGTTCGTACAACCAAGTTTACAATAAAAATTGTATAATTGTCCCGAATAAACAGCTGTCATGGATGCAAAGAGCTATTGAAGAAACAATTAGTTTAATAAAAATATAAATCTTTGTAATATCTAGTTCAAATATTTATAGTTTTTCACTTGCTTTCCATCACGATATAATTAACGAGACGTTTTTTTCAAACACAACCAAATCACCCACCATGACAGCATTTTGTCCAATCGCAGAAGGGATTTTTGAGCATGCGTATTCTGTTGCCATAGTTAAGCGTCCTTAAGTTCAAAGGGCACATACCGAAACTATACCAACTACGTCGAAAAAAAAAGTTTTTCAACACTGTGGCAACTAACGATTTAATTGTTTCACAGCTAGGTAATTTTAACTCGTACTTCGTTGCGGGGCCATCAAAATGGGAATTTTTGGGAAAAAAAGAGGAGGGGTAGAAAAACAATTGTCCTGTCCCCAAGTACTACATGTATGACTTTTTTGATACCGTTTCTTAAATTCTACAGTCATTAAATATTTTACAAAAATGCATCCTAAAACACTTTACATACTTTCGACCACGCTCTGAATGCCCGCGATTTCGCGGGTGTGTTCTAGTATATATATAAAAATTGTTGAGTTAGATTGCTGATAAATAATAAATACATTGTGTATGAAAATAATAATATAACATCTACACACGCTTAAAAAACACGTGTCTCATGTCTATCTCTAGATTCACATTCCGTGACAAGGTAACACTACGACTATTGAAGTTATATTTTTATAGAGCGGATGTGGTCGAGTGGTCTAGAGCGCTGGACATGAGGCTAAGCGATTGGTGCTGTAGTGTATCAAAGGTGTGAGTTCGAATCCCGCTGAGGGACGGACAAAAATTTGTCAGTAGAAAATCTAACTCTAACACTGTTTGGTGTAATTTTCAGACTTATATATATATACATGTATTAAAAATTAAATACACAAAAAGAGTTTTAAAAGCAGCATTGTCTAGCTAACTTTTATGGGTTACCAAAAATACACAAAAGTAATACAATCCAAACAGCTGTAAAACATCAGAATAAAAAGTACATTGAATCTCCCAACCCTAGCGATCTTAAACTGAGACCAATAGTTGCTGGCCCTGAATCACCAACTCAAAGAATGAGTCACTTTTTGGATCTAATATTAAAAAAGTTATGTCCGCTAATACCAAGTTACGTCAGAGATGATATAGACTTTTTGAGGTATATACCTGAAACAGTTCCGAAAAATACACTCCTTACAACATTTGATGTTACCAGCTTGTATACAAATATACCGCACGATCTAGGAACAACGGCAATAAAATATTGGGTTGAAATAAACCGAGAAATTGTCGACGGCAGATTCGATACGGAATTAATTGTAAAAGCTTTGAAAATCATCCTTGAAGGAAATATTTTTTATTTCGATGGTGAATACTACAAACAAATTAAAGGAACTGCAATGGGAACAAAAGTTGCGCCTACCTATGCCAATTTAGTTATGGCTTACTTAGAAAAAATACTATACGAAAAAGTTGGTCAGATTTTTGGACAGGAATTCAAAACTTATGTTTATGAACAGTGGAAAAGATTTCTAGACGATTGTTTCATATTATGGAGTAAATCAACAGACGACTTAGAAAAATTCCATGAAATTCTTAACTCATTGCATCCGTCAATAAAATTCACTATTGAAAGTAGTAACTTGGAACTCCCATTTCTAGACATTTTAATTAAACTCTCAAACAATAAAATCATTACGGATATTTATTACAAGAAGACAGATACACACCAGTATTTAAATTTTGAATCATGCCACCCATCACATACAAAAAGAAACATTCCATATTGTATGGCAAGACGAGTATGTTCAATTGTATTAGATAAAACTCTTCGCAAAAGAAGGTTAGAAGAACTGAAGATGTATCTCTTACAGCAGAAATATCCATTAAAACTTATAGATGACAGTATCGAGAGGACAAATAAAATGTCTACAAATCAACTAAGGACACCGAAGGAACATACAAACGATGATGATATCCTCCCGTTTGTGACTACTCATGATCCGTCATTACCAAATGCCTTCAAGTTTATAAAATCGAATTTTCCGATTTTACATCAAAGTGAAACAATGAAAAATTTGGTAACAGAAGAATCGATCATTTATAGTAGAAGACAACCGAAAAATTTGAAACGCCAACTTACAAAAGCGCGATTTGATATAGTTAAGAAGATATCATCCGTACAAATTTGTGGCGATTCACGCTGTGGAGTATGTTCCAGAGACAATTATATTTACTTAGAAATAGGCAGTACGAAATATTTCAAAAACGGTAAGAAATTTACAGTAAACGCAAATATGACTTGCAAATCAGAAAATGTAATCTATTGTATAACATGTGTCAACTGTAAAGAAAACTACATCGGTCAAACAGGAAATAGTGTGTGTGAACGGGTCAGGATCCATAAACAGCAAATACGGCAACCCGAGTACAGACAAATTCCGTTGAGCGAACATTTAGATATTTGTGCGGGAGGAAAATTCAAATTTTTCCCGTTCTTCAAATGTACAGAACCAACAGAAGAATACCGTAAAGAACTAGAAAGAAAATTTATAAAAGTGTTTGACGCCAAGCTTAATGCTTAGTAGTTACATGAACAATAACGTTGCGTCATACTACTAATATTTTACGAACAATGACGTTACGTCATAATACTAATGTGTTCCCCATAACGACGTTCATAACGACGTTCATAGTCTTGAAAAGTCCCAAGATGGATGAAAGCGCTAGACAATGCTGCTTTTAAAACTCTTTTTGTGTATTTAATTTTTAATATATAATTCTGTACACCGCTTGAAAAGAAACTTTTTTTGTATATATTCCGTGTACATGTATCGAAATGAGTGGAAGCAGATCAAAAAGTGGGGAAAATTCAGAAAAAATCCTGACGGAAATATCAGGTAAAATGACAATGTTAATTTCTAAAATTGATGTGATGGCAGGAGCATTCCAGGAAATCGGAACTTTATTACGAACACAAGGTAAGACATTTGAAAACATATTTGATATAACAAAGAAAACAAGCGAAAATAAAAGTCCACAAGACGGACAAATTGCTTTACCACTACTGCGTGAAATGAATGATATTCAAGCAGATATAGAAGCCAGTCGTCAAAAGGAACTTATTGCTACCTTGTGGAACAGATCTCTCAACGAAAGAAAACAATCTTTTTGGAACATGATGAGATGCAAATATATTTCTATGATCTACCAAGAATGGAGATCGAAGGAAAATCCTATATTACCGGAGAAATTTCTTATTCGCGAAATCGAAGGTGAATGCCAACAAGAGACGGAAATCCGTGCAAACCTAGCATTATCGCGATTGGATGCAGAAATTTCACTTTTACGGACCAGAATGCAGAGATACGAGGAGAAATTTAATTCTATTGACACTGCTATGATTACTGAAATATCAGAGAGAACTAGTGGACAAATAGAAGAAAAACTTCAAGGGTTATGGAAACAAGCGACAAAGCGAGAAGAAGAAAAATCCGCTACCATATGGCTGAAACAAGACGAATGGTTTCAAAATTATGAAGCCTCATATGGTGACAAATCCATCCTCAAACTAAAGCCAAAATATCTAACAAAGGACAAAGAACAAGGAAAAGAAGAAAAAAGTCCTTTGATATATGAGAAAAGAAACGCGTCGAAGAACCGCTCACAACCGAAAAAAACTGAAAGTTACGCAACAGCAGTTACTGGTTACAGAGGAAAAGAACAAAATACAAAATCTGTAAAATATTCGAAACAAACGAATGCAAAACGGAATACCTCTAAGCCGGTTGAACTCCTGCAAAGTCGCGATAGATCACCAAGTTACCCTGAAAACGATATATGGGATAATGAAGAGTGGACACAAATTCGTGGACAAAGAAACAGGAAAACGAGAGGACGCGGAAGAAACACAGGTAATAGAGAAACTGTAAGAGGTGAAGGCAACAGAGGACGTGGTCAACAAAGAGAAGACTCTAACAGGAGGACCGCATCTCGAGGCCGGGGCACATTCAATTCTTTTTTAGGAAGAGGCCGGAACAAACAACCGCCAAACCTACATGCTCCAGCGAACTGAATAAAACTACAAATCGAATTGATCCGAAGGTTATTAACTTATCATCTACAAAACTTGACAATTCGCAAATAGACTTATTAATTAAAGGTTTTAAATTTACACCTACACCTACTCCAAACACAACTATCTTAAAATCGGATATTCAACAATTCTCAAGACGACTGCGCCTACGGGAATATTTCGGAAACGGCAAATTCGACGATGGATCACTTGTAAGGAACAAATCTACTTTCACTCCTAACACAGGAAGAGACGAGTATTTAGATTCCTTCATAGACACTATCTCGAAACTTCCGATCAATTATCATTATACAAAACAGAATCTCTCAAGACGGGAGAAAAAATCACTAGAAGAATTAAAGAATAATCCGTCAATTATTTTAAAAGAAGCCGATAAAGGAGGAGGAATAGTTATAATGGACAAAACTTTTTATAGGGAGAAAGTTTTAGAACAGCTAAATGACAACGAATATTACACCAAGCTTCGTAAAAACAATGATAAAAGTACAATCAGAAAAATTAAAAGATTGGTGAAAGAATACTCAGAATCATTCACGGCTAATGAAATTGCTTATTTGTGTGACTTTACTCCAAAAGAAGCTAACTTTTATGGGTTACCAAAAATACACAAAAATAATACAATCCAAACAGCTGTAAAACATCAGAATAAAAAGTACATTGAATCTCCCAACCCTAGCGATCTTAAACTGAGACCAATAGTTGCTGGCCCTGAATCACCAACTCAAAGAATGAGTCACTTTTTGGATCTAATATTAAAAAAGTTATGTCCGCTAATACCAAGTTACGTCAGAGATGATATAGACTTTTTGAGGTATATACCTGAAACAGTTCCGAAAAATACACTCCTTACAACATTTGATGTTACCAGCTTGTATACAAATATACCGCACGATCTAGGAACAACGGCAATAAAATATTGGGTTGAAATAAACCGAGAAATTGTCGACGGCAGATTCGATACGGAATTAATTGTAAAAGCTTTGAAAATCATCCTTGAAGGAAATATTTTTTATTTCGATGGTGAATACTACAAACAAATTAAAGGAACTGCAATGGGAACAAAAGTTGCGCCTACCTATGCCAATTTAGTTATGGCTTACTTAGAAAAAATACTATACGAAAAAGTTGGTCAGATTTTTGGACAGGAATTCAAAACTTATGTTTATGAACAGTGGAAAAGATTTCTAGACGATTGTTTCATATTATGGAGTAAATCAACAGACGACTTAGAAAAATTCCATGAAATTCTTAACTCATTGCATCCGTCAATAAAATTCACTATTGAAAGTAGTAACTTGGAACTCCCATTTCTAGACATTTTAATTAAACTCTCAAACAATAAAATCATTACGGATATTTATTACAAGAAGACAGATACACACCAGTATTTAAATTTTGAATCATGCCACCCATCACATACAAAAAGAAACATTCCATATTGTATGGCAAGACGAGTATGTTCAATTGTATTAGATAAAACTCTTCGCAAAAGAAGGTTAGAAGAACTGAAGATGTATCTCTTACAGCAGAAATATCCATTAAAACTTATAGATGACAGTATCGAGAGGACAAATAAAATGTCTACAAATCAACTAAGGACACCGAAGGAACATACAAACGATGATGATATCCTCCCGTTTGTGACTACTCATGATCCGTCATTACCAAATGCCTTCAAGTTTATAAAATCGAATTTTCCGATTTTACATCAAAGTGAAACAATGAAAAATTTGGTAACAGAAGAATCGATCATTTATAGTAGAAGACAACCGAAAAATTTGAAACGCCAACTTACAAAAGCGCGATTTGATATAGTTAAGAAGATATCATCCGTACAAATTTGTGGCGATTCACGCTGTGGAGTATGTTCCAGAGACAATTATATTTACTTAGAAATAGGCAGTACGAAATATTTCAAAAACGGTAAGAAATTTACAGTAAACGCAAATATGACTTGCAAATCAGAAAATGTAATCTATTGTATAACATGTGTCAACTGTAAAGAAAACTACATCGGTCAAACAGGAAATAGTGTGTGTGAACGGGTCAGGATCCATAAACAGCAAATACGGCAACCCGAGTACAGACAAATTCCGTTGAGCGAACATTTAGATATTTGTGCGGGAGGAAAATTCAAATTTTTCCCGTTCTTCAAATGTACAGAACCAACAGAAGAATACCGTAAAGAACTAGAAAGAAAATTTATAAAAGTGTTTGACGCCAAGCTTAATGCTTAGTAGTTACATGAACAATAACGTTGCGTCATACTACTAATATTTTACGAACAATGACGTTACGTCATAATACTAATGTGTTCCCCATAACGACGTTCATAACGACGTTCATAGTCTTGAAAAGTCCCAAGATGGATGAAAGCGCTAGACAATGCTGCTTTTAAAACTCTTTTTGTGTATTTAATTTTTAATACATGTATATATATATAAGTCTGAAAATTACACCAAACAGTGTTAGAGTTAGATTTTCTACTGACAAATTTTTGTCCGTCCCTCAGCGGGATTCGAACTCACACCTTTGATACACTACAGCACCAATCGCTTAGCCTCATGTCCAGCGCTCTAGACCACTCGACCACATCCGCTCTATAAAAATATAACTTCAATAGTCGTAGTGTTACCTTGTCACGGAATGTGAATCTAGAGATAGACATGAGACACGTGTTTTTTAAGCGTGTGTAGATGTTATATTATTATTTTCATACACAATGTATTTATTATTTATCAGCAATCTAACTCAACAATTTTTATATATATACTAGAACACACCCGCGAAATCGCGGGCATTCAGAGCGTGGTCGAAAGTATGTAAAGTGTTTTAGGATGCATTTTTGTAAAATATTTAATGACTGTAGAATTTAAGAAACGGTATCAAAAAAGTCATACATGTAGTACTTGGGGACAGGACAATTGTTTTTCTACCCCTCCTCTTTTTTTCCCAAAAATTCCCATTTTGATGGCCCCGCAACGAAGTACGAGTTAAAATTACCTAGCTGTGAAACAATTAAATCGTTAGTTGCCACAGTGTTGAAAAACTTTTTTTTTCGACGTAGTTGGTATAGTTTCGGTATGTGCCCTTTGAACTTAAGGACGCTTAACTATGGCAACAGAATACGCATGCTCAAAAATCCCTTCTGCGATTGGACAAAATGCTGTCATGGTGGGTGATTTGGTTGTGTTTGAAAAAAACGTCTCGTTAATTATATCGTGATGGAAAGCAAGTGAAAAACTATAAATATTTGAACTAGATATTACAAAGATTTATATTTTTATTAAACTAATTGTTTCTTCAATAGCTCTTTGCATCCATGACAGCTGTTTATTCGGGACAATTATACAATTTTTATTGTAAACTTGGTTGTACGAACGTACATGACTTTTAGAACGCACCTACGCATGTGATATTTCCGCGGGGTTTTGGTGAATGTAAACAGAAAGATACGAGGACCGAGAATACTGAACACAAACAGAGAGAACGTTATTTAAATGGTAAATCACTTATTTAAATATAATCGGAAAATTCACAAAACAATTTGTAACGTTCTTTTGTTGGTAATTCATTGATTTTCAGATAGTTAGAGCATTGTTGTTCACAAGACGAAGGTAGTGGACGGGCGTTGCCACCAAGGACAAATTGTGTCAAACTATGCAGGTTTTCAGTGCACTGCAATCGCCTTCTTGTAGCTACATTCAGATGGAGATTTAATTAAAGAGGTCCTGCATCATTAAGTCATTGTGCTTCTGAAGGTTATCGAAATGATAGTTTTAAACATATACTCAAATTTAAATACGTCGGATATCTTTTTTAAAGATAGTTCTTGTTAAATTTGTTAAAATGACCGATACTTTGTACAGAAAATAGACAATATATAGTATGGGAAGTAAATGCAGCCCAATTTGTGATATTAGAGCAATCGAAGTTATCAATGAAATTATTGAAAAATATAACTATAGAAATAAGATCTTATTTTACGGAAGGTATAGAGATGATACGTTTATAATAGTTCATTCATCACGAGAAGAGGTTGAGGAGTTTTTTTCAAATAGCAAATGATCATCACCCTTTATTAAAGTTTACTTATGAAATTTCAAACGAAGAAATACTTTTCTCGATACAGTCGTACATAAAGGGTTGAGGTTCAGGAACACCGGTGTCCTTGATATAAAGAGCCACATCAAACCTACAAAAACGTTACAATATTTAGATAGGACGTGTATGCACAACCCAGCAGTCTTCTCTGGATTTATAAAAGGGGAAGCTATTAGCCACCACCGAAACAACAGTAACACGCAGAATTTAAAAGATACAATTTGTAAATTAAAAGGCCAATTTAAGCAAAAGAGATATATAACATGTATAAGGAGCATGAAATACATCCCCTGCAGGCACACTTTGTTGAAACAACGTTGAATCATTGTTGATTTAAGGTTATACATTGATCAACAAATATTCAACATTGATTCAACGTTGACAATGCAACGTTGAAATTAGTACATTGTTTCAACGTTGAATTGACATTGTGTTGAAATACCAACACTGAATCAACGTTGGCTAAACAATATATAAAACCCAGTAGTTGTGGATACCAGAATTGTCACAAAAGAAGTATATATAGTATATGTTACCAGGATATTAATTGCGATCAAGTTATCTTTTCCATGATTCGGATGCAACAAGCAGAAGCGAAAAGGTGACTGCAGGGTCTTCGTGTCCATTATCATGACTGTGTGATCTCCAATAACGTCTGAGTATAAAATTCTAGTACTTTTTTCCTTAATAATATTCATAATTTAATTTTTCGTGCTTCCTTTATCCAAATTTTTATTTTCAGTCCAGTGGTTTTTTTGTATTTTTATTTCACGTGTTTCCGTGTTAAGAACCCCCTTTACCATACTTGAATATGTCAATTAGTCAGATATCCATGCCGCAGCACAAGTAATACAGAAAAAGACATAAATGGATAAACCTTCAATTGTTCAAATTAAAATGTAGTAGTTAGGATTTTCTTGCAGATTATACCCAAGTCCTTCTAGTCTATCTAAAAGGAAATGTAGTTGAGACTTCAAAGGACAACTGTTATTTACTTTAGTTTTCACCGGTTCTTATGCTTTTTATTTATACTTTAAAGTAAAATCATTATGAAGTTAAAATAGTTAAATGTGTTGAACAGAATACAACTTTACAATGTTATAACTTTTGATTTTGTAGATGTCATCATGAAGACCTAGATGGAATCACGGAACAGCAATTCAAGTGTCTGAAAAAACAATAAACTTTCTAAAACAGGCTCCAAAAAGACAAGGTGTGAGAAAAAAGAAGTTGAAGTTTCACTATTAATAAATAAAAAGTTTCAGTATTAATAAATAAATTTATTTTAATTTTATCGTATTGAATATTTCTCTTTAATCAGTGGTTGGACATTAGAATACATAGGATAGGAAGTGTCCGAACAGCAAACTTTGTTGTATATTTTGACCACTCAGATATTTCAAATAGACATTGAGCAACATTTGTGTATTAAGGGTTGTGCGCTTTCGAAATCAATAATTCTCTTGGATGATAATTTGTGTTGTTGTAAGCATGTTGTTAAATGTTAAAAAAATCTTGGTGGTTAAATTATGGTTCGTAGGATATCCCTCAACACCCATATTTGTTATTCAGTTGATTGGTTGTTATCATCATCATTGTCAAGCCATGCTCTCATCACACGAATGTGGTCACTCAGTTTTATTGTTGAAAATTACTGATATTTTACAAGTAATTGGCAGTCAATGGCAACTACATTGTACTAAAAGTTTTGTGCACCCAAACACTTTTTATTTTTGTACCTATTGTTAACAAAACAACCATCAACCAAAGAGCATTATTTATATATCTTTGCGTTACCATAAAGTCTTCAACAATGAACTAAAGAACACACCATGTCAAATATAACCAGACAATGACTTTATTTAAAGATAATCAATTTTGTTTTGAGATTATTTTTCAAACTTGGGTCTAATGGAGCAGTTATTGGATCAGGTTTCCTGAGGCAGAATATTGCTATAGCGTTTTGCATATTGAGCGCATAGAGAAGACAATAGCTACAGTATAAAATTATGGACTGCAAGACAAAGAAAATACAGGAGGATTGAAACATATTAGTTTAGGTGGAAACACAGTTGAACACAATCACTTACCAATTTTGATTCCGTGTTGAATACTAGTATTGTACATGTATTCACCTTGAATTCAATCTGAATTCAAATTAAGCTATTGGTTGAAACAATGTTGAAGCCTGTTGAAGCAACTATTATTCTATATAGATTCAATGTTGAAGATCAACGTTGATTCAACATAGGATTTCAACGTTGATACAAATTTGCAAAATCTAATAATAATTCAACATTGTTTTAACATAGAAAATAAACATTGATTCAATGTTAAATCAACGTTGTGTGCCTGCTGGGTCGTAACTGTTAATCTTCTCTCAATATCGAACGATCAGAGTTACTCCGCTTTAAACAAAAATCTGACAAGCAGATACCACTAAAATTGAGAATGGAAATGGGGAATGTGTCAAAGAGACAACAACCCGACCATACAGCAAAGTATTGGTAACTAAATATCACTTTTCGTTATGAAATATAAATAAAGCTTTGAAAAACACTATAAAAAACTACTTCGCAATGCGAAATGTAGGGATTTATTTCCAAAAACTACCAATGGTGGCGTAAAGTAGACATCGTAACTTAAAAGAAATACTGACTAGCTCGGTAGTCAAAGCTTAGTACAACATGAAGGATTGGGTCAGGACCCCTGATGAAGCACCCACCCTTCATATGAGCCACGAAATATTCTAGTTTGTCATATACTGTACTGCAGAAACACGATGTGTTGGGTCCTGGAGATGGGCAAACATGGCTGTTAGGTACTTTCAGACATTCATAATTTACCGGTTTATGCCACCAGTTAACAGATTCAAGAACTAAATATCTGATGTTAACTATATTCAGTCACAAGTAGCTTCTGACATCTTCCTCAAATGGTTAAAAAGATTGACTAGTCTACTCTTATGGCCATCCAGATGCTGACCTTTGACCTTGACCGCACTCACACTTTCATAGTATCGGACATCATGTATCTATGCTAACATGTGAAATAATCTGGTCCGTCGCAAGACGGAATAGTATCCGGAGCTGACGGTATTCTAATAACAGGTTTTCGAGAAAATTAAATTAATGTACATAAGAATTTACAAACTCAAGTGTTCTGGAAAAATTTTAGTATACAATAATTTGTCCCAGTTTCATACCACACTAATCTAGCTGCATTTCGAATGGAATATATCTCGGTATGTTTAGTTCTACCTTAATTTGAAGAAAAATTCTAAATCATCACTACAGCTAGCGTCAGAGTCAAGCTAATGCATGTCATACGTTTCATATTAAACAATGAATAAAATAAAAGAGGAAAAGACAGACGGACTGTATGTAACTAGCCTGAACTGATGACAGTGGTTGTTTAAAGCACGGGAATATTCAAACGTAACGTCATCCTTTTCGAAAACTAGTTTTCAATTTCAAGGCCAGAAAAATAAATAGGGTACCAAATATTAAAAGAATAACCAGCGCATAATTAAATCACTGAAGGATAATTGGAACATAATAAGATTTTTCTGTCCTGAAAATGCTTACACACAAGCGGTCTGTAGGTTGCATTTCTGTAAATATTGACAATGCAATTTACCATAGGAACTCCTTTTACGGCTAAAACTGTACCACTTTTACTATGAAATTTTGAATAAAATCTTATCCTAGAATTGAAAGTTCATATATGCACTATAATTTTTTTTCAAAGGTCAAAATATAGGGCTGTGCGGCATATTTTTAACGTTTATATGCCCTGAACTTCTCACAATTTAAACTAACACTAATTTTTTTAACTACCCCTAGCTCGAATAAAAGGTTACCACAGATTTTAATATAAATAAATTGCGCATGTATATTTACTGGTAACATTCCCAAGTTATGTCTCTTTGAGATGGAACACAGAGATCATAACTGGGAACCAGTATATATATAAACAAAATTAATTTTCTATGAATATTCTAAATCTCCCCAAAAGAGACGTGGTTTGAGAAACAGCTGTATTTACAAAGTGCAACCTGTAGTCAGAAAGGACTGAAACACATTCTGGCAATTTAAACTTTCATACCAAAATTTCAGAGTTGGTGGTACCAAATATCAAACCATGACAGTTAATACTCAAAGGGAATTGGCTGATGTCTAGATTATTTCCGACACAAAGGGGAGTATTGAATATGTGCTGTTTACTACAAGTTACATGTACTTTACTACATTACAATTTTTATTAAAGACATGCTTGACTTAAGTCTTGTGATTACAAATCATTCTTGTTAAACAAGAATGATTTGTAATCACAAGACTTAAGTCAAGCATGTCTTTAATAAAAATTGTAATGTAGTAAAGTACATGTAACTTGTAGTAAACAGCACATATTCAATGGTCTCTAATTCAGCAGTCTCAACAATATTTCTAAAACCACACAACTCTATCATTCTGCTCAGGGTTTTGCATTTAATGTGAGCTCAGGTTTTTGCATTTAATGTGAGCTCAGGGTTTTGCATTTAATGTGATCTCAGGGTTTTGCATTTAAAGCTCACTTTAAATGTCCGTCTTTAGGTTCAAGTCATCGATTTGAGACACGTACAAAAATGTCAACAAATAATGACCCCGAACTATAATCTTTTCTAGAGCTATTTATAAATAACTATAAACTAAACAATTGACAAACTAAACTACGGAAGCGTATTAGCGCCACACATTTTTTTTTTAATTTTTCTTCCTATGTTTGCGTTATAACGCAAACCTTTGCGATATAACGCAAACCTTTGCGTTATAACGCAAACCTTTGCGTTATAACGCAAACCTTTGCGATATAACGCAAACCTTTGCGTTATAACGCAAACCTTTGCGATATAACGCAAACCTTTGCGATATAACGCAAACCTTTGCGTTATAACGCAAAACTTTGCGTTATAACGCAAACATTTGCGTTATAACGCAAACCTTTGCGATATAACGCAAACCTTTGCGATATAACGCAAACATTTGTATTATCTTATTTCTTATTTAAGATTCAAAGGAAACAGTAGTTATTAATGGAGGAGGCTGGATATAATAAAATTTATCACCTTTGTAGTAATTGCAAAGTAAACTACTTGAATAATTAGATCATATCAATGACTAATAATGAGCATAATAATATAAGAAGATGTGGTATGAGTGCCAACAAGAAAACTCTCCATCTAAGTCACTATTCGTAAAAGTAAACCATCATAGGCCGAATTACGGTCTTCAACACGGAGCATTGGCTCACACTAAACAACAAACTATAAGGTCCCCAAAAACGATATCCAAGTTACTACTAGTATATATATTACAAAGAAAATTGAGTAAATTGAGGTTATACCTAAGAAAAAAATCAACCCTGCTAATATAGCTATAACCGAATATAAATATACTTCCAAAGTAAGCTCTCGTTTGAGAACTGTGTAAAGTAGGTTACATTCAAACAAGCTACCCTTTGGCAATAAATGTATAGAATGAAGATGTTTCATTAATAAAATTATGTTCTCTCTATTCAAATTGCTACCCAAGCATCTTAAAAATACTTCATTATATTGAAATGAAAATTCAATGACTTTCTATCAAAGAATCTTGATCATATTCTGAGATTTAAAAAAAATGTTTCCTTATTAATAATTCATTTTAAAGCAGAAAGATCATTTTGTCTATTTGACTTGGAGGTTTCACAATTGTATGACATTATTTTTGATCTTTCAATTTTAATATGACTATATACTATATCTATTTTCTTGTTAAATTATATACTTTTCTGATGCACAAATCAGTCTTAATTTATGTATAATTGCACTTCAATTATTCCATTATTCCTATGCATATTTATTATAATGATTTGGCCTTGTATGTATGTTTCTTTTTTTATCTACTAGTAAATCACATCCGAAATGAATGACAGACGGACATATATACAAAACTTAATGAATAATTGAAATAAAGATGTTTGCGTTATATCGCAAAGGTTTGCGTTATAACGCAAAGGTTTGCGTTATAATGCAAAGGTTTGCGTTATATCGCAAAGGTTTGCGTTATATCGCAAAGGTTTGCGTTATAACGCAAAGGTTTGCGTTATAACGCAAAGGTTTGCGTTATATCGCAAAGGTTTGCGTTATAACGCAAAGGTTTGCGTTATATCGCAAAGGTTTGCGTTATAACGCAAAAGGTTTGCGTTATAACGCAAAGGTTTGCGTTATAACGCAAAAGGTTTGCGTTATAACGCAAAGGTTTGCGTTATAACGCAAAGGTTTGCGTTATAACGCAAAGGTTTGCGTTATAACGCAAACATAGGAAGAAAAATAAAAAAAATAAAATGTGTGGCGCTAATACGCTTCCGTACTAAACAGTTAATCGAATCTCAATATTCGTAAACTGGTAACTTTTTTTTTTACTTTAAAGTTCTATACAAAAACCTTAATTCATAATTTAAATAATCTAACCGAGGTTTGTTACGTCACTAAAATTTGATAAATGAAAAATTTGGAAAGTTATAAAATTTATTTAACTTAGCAATATTTCGAAAAAAAAAATTGAAAATTACTAATAATGAAATAAATAAATGAACCAAATAAAGTGACCTACAAACACTACATCAGTACCAATTGACTAGGATTATGCATGTGTTCCTATTCAACGTGAAATCAACCAGTAAAATGTTGATTACCCTTTCGGAACACCTTAAACAGAAATGTTAGATAACCCCTTGTCTATTGTTTTCAATGCTGTGTGTTATAAACTGTCGTTTGTCTTATGATTCTTTTTATTTTTGCATGGTCAGTTTATTTTTTACTTATGAGGTTTATTGTCCCTTTGGTACTTTTTTTCTCCTTCCATATACACCATACAGCTGATTTGAACATATGCAGTTGTTTAAGTTGATACATAGCTCGTAAAATATTTATCAAATTTCAATAATTATTATTCATGTACATTTTTTTGTACATCATGCTAGCATACTTAGTTTATCATGGTGTAACAGTTATATTTATTAGCAAGATTTATTGTATTTTTGATAAAAAAAAAATTCAAATAAAGAAAACTTCACCTCACCTATCCTCTTCATGCCGGTCGGCATTTAAGGCACTAATGTATCTTTGGTTTCCGTAATCAGCTTCTTTTTACTCTGTCTTGTGATTAGCCATACGAGACACCTACTACCTGTCGGATGGAGTTTTGTTGTCTAGGTTTTCCTTCCCATAGACGAATGCCTGCCATGGCTGACGAGTTCCATCTTCCCGGCTTTTCTTTCTGGGTCTAGCCATAGCATTTTGATTTTCACAAATCTAGCCACAAGGCAGTGGAACTATTTACCCATAGTTGGGACAAGGTTGGTGAGTGCAAGGGCGTGTCAACGCGCCGATGGGCCTACACATTGCATCTCTAGGGCCCGTGCTGCTCCGAGATCCTCTACAATAATGTCTAGGATGCTAGCTCCTAGTTACCTTGTGCTGTCGCGGGAAGGCAATGTAGAAGTCTTAAATAGTGTAGAGGTTATGTACTGCCCGAAAGACTTACGCACTCGACTTTCTTTTAAAAAAAAAAACTTACGTTTTTTTAAAAGTATGACCTTCTGTTCAACGTATTCGAACAATGCCAGCAAATGAAGTTGATTTATCGGAGTTAATAATTCTATAATCTGGGGTTGTTTTCATACAAAATGAAACATCATGGGTAGGAATCAAATTATTTGTCTTACAGCGATTGAAAGATCATTTTGTGTATGAATTGAACACTCTGTGTAAATACATGTACATGTATGGTACCTTTGTTTTAAAATAATAGTTAAAAAGGATTAAAATCGTTAACTCGAAAGGTATTTTGAGGTCTGCTGTTTTTTTCGTGTTTGATAATAATTGTTATTAAGAATCACGTGCTTATTGTAAATAAAGCAGTTTAAAAGTAGTGCATTAAGAATAGACGTATGTTGATATTCAACGTTATATATTCAAAATTAAAAACAAATCCTGCTCGAACATAGCTTTACAGATACATTTGTACCTTACACATACCTCTGATATCATACTGTTAAAAAGTTTAATAACAATTTATATTTAATTTAGTTATTAAAAGTCAAATATTCTGATGTGATCTATGTTTTGAATATGTCGTCATTCGTTTTTTGTTTTATTTCCACTATTCTTCATGAAGGAACCTTGTCGTGTGACATAGAGTTATCTCTCTTGTGTCGTTAAAATTTCCTCTCGTTTCGTGTTAACTTTTTTTTTAGTGTTTTATGATAGCTTTTTTAATTATCTTTTAATCATAGAGCTAGTACAAATATGCTTTTATATTATCTTACACTGTTCAAAAATAGTTCCAATCCTGCCATTTAACAATGAGCTTATACGAATTTGTTTTGGTTTCCTTCAAAACTGTTAAATTTGTTTTTGAATGGAATCGACACGACCAAAACGCGCACTGCGACAAGGACCCCGAATGTAACTGTGACGTTAAAATAATTTTATCATGACTGTTCGCTTATGATAGAAGCAGAAGACTATTGACGTAAGCTATAGTTTACGAATATCACTTCGTGGTATCTGTCTATCTGTATTTGTATACCAGAAAGGTCGATTGCAGGATAAAGGTTGATCATTAAGTTCATGCTTACCCAATCCTCAAAAAACAATATTGCCGCCTTTAGTAAAGCTGAAATTTCTAAAGGTTTGTTGAATTTTTTTTTTAACATTGTTAAACGTTGTAGAAAAACTGAATATAATTATATATTTGATTTTTACATATTGACTGTACATGGTTTTAAGGGTTGTAATTGTATATATTATTCTTTGTATTTCCCCAATTATATGTTTTCCTTCTTCGTCGAATGGCTCTGAACATTAAAATGTTTACTCAGTTAAAAGTAGATGGATTTTCTATTATCTTTCTATACAAATAAGGAGATGTTGAAATATGTCTACTTTACTTTCAGTATAAGAAATCTTTACTTACAAAGTGTAAAAATAACACTTCTTATTTTATAGATATAATAGTATTGTTATAAAGCGTAGGACCAGGAAAGCTAAAATTCGTCACTTAAACAAAATCTATCGAAATATTCCCCTTTAAAAGGATTCTATTTTATTCAATACTGATTTTATCATATGATCTTTGAATCGGAAATGAACACATTTATTCTAAAACCAATTTATTCTACTCGCGATCGTATGATTTATGATGGCATGATACTAAACCATTAACTGGGTGGAGTGTGCTCGATTTTCATATGATAAAGACATAATTTTTCAATTAGTTTAAATGAGGTCTGAATCCAACCCGAATAACGTAAGTCGTTGTATGCCGTCGCATCTCCGACTTCAATCTTCAATTGATACATTAACAGGCAATATGCCGCTAGAGGGCGAAGAATTATTTGAGTTAGTCCCGATCTGGCATGTCAGTAACTGCCAGTAGTCCTTTGTTAACTTGTATTGATCGTTGTTACTGTGTACTTTTCTGACCTATTCTACCATCGGAAATGGGCTTCTGTTAAACTGAGTTGAACTATGCGTATTGCAGGATGTTTGTTTATTCGATATTGGCCAGAGGTACATGTATATGGGGAGGGTATCTAACAAATATAAATACTAAGATGTGGTATGATTGCCAATAATACAATATTCCACAAGAGACCAAATGACACAGAAATTAACAACTGCAGATCACCGTAAGGCCTTCAACAATGAGTAAAAAACATACCACATAGTCATGAAAAATTCAACAAACAATTCAAACAAGAAAAATAACGGCCTAATGTTGAGGTGTAAAAACTCGTTGGATGTTTTACATACATTATGTGCTTTGTTTTACCCATTGAATTAGTTGACATTTATAACTTTACGACAGTACACTACACTCCCGGGCGGCAACTGAGATCACCCCCATTTTGTTTGTGGGGTTCGTGTTGCTTAGTCTTTAGTTTTCTATGTTGTGTCTTGTGTACTTTTTTTATTTTTTATTTTTTAGCCATTGCGTTGTCAGTTAATTTTCGATTTATGAGTTAAACACCAAGACTAGTTAAACCAGACGCCATTTTAGTCTCCACTATCCTCGTTAATTGATTCGACCCAGGGAGTATAAAGACTTACCGGATATAACAGGCCTATTCTTCAGTAAACACATTTGGAGACACACTTATCCATACACACAATTTATCATTAAATTTTGTAACGGTAAACTATTGTTGATAAACTTTTTGATATAATAATATTTTTGTTTTTATGTTATCTATAATATAGTTATACATGTAGCTACAATGCAACTTTTCGGTATGACTTTTACTCATTGTTTAAGTTCGTGCTGTGGCCAATAAGTAAGTAACTTCTGTACCATTTAGTCTCTGGTGGAGAGTTGTCTTATTGTTAATCATGTCACATCTTCTTATCTTTATTTTGTTTAATGCCTCACCTAGTGGCAATATTTTTTTTCGTTCTGTGCTTCCTTATGTCCGTCTGTCCGTTCGTCCGTTGGTCTGCCCCGCTTCAGGTTAAGGTTTTTGGTGTATAAAGTTTTTGATGAAGTTGAAGTCAAATCAACTTGAAACTTAGTATTCATGTTCCATATGATATGATCTATTTTTTTGAATCCCAAATTAGAGTTTTGACCCGAATTTCACGGTCCACTGAAGATATCAAATGATAGTTCGAGTGGGCCATCCGCGTACTATGGACTATTTTTTGTTATGAGTTGGTTTTAGTTTTTCTTGTTATGCGGTTTGTTTATTCGTTCGTCTTATTCTTTCGGCAATGGTATTTTCTTCGTATGATAGTTTTAATTTTTTCATTATTTGTCTCTTATATTTATTCATGAGAATTATTGTGTATTTGTGTGTTTCGATGTAAATGAATAATATAATATGTACATAATTTTATTTTTTTTAACATCGAAAATACAATACATTTATAATATGAATACGAAACTAATTTGGATTTATAAATTAGCTTTGTCCAACATGATTAATTATGAAATATGCGATCCACATCTTTGGTGTCATGATCCCTGTAATTTACATCGATGATACTTTATCTGAAAATAGAGAAAATATATTAAGATGCTTATCTGAAAATATCGTCATCATAAAACAAACTAATCGACATTGGACGAACGTCCAATTCAGCGGGAAAACTTTCAATCTGATCATTACGGGGTTTTCCCGTTTGAACGGTTTTACACTAGTAATTTTGGGGCCCTTTATAGCTTGTTGTTCGGTGTGAGCCAAGGCTCCGTGTTGTAGGCCGTACGTTGACCTATAATGGTTTACTTTTATAAATTGTTATTTGGATGGAGAGTTGTCTCATTGGCACTCACACAACATCTTCCTATATCTATGTACCATATTTGAATATTCATTTTGTAGTTGAATTGTGGTATGATTGGATAAAGATTTCCCCTTAACTTCTTGCTTAGTTAATATGATGGTATGTTTAACGTTGCTAATTTAACTTAATCTTCGAAGTGTATAAATTAATTTAAGTTAATTAACAATTTCGTATATTATTGACTAAATATTTCTTTTTATTTCTTTTATTGTGCATTATGTTTATAAACACAAACACACACATACATGAGTGTATCATGCATGCAAGTTTTTATTGATGGAGAAACACGCGGAGTACATTGCAAGAACCATCTAATTTCGATATGGAACTAGCTTTTCAAGTTTATCAAGACAGCGTCGCGTTGATCACACCTTTAACATGTTAGGTTCGAACTCACAACATCAATGTTGACAGGCATGTGATACTTTAGATGAAATATTTAGGCCATTCGTTTACTTGGGCTCTTTTAAAGCAGAATGTAAAACGAATTATTAGACCAAACATAAAATACGTACAATGCCGGATACAGAACGAGCTTCATAAACAATTTGAAAAATGAGCTCAGATAGCTTTGTTTTTCTCAGTTATTGAAGAAAATAAGGAATATTTTTTTTGCATTATCCATTCTGAACATATGAATATTTGTTGTATTTTTTTATCTGTTGGATCGTTATTAATTAAGCGATAAGTATTCGTTTGATATACTAGTATAGAGTTTTTAATCAAAATTCACACGTGAATGCTATCGTTGGATACAAATCTTTATTAATGTCTTTGGCCCAGACATTGAGTAAGATACGAAACTGTCACTTCAACAAAAGCCCTTACTACCGATTGCTCATACTAAATGAGCTGTGCAAATATCATATGCGTATTCATTATCTCGCTTATAGCTGTCATGAAGATAAATTGCCAGGATGTAGGATAAAAGTGATGACACTTATCTTTTATTCAAACACAATTCAAATTATATGAAAATATCTGTTTTCTTTGTATTGAATTTTCTAATAATAGACATCTCCCTATGCACTGAATGCATTATAAAATTCTGTTATCGACATTAAATTGGATCCTTAAATGTTAATGGTTCCCAATGGACAATTTTGAACATGCCGAATATGAATTATTTCATGCAGTGTAATAGAAAAATATAAATACAGAAAAGTGCACAAGATTTATCAGTTTGAATCGATGATTGAAATATTGTCATGGAGAAATACAAACATAATTTATTAAATTAGCTTAAAACAATATCATGAATAAAACCTTATAATACATTAGGGAGCTACCATTTGATTTGTATGGGGGGGGGGGGGGGGGGAGGGTGGTGCTAGGATGAAATTTGAAAAAAAGGCAGGACAGGTGTTTCCAGTAAAAAAAAAAGGGCAGGATGAGCAACTTGGGGAAAAAAGGCAGGATGACAAATTATGTAAAAAAAAGTCAGGATAAACTAATAAAAAAAAAGCAGGACAGAATAGAGTGAAAAATAAAAAAAAGGCAGGACCGAGATGACAACTTCAAAAAATGCAGGGCAAAATGTTTCATCCTAGCCCCCCCCCCCCCCCCCCCCCCCTCCTAAAAAATCCAATGGTTGCTCCCTTAATATGTTTTAAAATTGATTTGAATACGCTATATTTACTGAACTCAAAACTACGAATTCGACCTCCGACAAACAGTCGTTCTTAATTGTGTAGATGCTATCTTTGAGTTGATAAAAAAAAACCACTTAGGTCATATAAATCAGTTTTTTACATTTAAAATTGCCGTTAAGTATTTCACAAGTTTAATGGAAAATGGCCAATCAGAAACAATTAAATATTGATAGAAATCGAGACTTGCAAAATTGCTATATTGAAAATAATCGATTAACTTGAAACTAGATACAAATACAACACTGCCATTGAAGTTTGTAATGCTTGAAAAAAGATATACCCTTTAATTTTTTACTCTGCTTTTAGATATTTCTAGGTTAATTACAACCCAATCAATATAACCTTACAATAATGATTAATAACGCCTCTGTATTTCCTTGAAATGTATGTCAGTTCAAAAAGCAGTACTGATAAGCTATTATTGTAAAGGATCTTTGTCTCTAAAAGGACATGAGTAATCACTGTTCTTTAACATAAAAACAACAAAAAAAAAACACCCAACTTTGTTTCTCCTACAGTGGCAGATACAAAGGGAAGGTGGGTTACAATGAACGCTCTTACATGTGGTTGGAACCGCCCCTGTCTTTTAATATCCTTTATATTAAAGAGTTTAAACTTCATTTATATCCTTTTATTGACCCAAAACTCGTTTCTTTTATAAATTGCATAAGACATGCATGTAGCTCCATAGAAATGAATCAAAATCGACATCCCTCAGTCATTGTCCTCAAAATGCATAATTATACTGTAAAACAATCAGTTTCTCGAGCGTTTTATTTTCGAATAGAAAAATAACGCGTACAGGTATAATACATCGTCAAAATGTAGGTAAACAAGCAAAAGACTGCTATATTTGAATAAAAAAAGTATAATTAAGGAGACGTGATCTCTCTATACCTGGTTATCTTATTCTCATGGAAAAAGCTTATTACACACATTTTATTATATTGAATATTATACAATTACTTTTGATGAGGTAAATATGCGGTTTTATTGACTTTTGAAAAAATGATATTCACTGAGGCCGGCGGAAGAAGAAAATTTATTTAATGACAAACATATACCGAAACAAATTTTACATGAAACATTTTACCATAACGTTGCACGTAAAAGCGCGTGACGTTTAGCGCATGTGAATAACACTTTCTCAGGTGAATATGCTTTTTTATTCAAAATCCAATCCATATAGAGAAACCTACTAAAATAATACCAATATGGAATAATATTTGTTATCTATTGTTCAAGGTTAGAAATTAATCACGAAGACCTTAACTGTACATCATAACCAATTTTATTTGCTAATTGAAAATTAGGCGGAATAAAATAATTTAAGACAGCAGAGAAGATAATTCTGTTTTAATTTATTAACATAGATGTATTAACCGACTTAAATAAAAGAGTGAGCTATTAATACTCTAAATGTATGATGTCTCTAGTCTGGTCAAAGGGTCAGAGTGTCCTACTTAATTAAACTATAAATTGTAGAAATCATATGCGTTTATGGATTTTTACAGCTTAAAAGAATAAATTTAATATCAGAACTTTATACTTCAGCTGTTGCGGTTCAGTATTATCCGACAAAACATTTATGATCTCTGTTGCATACAATAACAACGGTCTTGGTTTGGGTCAGCATTGCCTGCCAAAACATTTTATGATTTTTATTTCTTATAATTACAACTGTCTTGTTTTGGGTCAGCATTGCCTGCCAAAACGTTTTATGATCTTTATTTCATATAATTACAACTGTCCTGTTATGGGTCAGAATTGCCTGCTAAACGGTTATTATCTTTATTTCACATAATTTCGCCGTATCTTGTTTTGGGTCAGTATTGCCTGCTAAAACGTTTAGGATCTTTATTTCATACGAATGTGTCCTAATTGCCGTCATCCTGCCGGTGCTGTCTTTACACATTGTTCAGACTGTCAATGCGATCATTCGATAGGCTACCTTTAAATTGTTTTTTTAATTTTATGGCCTGTTTGTATACATAAATTGTTCGTAAATCATGATATGGTTTTTAATGTTGTCTATCTAATTCATATTAATTATTCAAATTATATATATAAAAAGACTTGATGGTTTATTCCATTGTTGTACTAAATGCTATGGTCTTTAGAGGTAAATCCATCACAAACCAAAGTTTTATATTTAACTAAACTGGTTATTAATAATAACCAGTTTAGTGATCTGGAAGGTTTGTTTCACTATGGGCCCAGGGCCCCTCAAAAACAAATTCAATGGGCCATTTTAAAAATAATGGGCCATGTTGTCAAATGAGTGGGCCATTTAAATTGACTTCTGTAAAAAAAAAAAAAAAAAAAGTGATCAGTATATTTTGGCAAAGAGGTGTTGGTACTTACCTTTATGATTTAAAATGAAATCATAGATATTGTTCGTGTGACTCTGTAATTTCAATTTCAATGAATATACAATAACTTCTTCCAACCCCAACAATATTTAAGTTAACCTTAATTTACAATGTTTAAACTGGTACTGTTGCCTTGTTCATGTTCATGGTTTTTTTTTTGTACATTAAATTTTGGTCTTCGTCGATACCATACTTATTCCAGACGTTCCGTATCAGAAGACATTTCAGGCATTTCCTCTGCACTTCTTGTATTATTATAACTTCATCACGGTGACAAGAATAACAGTATAGAGTACCATAAATTAGAACAAAACAACAAATCGCTGAAGTCATGTTTACAAAATGTCAAAACGAGCCATGCAATGACCAAAAAATGACAAGGACAGTTAAGCGTCTTTTATGGAGACAAAAACTATATTCCTAAAAAGTCTTTGGGGTTCTTCAATACACCTTATCGCTATTTAGTTCATTCCGGGAAAAACAGTCATTTATACAACTTCCTGTTTGGGTCACCGGCCGAAAAATGGAGGTCATCAGTAGTGAGCTGAGGGAGAAAAAACTTTAGAAAGTGATCATCAAGAAACTTTGATATAGTATCATGATCCACTTTTTTCGAAATTAAAATTGAAGTAAAAAAACATTTTGTTTGAAGTAATTTAAACAGGTCTCATTAAAAAGTATCATGCATGGTGAATTGTTTAAACAGGGTCCCAGATAGCTTCAACTGGATGAAAAAGTTGTGTAATTTTAGAACTTATCCGGAATGGAATAAATAGCGATTAGGTGTATCGGAATAATAGCAAGCTAAACTAAATGAGATTATTATTAGAGTTAAATCTCGTCTGTACTGGCCAAATTTCACAAATTAAAAGTTGTTTATAAAAAAAATATATCATGAATGATGGTTAATTACGTTTTTCGGGTTATCAGTTAGACCACATGGTTCTATTATTACAATAGGAAAACACCCGAGACGTTAAATCACATGGTTCTATTATCATAGGGAAACACCCGAGACTTCCCAAAATTATATAGATGCTCCTATTATTGGAGGAACATTACACAGTTGTGTACACACACATGGCGGTACGGAACACGATTGGAAATTCATTTGACGATATGTAAACGTTTCGAAACGAAGTAAAAAATATCGTGCGCCACGTGGGCGCTTACATTTGTCACTGTATGCGCCATTTAGTGTCAATATGCGCTATAGGCACAGGGCGCACGTCCTTCCCGATCACTGATTAAATATTATTAACTAAATTGTTGTTTTTTTTTCTTTTCTTTTGGCATGTTTGGTTTAATGTTTAACGTATGTGTCAAAACCTATAAATATTTTCTCGGTTAAACTTACATCTTTTAACTTTCATCGCAATTAAGGTACAGTTTAATTATATGAAACAATATCATATTTTTCATTTTACAACTTTATTTACTACCATACATTTTAAACCTTTTAACTGTATTACGAAAATTATTTCTATAGTCTCTATCAATTCGGATCACAACAAATATAACTGAGAGTTAAAAAAAAAAAAAAGGTTTACATTAGATACTTATTTGCTAATTTAAATTTAAAACTTTTTCCCTGTGAACTTCACACCGCCACATTATGTATGTATGTGCCTGTCCCAAGTTAGGAGCCTGTAGTTCAGTAGTTTCATTTGTATATGTGTTACATTTTGTTTTTCGTTAATTTTTTATATGAAGAAGGCCGTTAGTTTTCTCGTTTATTTAAATTGTTTTACATGGTCATCTTGGGGCCTTTGAAAGCTGACTATGCGATATGGGCTGTGTTCATTGTTGAAGGCTTTGCGGTGACCTATAGTTGTTAATTTCTGTGTCATTTTGGTTTCTTGTGGTGATTTTTATATTTATACAATTTCGATTGAAAAATGTCAAATGTAGTATGAGAATCATTTGCTCATGATCCCATACAGAAATAGTCAGATACAAAACTTCGTTTTAGAAAGGATCCAGGGCTTCGTAAAATGTACTTTAGTTTTGTTTGAATTTTTTAGATTAAAGATACAGTTTCGATTAATTAATGTACTAGTTGTCTGTACTAAATTATATAGAGGATTCTATTCTTAAATGTCTGGATGTACGAAGAAATATGAATTCTGGAACATACTTAACGACGATTCTATTGTAATTTAATTGCTGTGATCCTGACCGGAATATAATTTACACCTTTAATCATTTTTACCAGTAAGAGAAAATTGAAAAGTAATATCTTGGTATGTGATAATATGAACTTTTAATATTTCTGCTAAATGTGGAAACATTTTACATAATAAAATGATATTTGGTTGGTGTACATGTATGTGACTGTCATGCTAGTAAATTTTGTCAAGTCATATATAAATTGTATTCACGTCGCCAGAATCCTCTCCACTTTCAGCCTTAGAGTGGATTTCGGATCCACTCTTTCAGCCTAAGAGTGGATTTGTGGCAGATTTTTCTCCCCACCTTTGCTATTCTTTGTCATTTATTCAATTGATATGATGTTAGTTGATGTAATTTCGTATTAATTATGTATTATTATTTCATATTAAATATGAACTTTTATGTCAAATGTTTTATTTGCAAAATGTATTTTTTGCATTTTATGATTTTGAATAAATAACCTTTTTTCGTCAGTTTAGTTTCAACATCATATAGCAAATCAAGCTCAGACTCTGGCATGTGTATACATAGTATGTTCCTGGTATCTAGCTGTCTGTTTTAAATAACGTTATATGCAATACCATGCAACACTTCAGCACATCTGTCTGCATTTATATTCGTCAAAACAAGGGGAAATTAATTAATTGACGGAATCATAACGGATAATATGTGATTAATCATTTAGTTATGAATTGTAATTCATAATTAACCCGAATAATTCAGTCGTTATATTCCGCTGATCTACGAAGGCTACCTCGTGTGGGAGAAAATCGGACACGGAAAGGGCTTGAATTATTCGAGTTAATTCATAATCGAATGCAGGTGAAAACATGCCATATTTTGATTTGCGTCATTTCGGCTTTTGAATTGCCTACACATCTGCAATGCTTTGATTTTTAGTTAGATTGTTTCAAAATTGCTTAAATGACGTTGTTTAGCACTGTGGACTTTGTCGGCTGCTTATTGACATTCATACTTTATTTTCTTATTTAATTTTTTTTTTAAATTACAATGTACTTATGTTTCCTTAAGTTATAAAAAAACACGCTTATTAATTTATATAAAATGGTAAACAGTGAAATGCACGTTTGAGTGTTGTTTCATAATTTTATATATAATAAAGGGCGACTTAAATTTGTGCGGATTTTAAAATGACACTCATTATATTTGCGCGGAGAAATGGTATTACGTTTGTGCAAATTTACCCGTAGTTTACATGAGTTTTTTTTACCTGTAATGTTTTTCGATTATTGTTTTGTACATGATAAATTGGCGATCATACCACATCTTGTTACATGTACTGTTTGTTCTTGCCTTTCCCTATCTTTCAAAATGTGCCATTAAATCAAGACGACTGACGCTAGCATTACAAAGAATTTGAATAATTATTCATATTGGATCATGCATGATCTCTTACCTTCTTAAGAAGTTATATCACGGAATGTTGTCATTTATATATTATGTAATATGGTTTACAGCTATGTGATGTTCAGTTTTAAGACAGAGAAAGATTATTATTTGTATGATTTATTAGAAGGGCAACGCATAATGCAACTATAGGAGAAATATAGATTCTAACATTGCAACAAGTGTATTACGATATTTCTCCACTCGAGACAGTTAAATTTTATTATTTAAAGCGCGAGGCTTGCCGAGCTCTTTAAGTAATAAAATTTAACTGTCGAGAGTGGAGAAATATCGTAATACACGAGTTATAGTGTCGGAATCTGTTTCTCTAATGCTTTTTATCGTTCTTTTTCAAAGATTTTCAGAAAATTGTGCTCTTTATATGCGACGTCATCAGGCAAGGTCGCCTTTTTTCATGACGTCACAATAGGAAAATTGAGAAGAAAACAAAACATTTTGATGTCATAATCAAATTTCGACTAATCATTTGCCGAGAACAGATTTTTCACTAGTGAGGAGAAATATTTTTCTCGCACCGGTCAGGAAATGTGAAAATAGCGCTAAAAATTAGAGAAACGGTGATTTCCAAACATTGTATAACGCTTTTTGTTTTGGTAAAATTGTATAAATGCAAGCCCTATGACAATAAAACAGACACATATATGCTAAACAATACAAAATCATTGACAGACAGGTCATTAGGGAAATATAACAAAACAGTATAACAAAAATAACTAACTTGATGGGTAAATTTAAAAAAGGAGAGGTCAATAACAAAAAATAACTAACTTGATGGGTAAATTTTAAAAAGGAGAGGTCAATAACAAAAATAACGAAGTTTATGGGTAAATTTTAAAAAGGAGAGGTCAATAACAAAAATAACGAAGTTTATGGGTAAATTTTAAAAAGGAGAGGTCAATAACAAAAATAACGAACTTTATGGGTAAATTTTAAAAAGGAGCGGTCAATAACAAAAATAACGAACTTTATGGGTAAATTTTAAAAAGGAGAGGTCAATAACAAAAATAACGAACTTTATGGGTAAATTTTAAAAAGGAGAGGTCAATAACAAAAATAACGAACTTTATGGGTAAATTTTAAAAAGGAGCGGTCAATAACAAAAAATAACGAATTTTATGGGTAAAGAGGAGAGGTCATAAAAATTACCAAATCAAACGTGAGACTTTAACAATGTACAACTACAGAATTAATTGAAATCGAGCCAAGGCTCTATGAGAATGGTCGTACTTTGACCTATAACGGTTTACCTTAACAAATTGTGACTTGTATGGAGAGACACTCATACCACATATTCTTATATCTATGTACTACGGTCATATTCCCGACTTAAAACAAGAGACGAAGACACGTGATTGCTGTTCGATCCTAACACAAGATGGAGGAACCGTAGGTATTTAAGGACGAATATAAAAACAAACTATTCAACTTAGAATACTATATCCCTAAATATGTTCAAGCCAATGCTTAACTTAGAAACAGTTTGGGTAAGCTTTTATGAGTGAGTCGATACTATATCCTTATGAACCCGAATTGACTACTGAACCGATAGCTGAAGGAAAAAGAAATTGTGGAACGGACGCAAAATGCATGATGTGTTCCATTGTTTTTATTTATATGAATGAATATTACCTGCCATAGAGAACGAGTTCCAGTATGCTAAATTTCATCTTGCTGCGTTTGGCTTTCTTTATCTACATATACACTGCTAGTTTCAAGGAGTGAAGTGTTTACGTTTTCATCTGGTGAGAGGAGAAATCCCGTATTCGATGTTTTCATTGTATCAAGTTCAAATTTAGGTTTGTGTCGTTCATTTCTTTTCTCTCCATGTTTTTGTGAAGATTTTGGATACACACTGTTACATGTATCTCCGGCTGTTGTTTTTCTATCTAGCTCTATTGCTGCTACGCATTTAAAAGCTTTAGCAAAACTTCTCCTGAAATTGTCACTTAGAAAGGCATACAATAACGGATTAAGCATGCTATTTGCAAATGTTAAAACTGTAAAAACATTAAACAAATATATTTCCCAGTCCTTTAGTCGTTGGTATATAGGCAAAAATGTCAGATTTATCTGGAAAACCCAATGCGGCAACCAGCAACAAACATACACTAATATAACAGCTAGAACAAGCTTGGTCACTTTTCTATGAGATTTACGTTTTCCCTTCGATTTTATCATCTGACCAACACATGTTAGCCTCACAATAACGGAAGAATAAAACATAGTTATCATTGACACGGGAATCGCAAAACCAAGAAGGAATGTGTACCAGGTGAAGGCCTTTCCTTGCGGAAGTAACTGGTTTGAAGGCCACTTAATTGTACATGTCTTTAGAGTTGGATCTTTGTAATGTGAAACAGTGGTTGAATATAAAATTACTGGCAACATGACCAGAAACGACAGCGACCAGACAATAAGACATATAAAATAAGCTATATTAAGGGTGCGATATTTTCCAGACCGTATCGGGTGGCAAACGGCTAGATATCTATCACCGCTTAACACTGTTAAAGTTAGAACACTTGTAACGAAATTGATTGAATACAATACATTGTATATTTTACACATAGCTGTTCCGAATATCCAATGTTGCAACAGAGTTGTCGTTATGATAAACGGAAGGCTTATCAGAAACGATGCATCTGATATCGCTAAATTAAGTATATATAAATTTGTTACAGTTTTCATTTTAGCAAATCGCAGGACCACATAGATCACTAAAGAATTCCCAACGATACCAACAAAGAAAATTATGACGTATGATGTGATAAGAAAAATGGTTATTGCCGCCTTATTGAATGCCATACCAACAGATGATGTAGAATTATTCATTTCTTTCGAGTCTGTTAAGTTGAAATCACAGTAGTCTAACATATCTGTAACATTACGTAATAGCACAGTCAAATTAGAGTCTTTATCGGTGACAGCACTTGATATGTTTCCAGATCCATTTAAATATGTTACTGCTTCCATTTTGGCAATTCAATAGCTTTGGAATTTTCTGTTTTCAAATTGAATCCTATAAAGAAAATAAGAAAATTACAGTTTGTTTTATTACACAGTATTAGTTAATAAGCAGACACATCTACAAATATACTGCTGCTGAAACTTGATGACAGAAATATCAAAACTTGTACCGAGCTCGAGGGTAACATCAGCTCAGTAGTTTAAACTCCGTTCGTCATTGTTTTTGACTCGATCCGGTCTTAATGAAAAGGATTGAAAATGTTCCTCCCTAAGGACTATAGTTCTGTCCGGGCAGTTCTGGTTAAAATCCTAATAACACTGACCACCATGATTTTACCAATTAAGCTACATGTGGCCTTAAACACAAATATTAGAAAAATGCAGGCACTTATATTATGTACTGCATAGCAGACCAATCGCGGTGTTTGCGATGTATATTTTTACTACAACATAAGGACATTTAGAACGGCGTTGTTAACAAATGCTTTCAGTATAGTAGTTTAACATAAGTGGTTAAATGTACTTTAACATTGAAAACTTGTAGTTGCAAGTCAACACAACGCAGATTCAACTTATCATTTTAGTATTTAAAGTTTGAATTTTGATGATTTAATTCATCACGCTGGCTTAACTTTACATAGAAATCTTCAGCATCATTAATATATGACAGTTGAGGATTTCCATAAAAAAGTAACACTATTTAAATCGGCTCGTGTGCATTTAAAAAAATGTTCATATCTAATCACTGGTATTAAAGAGATAATCGTAACCGAAATTACGATTATCCCAATATGGCGACGGTACATATAGGTAAAATCTTTACACTCATTTTTCTTAAATGTAGCATGTTTTTGTCAATAGTTACTCAGCTGCAAGGTTTATCTATACCATTACATCATATTTGAATCGTAACGGTGCACTTGAATTGTCTAAGCGCTTTGAAAATAGCCGTTGAAAAATTCGGGATGATAATCGTAACTCTATGGTATTTTTCTTCTTTGATAATCGTAATTTTCTTTATCGGATAATAGTAACTGAAACATAATAAATGTGTCTTTCAGCATTCAATGGTATTTTGTGTGTTAAAAATGCAAATGTCCAGTTTAACGATCTAGGACAAATTTACCTATATATCTCTATTTATAACTGACAACAATATGCATAACCTTTTGATATATACATGTACCTGTTAAAGAAAATGAAGCGCAGCTGTCGAGTCAGTTATTGTGGTAAGTAGATATTTTTTTTATTTTTTTCAAAGTTTCAATGTTGTGTGCGCGTTTATATAAGTTTGTTTTTGTTTGTTTGTTTTTGTTTGTTTGTTTGGTTTTTTTTTGGGGGGGGGGGGTGAGAAAAAGGGTGGATTAGCTATATCCCATATCCCAAAAGTGCAATCCTTTCAATTCATTGCTAAAAATGAAAGTCACGTATACCACATTTTCATATGTCATATGTTTTGCCTCGAATATCATGTTTATACTAAAATTCTGTGCGAAATGAACAAAAGTTTCCGTCAATAACTTAATAACTGCATTATCGGATTTAACAGTTGATGCTTTTATCGAAAGATATGAGTGTTCATATTTCTCTTTTCCTTACAATTCAATAAATATAGCCGTCCATATTTTTTCCCTTCGATTCACTTTTTTCTATTTTATACTGATATAATATATGATTTTAAAATTAAATTCAAATAGTTACATTAGATGTATGTTTAATTATAATACGTTATTCTGATTGGCTAACTAGCAATCTCGTGATGTTCCTTAATCAATTGCATTACACAATGCAACTTTTCATTCATGATGACACGAGGTTCCACAAAAAAAGTGCACAGGTAAATGAAATAAAAACTTGATGAAAGGCGTGTTTTCATGATCCTATAGGTAAAAATGCAATTATAAGTATTGAAGTCTTTTTTTTTGTAACTTTATAGGGTTGTAAAAGCGTTGACCGTGCGCACATTTTTAGTATGAAGCGCATCCGCGCTTCATACAAAATGTACTTCGGTCAACGCTTTTACACCCCAATAAATTTACAAAAAAGAGCATTCAATTCTTAAATGTTTGATCAAATACCCATGTATTTTAGGACGTTTCTTTAAACAGTGTGGATGGCAAAGGATCTAGAATAGTTACCAGTTTATTGTTTATTGTTACTTTTGTTTATTGTTACTTTTGTTTATTGTTACTTTTGTTTATTGTTACTTTTGTTTATTGTTACTTTTGTTTATTGTTCCTTTTGTTTATTGTTTTTATTAGCCTTACCTATAGTCTTACGAAGCATTTGACGGACTGAAAAAAAAACACAAATATGTATATTGATAAATAACATCAGAAGGCATAATATGTAGATCATCACAGTCGGAACTGGTTTAATTACAAAGATTTTTATAGATTTTAAAACAAATATTTTGTGCTTCAGATAAATGCATGACACGGCAATTAGGCAAGGCTAATTTTTGTTTTCATTTAATACAAGGGGTACAATCAAAATCACGTGATGGATATACACACACCGGAAGTTACAGTCGAACTCGCCGCTTGAAAGGTAAGTAGTTGCATTTTCTTGTTTATATCAATTAAATTTTGATTAAATAATTGGCACACCGAATGTCAGATAGTATGTAGTTTTAAAATACGCAATTTTTTTTGCTAGAAAGCGTGCAGTTATTGCAAACACTTCGACGGTGAAATTTTGGAACTGTGTCGAAGTGTTAGCATTAACTGCACGCTTTCCAGCAAGGATAATTGTGTATTTCAAAACTAGATAGTATCCTACATTCGGTGCACTACCTTATTTATTAAATTTTATTGATATAAACAAGTAAATACGACTACTTATCTTTCAAGCGGTCTGCTCGACTGTTACTTCCGGTGTGTGTATATCAATCACGTGATTTTGATTGTACCCCTTGTAATAGAAAAGTACTAATTATATGGCAAGTATGGAAATACAAAAAAGTTCCTTGTTTAGTACCTTCAATATTTTTCTCTACAATATCTTTCATGCATATGTATGCAGCATACTTTTCATATACCGAGTATTTATGAATTTTTTCATAAGAACTATTAATAATATATGCATTAAAAGAAATGTCATAAGATGTTGGAACGTTTCGTAAATAATTCATCGCCATAATTTCATAATATGCTATCAGATATACGTTTTTAGTGTCAATATCAAAAAAACACTTTCCAGTTACGATTATCTTTTCATTTTTAAATACCATAATTACGGTTATCTTTTTTCCGAGTTACGATTATCATCCCGAATTTTTCAACGGCAATTTTCAAAGCGCTTAGACAATTCCAGTTCACCGTTACGATTCAAATATTATGAAATGGCATAGATAAACCTTGCAGCTGAGTAACTATTTACAAAAACATGCTACATTTAAGAAAAATGAGTGTAAAGATTTTACCTATATCTCCGTCGCCATATTGGGATAATCGTAATTTCAGTTACGATTATCTCTTTAATACCAGTGCTAATGTTGTCCCCAGAAACTTAAAGATAAATGCATTTGAAAAAAGATCGGCAATGTATTGTGTAGGAGAAGAGCCGCAGAATACAAGCGTTGTAACATTTATAACAAACGTTTTCTTGTAACGTATTTCGTTTTCCTACTTTGCTTTAATACGAAACCTCTAGATACACGCGAGTTATAGTTTAACCGAGTTTTTAGTCATTTAATTAGTAAAAATATTTTCTGCCATTGCTGACCCAACCACACTGCAGAAAATGCAACAAACAATGATAGATTAATAATTAATTTCTCAGATTGAAAATCTTAAATTTTATTGTGCTGACTTGTATTAATGTGCCACAAGCTGTGTTAACATCATACTCGATTTAACCATGTTTCGCATGGATGGTCACTAAACTGACAAATCAGTTTTGCATAGCTCTGAGCTCTTCGAAAATTAATATATTGATTTCTAACATGCAAGAAATTAAAAAAAAAAGATATGACATTTTCGTAGAATGCAGTAAACAAATTGCTTGTGGTCGTGTTCAATGCAATCAAGCTTATTGCGCAGTCGAATTGTATTGAATAACGCTTTATGCTATGCAGTCAGTTATATGTGAACGTGAACAATAAATTTAGGTAGAAATATCTTTGACGTGATAAATAAAAATAAAATATGAGATAGAAGTTTGAAAATAAAATATGAGAAGATATACTATGTTATGAAATTTTATTTAATAAAATGAGAGGTAAACCTCGTTACATCAACCTTACAAATAAAAACTTAAAATTTCCATATCGAAATATTTTTTATCTTTGAGTTATCTCACCTTAAATGGCTGCGTTGAAAATTTGTTCGAATGAACACAAATATTTGGTATTTGATAAATCAGTCGTAATAATACAAAACTAGAGGCTCTTAAGAGCCTGTGTCGCTCACCTTGGTCTATGTGCATATTCAACAAAAGACACAGAGGAATTAATGACAAAATTGTGTTTTGGTGATGGTGATGTGTTTGTAGATCTTACTTTACTAACATTCTTGCTACTTACAATTATCTTCATCTTTAATGAACTTGGCCCATTAGTTACAGAGAAAAATGTTTTGTTTAAAATTTACAAAAATTTACAAAATTTATGAAAATTGTTTAAAAATTTACTGTAGAGGGCTTTAACTCCTTGAGGGGTCAACTGACCATTTTTGTTATGTTGATTTATTTGTAGATCTTACTTTGCTGAACATTATTGCAGTTTACAGTTTATCTCTATCTACAATAATATTCAAGATAATAACCAAAAACGGCAAAATTTCTTTAAAAAACTACCAATTCAGGGGCAGCAACCCAACAACCGGTTGTCGATAGGTCAGATAGATCTTAACTTTATGAACAATTTAACCTCGTCAGATTTGCTCTAAATGCTTCGGTTTCAGAGTTATAAGCCAAAATCTACATTTTACCCCTATGTTCTATTTATAGCCATGGCGGCCATCTTGGTAGGTTGCCCGGGTCACGCCACACATTTTTTAAACTAGATACCCCAATAATGATTGTTGCTAAGTTTGATTAATTTTGGCCCAATAAATTCAGAGGAGAAGATTTTTGTAAAAGTTAACGATGACGGACGACGGACGACGACGACGACGACGGACGATGGACGCCAAGTGATGAGAAAAGCTCACTTGGCCTTTTAGGCCAGGTGAGCTAAAAAAAACATATATGTTTCTTCATTTATTTAAACTGTAGGAACCAGTTAATTTATCTTTAAGGTGTGTGGCGGCATATACCTGTTGGGTAGGATAACATGTGGTTTTGCGTAATCAAATGTATGTATTATAACAAAAGACAACTAAATACTTAACATACTCTTTAAATTCTCTATAATATTTTGTTTTGTCAGGAAAGATTTTGGCGTGTCATCACGTGTCATGGAAATCATACGTATAATCTAACCGTGGTGCATGTCATTGAAATTTGCGGGATTTACATAGTAACTTTGATAGTTTTTAGCGTTACTGATCAAAGTAACCGGAGAAAACAATTGGAATGCAATTCGGTACATTTCAATTAATTGACTCAAATATTATAACGTGTGGGAGACTTTGTAGGTTTTAATAACAGAATTCCATTTAAAAACAAAGTTCCGTTGAGGATATAAACACTCAGTTATTATAACAAATGCACAGCATAGATTGAAGAATTTAAGACGAATTATTTAAAATAAAACTTATACTAGTACAAAATAGGTATACCATTATGGAGAGAACAATTTGCAGCAGCAGTTTGACTTTGGAATTTTCAAAATGACCGCCGTAACCATGGAAACAGCAAAAACAAAATGAGAAACGATAAAATGCTTCAGGGTATAGAAATATGGTCACTTGGTTTTCTCCCGACCGGCAGTAAAACGCTTGCCGAAGTGGGGCGTCCGTTTGGCTGTGCGGGATGTATCAAGTTCGCAGTCACGTCCGGTCAGAAGGGGGACGTTAAATCCGATTCCTCGTGTAAAGAGAGTGCCACGCTCTTTGCACGTTAAGAACCCTTGCAACAACTCTTTGAGGGGTCCGTAGGTGGCCTGTTGCAAGACAAAATTTCTGTCCCTATCCAATATACCATCTTTTTACAGTGGTAGTCCAAATTTCTCCGACCATCATCCCAGATGGCCTCTATGATATCAACCTACCTATTGTATTTATTGTGAACTTGTTCTCGTCCTGAATATGCATGAAATATTTGCCACTGGACGTTAAGCAACCAAAAATCAATCAATCAATCAAATTTAATTAAACTTATAACATATGTTGTCTAGCTTATGTAGACGTGACTTTTGAGTTTGGAATTTCCAAAATGACCGCCGTTGCCATGGAAACTGAAAAAATGTGAAAAATGGAAAATGCTCTTTATATAATGAAACAATGGATTCCGAAGAACAAATGATTTGTTGTCCGTTTTGGCGACTTTTGTGTCTCCTAACAGAGAACTACTAGTTTACATTTTTCATTCTACCTAAATAAATATGAGAAGATCTGGTTTTAGTTCCATTGAGACAACTCTCAAGTTTAGCCACAATGTATAAATGTAAATAATAAAAAAGCCTTCAACACGGAACCTTTGCTCACTCCGAACATAAACTCGCTATAAAGGACCAAAAAACCTCTAGTGTAAAACCATTCAATCAGAAAAACAAACGTCTAGTTATACATTTGTATTTATAAAGGAAGCTCAGTAAAGTTAAGTATCAATGTTAAATTTTGTTTATTTCCCTACTGAACTTAAATCAATATGTACAGACGAAGCGAAGTATATTTAAAATGAAAAGTGAAATAGCTATGAATAATAAAACGAAATTTGATGAAAGGCAAAACAAGTTTAAATGATAAAAACATCTCTTTTCGTACAGACTATATAGTTATTTTGAATATAACAGTATTAGAGCGTCAAGCACATTTTGTAACTTTGATTTAAAATTCAGTTAATATAAATTCATTATTCTATTTGAATACACCTTATTGAATGTTCGCCTCGTGTAGAGAGAGTGTTATGCTCTCTGTACATTAAAAAAAATACAACAATCCTCTAAGGGCTCCATAAGTGACCAATGGCTTAATATCTTTCCCTATCCAATTTACCCTCATTTTCCAGTCTCATTTCAAATTTCTCGCCTGGTTTTCTTGAGCAACTAATTGCATTTACTGTTCATTTGTTTTCGTATTGAAAATGTTTTAAATATTTGCCACTGGACGTTATCCCAAGTTCAACGACAATCAATCAATCAACATGTTTTTTTATTTAATTTCTTTTCTTATAAACGTTTCTTTATTAATCTGTACTCTCATGAAAGTGTCCAAATATTTTTCTCATTTAGTTCACCATACTAACCTCACTTAAGGTAACACGATACTGAATGACGTTACGCATTTATTATACCAGCAGTAAGCTCTAAAATCACAAAGTGATTAAATAATAACAATCCTCTTTTTTTGGTAACTATGTGACATTTTTAACGGTAACTTTCGAAAGATGCAGAGTTTTGAGAGTTTTGATGCAATACGTAACGGTTATTTGACATAGATCACTTTATGTTTTCCGGCAATTCGTGTGGTCATTGTTAACCTTTACAAATGTATTACCTATACTTTTTGAACATTCAGTTTCTTTGATCTGCACGATTTATTTAATATATATGCTCTTATGCATAACAGATTGAATTTTATCACTTTATTTTTATTCTTGGTTGTTGCAATAAATACTTGTTTGCCGTTCACAGATTAAGTTAAAAACAAAAAAATAGTATATGGTATATCTACATGTATGTTTTGTAACCATTTCAGTAATGATGTTCATAACCTAATAATTACATTAGATGTATGTTTCATTATAATATTTTATTCTGATTGGCTAACTGCACATCACGTGTTATGCCGTAAGCAGTTGCATTGCTCAATACAACTTTTCACTCATGATAACACGTGCTCCAACAATAAAGTGCACAGGTGAGTTAAATAATAAAATATATAAAATTCGTGTTTTCATGATCATAGCTAAAAAATGTAATTATAAGTATTGAATGCTTCTTTTTGTAACTTTATAGGGTTGTAAAAGCGTTGACCGTGCGTACATTTTTAGAGCGCGGCTTCATACAAAATGTACTTCGGTCAACGCTTTTACACCCCAATAAATTTACAAAAAGAAGCATTGAATTTCTTAAGTATTTCTGATTTTCCAATCTACATGAGAAAATATTGAAAATGATGCACATGCTACAGAAACTTTAAAAACGTAGATTCACCATTTTTGTCTCATACATAGACGATATTATTTTACTTTCAAATTAAAAAGATATGACATAATAAATTAAATTAATAAATGATGATTGTTACCTTATGCATGTTATGTACACATCCATTTGTTCTGAAATTCATTTCATTGTCGTTGCATGTACAACACAATAACATTTCTGCCCGTTGCAGACATGGCTTCTAGTGAATAATAAATTGTCGAGGTAACGTATTGATATCAGTGGCTACAACCTAGATTTTATATTTAATTGCATTGATAATATCGCGATGTTATCTGTCAAAGAATTATTGCCATAAGTATTTGCTTGTCAGTGAAGCATTATAACCATTTAGGATACACGTAGTTAGATTAATAGTTCTGATTATATATGGAGAAATAACGCAAATAACAAAATACTACAACCATTTAATTACATTTATTGATAAGAGTCTTATAGGATGTAGCAGTACTGTGATAATCAGACGTATGAACGCATTTACTCAGTATTTACAGACTATGATCAGCAACAAGGCAGGTGCCACATGTGCTGCATATTCTACTTATTCGTGCGAGGCACATGAAACCACTCCGAGAGTGTAAGGGGTTATTGTTGCTCAGTCTTTGAAGTCTTATCGTCTTGTTTGTCGTTTCGTTTCGTCTCGATCTTAAAAAAAAATCATTAGTCATGGCATTTGCAATTTCACTTTGACTTGTGAGTTTTGAATGCCTCTTAATAGTTCTACAACACACGAAGTCTATCATTGCCCTTTTTAAATATGTATCTTGTTAAGGATATTAGGCCACACCAATTTAATTTCTTGTTCTACGGATTTTTGGACTCCAAAATTTGGGGCGAGCGAGCGATTTGAAAATTTTAATAAAAAAATATTTAATTTGCAAATTTTTTAGGCGAAGCTTGAAAAGTAAAGGCGAACGATTATAATTTTTTTTTGTAAACATAAAATAGTAGGTTTTGACAATATTAAAACTTGATTTATCACTTGTAATTTGACATTTCTTTAATTTCTGAAGTATTTTTTCCCTGTTCACCAAAAAATAATTAAATCTGGTCTATGTATGTGTGACTGACAATGAGACAATTCTCCATCTAAGTCATAATCAGTTTAGTTATTTTCTTTTCTACATCAGTAAAATGACCCCTTGTCTAAGGGAGGGTTGTTCTCAACCTGATAATAACAAACACAGGTCAAAGTACGACCTTTTACACAGGGCTTTGATACAGACCAAACAGCAAGCTATAAAGGACCCCAAAATTATTAGCGCACACAATTCGAACAGGAAAACCAACGATCTAATTTATATATCCAAACGGGAAAATACCAATGAACAACATCAAGAAACGATAACTGCTGAACGACAGGCCCCTGAATCAATCAGGACAGGTGCATAAACATGCAGCGGCTATGAATAGTTTTGTTTCGCCAGCATACAATATAATTGAAGTTGAAGGCAAATCCTTAAGAATTCTTTGTACTTTATTCTAACAACGAACATTTTTTATAGGGAATATAAGTAAGGGGGAAATAAACCAATTTTTTGGTTCTTTACAGGTATTTCCGCTGAACTTTATAAATTTATTTCGGAGCACTCCCACTATATATAAATAGGTTTCATGCTGAAACAAATATTCTCACATATATTTACACAGTGTGGTGGGGTGCTTTTATGTTTAAAATCGTTATATATATACAGGTTAGACTGTGATTTTAAAAACAAATGTTGATATCTTTTTATAATATTTACAAAAAAACGCTGAGGGAAATGAACATGATTACATTTCCGGATGCGGGAAGCGGGAATATAAAAAAAATAAAAAAATTCTGTTTTGAAAAAAATAGGTGCGGGCGGGTCCGTCGAACAAGGAATCAAATTGGAGTATAATTCGGAGTTTAGTATGACGTCCATTAGCACTGTACTAGTATACATATTTTTTAAGGGGCCAGCTGAAAGACGTCTACGGATACGGGAGTTTCTCGCTACATTGCATGAAGACCCATTGGTGGCCTTCGTCTGTTGTCTGATCTATGGTTGGGTTGTTGTCGCTTTGACACATTCCCCATTTCCTTTCTCAATTTTTTTAATATCATTATTATATGATTGTAATGTGGGATATATAGTATTACTTTTCAGTGAGATTAAAATGTTTTTTTTTTTATAGGTGACTTTCAAATTATACAATATGTGAAAGCTTCTTCGTTTTTTATCTCGTTTCTCTCGTCTGTTTCAATACACATGGGCGTCTGAACATTCAGTTTTGATCAAAACTATTTTCAAAGGGGTGCATGCAAAAATTAAGATTAAACCAGTCTTATTTAAATAAGTTCTATCCTCTCTAGTTCGTCTTTTCATTCGTACTTTATCCCATGTGAAGTGAAAAGATAACAGAATCAAAGTTTTATGTGCAGAGATATTTTTTCTGAGGCAAGTTCGTGCAAGTATGATGAATAAATGATAGAAAATTCAACCTCACCGTAATACCTATTATATTGTAGTGATACAATTAAATCACATGAGTATACATTGGTTTGTTGTTATATATCATATTAATTTAACAGTTACATGTATATATAATTTTCATCCATTTGTAAATCATTCTATTCTCAGACTTTAACAAGTTGATTTTTAGTACGAAGCATTGCTTGAATTCAAGAAAAAATTTAAGGAGAGTATTTTTAGTCCAAAATATATGAGTAACTGTTGCTTCTTAGAATGTAATTTGTACTAATCTCCCCAACTATAAATGGTGCTCTTGAAAATATGTATTATATATATTATTTTGTCTTTGGTATAAAATAAAGTGCATTAGGTGTCTAGTAATAAAAACATAGCGGCTGCACTTGTAGATTCAATGATTGTTAAATTTGGCCAAGAGGTTTCAGAGGGAAAACATTTTGAAAAACAGTTAACAAACGACGGACGATGGATGGATGCCAAGCGGTAAAGAAAGCACATGTCTGTGATTTACCACGTGTGTGTGCAGATTTTTCGTTGTTAAATATCATATCAAAATGGTGAGATATTGAATGACAGATAACAAAGTTCATATATTTGATCTTGCGAAAATTATGTTCACTGACGAAAGTTATTGTCAATTCGATTTTATAACATCATCTTCGTGTATTGTCATCTTATATTAGTACCGTTGTGCAAATCTTTAGACTTATATATATTAAACACATGTCTATGATTAACCACTAGGATTTTTTTAATTTTTTAATTGGTAAATCAATATGATCATAATTCAATGGAAAGTTATCGAATGAAAGTGCGCAGAGTTATATATTTGGTTTTATATATATTTATTTAGAATTTCGTAGAATTTCTAAGAGTTGTTGTTGATCCAGGTCAAATATTTATGTACATCTGCATACACACCAGGTAATTCTGGTCGAGCACATCCATATCCCCAGCTTACAATACCTACAATGAATAAACATTTCTCAAGACTGAAAGATTTACAAATGTGCATTGCTAAAATTAAAAATAACACCGCTTTCATAATTGATGTTATGGTTAATAGATAATAGTGTGCCAACTATAATAGATAATTCCGTGCTAGTCTGGGTTTGTAAAACCTAATGACTCAACATTCTATTTAGATACTGAAAAAGACTAATTAAAAAAGAAAATGTAAAGGCTAGTTAGAATTGATGAGTAAAAATGTTCTGAGGTTTACTACCAAACAAACATTGTTCACCCAAAATCCAATTTGTCATTTATTATTTCAACGGTGTCACGCAATGGCACTTACAGATCAAAGATAAGGTTGAATCACATTGATTCTTCAAGTATATGGTTTCCACGTCCTGTGACATTAAATTAATGCAAAAAACCAAGGTCACTTTCCGCTTTATTTTTTCAAGATCAAATATCGTCCAAAACGAAGACCAAAAGGACTTACGTTTTATCAAGAACCAGCTGGAGCAAAGTCCAAATCCGAATCAACAAAATTAACTTTGACCTCAATTTCAAAGTAAAAGGTCAATGATCTCAAATCAACACACTCTAAGACACTGTTAAGTATGAAGACGAAGTTACCCTACCAAAAAGCGTATTTTGAATATCTAAAAAGTCAACAAAGCACCTTGACCCAAGTAAATTGTCGTAGCATCATGTAGAAAATTCAGTTTATCACACATTTAAATTGATACTTATTACAGTTTCACCATCGGTCGCCAAGCATAGAACATAAAAAAATATGCAACAATCCAATTGAAAAAAACTAACGGCATAATTTATAACAAAACAATTTTCGAAAAACAAATCTAACAGACATGAACCAACGACAACCACTAAACAACAGGCTCCTCACTTGATCCAGGCATTTTAATAATTTGGCTGGTTAAAATGTTTGTGTGAGACAAACCCTGCTCCTAGCATGGGAAAGGATTGCTAAAGTACAAAATAAGAAATAACTTTCAAAATCAGTCATCAGATCGATACAAAAACATCTAACAAAAACACAACATTCAGGACGTGGCAGCTAAACAATGTTTTTGCTCGAAGGAAAATCGAAACATTTCCTTCTTTTAATCGCTTTTGGATTTATTATGAAAATATGCTAACTAGCTCATTGTTTTTGCCGCTTTTTTGTTCAAATCGTGTTCTCTTAAACCTACATCATTGTACATGTGCTGATATATTTGAAAAAATAAAACATACCTATAAGATCCCAATTGCCCTGAGCGTTCAAACAAGAATATGGTCCACCAGAATCTCCCTGTACAGAATAAAATTTGCAATCAATTAGAACAATATCTCCTTTAAATCACACACATTTAGATTTCTAAATTAAGGAATGGTACAAAATTTGTAGAGCATATCTATGTTGGTACGAAGGAAACTACAATCAAACAATCGAAGATTTATAAATATAAGAACTAAATGTAGTTTTATTTCTAAATTCTATTTCAAACTAGCAATCAATTTGTCTCTTTTGTCGTTAATTTCCTCGGTTTTGGTTTGTTATCCCGATTTTGTTTTTTGTCCATGGATTTATGAGTTTTGAACAGCGGTATACTACTGTTGCCTTTATTCAGTATATAATAATTGGCTCTCAATAATGACGACTTCAGTATGTATACTAAAGAAATGTATCCTGTTGAACTTACTTCAAATAAAGCTAATACTAACAATGACCACTGCCCTTTCCTCGATCTTGATATCTATATCACTAACGGAAAGCTTAATACTGATATTTATCATAAAAGAGATGATTTTTCATTTCCTATCGTTAATTACCCATTTTTAGATGGTGACGTTCCCTTGTCACCATCTTACGGTGTTTATATATCTCAACTTGTACGATTCGCTCGTGTATGTAACAATGTTTTAGATTTTAACGAGAGAAATTTATGTATTACTGAAAAAATATTATACCAGGGTTTTCGATATCACAAACTATTCAAAACATTTACTAAATTTTATCATCGGTACAAGGACATCATTCGTAAATATAGCTCAACATGCAGACTTCTTATACCTTCAGGTATTTCATATCCATTTTTTTTTTTTGGAAATATTTTTTATAAAGCACAAAAATGTCAGTATTCACCTCCGAAACTAACAAAACCTTTAAATAGACTTATTAAGAAGGGATATAGTTACGATACTGTTGTCAGGTCTTTAAAGATTGCATATTTTGGCGTTAATATTGATTCATTTATAGGGTCTTTGCATCGGAACTAAACACAATTATTCAAAAACCAGTTGTTAGCATGACACGGGTTATGTTCTTCTCATATATGTTATGATGGTATGATACTAAACCCCTAACGGGGAGGATTGTGCCTGATTTCATATGATGAAATCATAATCTTTCAATCAGTGTAATTGAAGTCTGGAGCTGGCATGTCAGTTAACTGCTAGTAGTATGTTGTTATTTATGTATTATTGTCATTTTGTTTATTTTCTTTGGTTACATCTTCTGACATCAGACTCGGACTACTCTTGAACTGAATTTTAATGTGCGTATTGTTATGCGTTTACTTTTCTACATTGGCTAGAGTTATAGGGGGAGAGTTGAGATCTCATAAACATGTTTAACCCCGCCTCATTTTTGCGCCTGTCCCAAGTCAGAAGCCTCTGGCCTTTGTTAGTCTTGTATTATTTTAATTTTAGTTTCTTGTGTACAATTTGGAAATTAGTATGGCGTTCATTATCACTGAACTAGTATATATTTGTTAAGGGGCCAGCTGAAGGACGCCTCCGGGTGCGGGAATTTCTCGCTACATTGAAGACCTGTTGGTGACCTTCTGCTGTTGTTTTTTTCTGTGGTCGAGTTGTTGTCTCTTTGACACATTCCCCATTTTCATTCTCAATTTTATTTTATACATATCACCGTGTAAGCTCTGTTACTAAACATAATATTGCAATCGCAAAAAGTGTATTTACCTGACAAGCATCTTTTCCGCCGGCGTCAAGACCAGCACATAACATTGTGTTTGCATTATAAGCATTACTCAAATAACCTGTACATGCGGCATCGGACAGCACTGGTTTGTATACCTCTTGTAGTCTGTCAGATGTTGAACCACCTATTAAAAGTAGTATAAATAAAATTGAATTGAAAAATATAAAACAAAAAATAACTAACTCGAAGGTAAATTTAAGAAAAGGAGGTCCATGTAATCTGACAAAATTAAAAGTTACATTTTTAAAGCAATCTAAAGAACGAATAGAAAACAACTGTCACGTTCCCGCCTTGGTTCATGCATTTTCTGAAAAAAATACCTTAGCTAAAGAACGTTCGCTGATCGTATATAAAACAATCCTCTTATACATTATAATATATTTTAACCACCCTAGCTTTTCTGTGGAAATATATTCACAGTAGGAATTCCATTCATACCGATACAGGGTGGGGGGTTTTAGGCGTCTAATCGCTTGATTTCGTCATATGTTTCCAAATCATATTTGAAATAACAATGAAAAGACTAATATCTGCCCACACAATGAGGCAACACCACTAAACGTTAAACGTTTAAACGTTATGTTTGTTAACTAAGAGCATACATTTGATAATTAGATAAATTCAAAATTCTATTTATTTGAAAATGAAGTTATATTTTATAATATGAATTAATAATCCACCAAAGGTGTGAAATATATATCCTTTATTTATATTTGTTCTTGAAATTGAATACAAGACTCATATGCTATCAATATTTCTATGTTAATTTTGTACTCTGCATTTTTCAAATTTAAACCATTTGACGTATGAATAGTTGTATCTAACTCTATGCCGTTTTATACTTTCCTAAAATTTTCAATTTTTTTTTTTATATTGAACTCTTATTTAGTCTAATTTCAACTCTTTAGTCCATTGATTGTTTTCCTTGAATTTGCTTTTTTTACGCAATGAACAAATGTGACCATGTCTAAAGACGTAAAAAATGGATAATTTTGTTTTAATTATTATTAAATAAGCATGTTCCGCTGCATTATTCCATAAACGTAAAGCCTGAAAATGAGCAAATGAAGTTCTACACGTGAGAGATCTACTAGAAGTTATCTCAAAGTAAATAAGTCAATTGTACACTGATAAAAGTATACACCAATGTGCCCGCGCTTATTTCCGTTACTATCTTGATTATTTAGAACGATTCTATAGTCCACAGCAGATAAGTACAGTTTAACCACACATGTTAAATCTCATATATACAAATGAGAGTACACAAAGGGTATCGATTTAACTTGTTGTAGTTTAACAATGTTTCTATAGTCGCATGTTCACTATGACAAATTCATACATTCCTTTTTGTAAATATTCATAATAAATGAATTATACCGTTTATTCATTAGTTAAACATCAGGATAGATTAATCATTTCTCTATTATACATATTTTAAAAAAAAAAACATGGTGGAATATTCAAATTTCAATGCAAGCCTTGGTTTCTCTTAATTTTGAAATGATGCTTTAAATACTTAAGAAAAATATATTGCATTAGGGTTTGGTGTGGTCGTTACTTAGTCCGTATAACAAAATGGAGGGAACATACGATATCTTTTGCTGACATAAACACTATCTTTTGGCAGATAAGTAAGTTTTAGTAGATTAGAACAATTGTTGTTTTCACATCTTTTTAATGTGTATATATCTAAACTTTCCAAAGGAATATTTTGCTTTTAATCGTTTGTACAAATGTTAATAATTCTTTATCATGTTTATTATAAATAACTAATTTGTATTTACCTTCAGAGGTAGTTCCCCATCCCGTTACGACACATTCTTGATTGAAAAAGTCACTGGTAGGTAATGACGTCACACAAATTGGGCTGACATCATCGTTCTCTGTAACTGTTCCTGCAAGTAGCATGATAGCTATATCATTGTCGAAGGTTCTTGAATTGTAATTATTGTGACTGTTGATTTGTGAAACAGTATACGCTCTCTGGTTAGCTTCATTGGCAGATCGTGAATGTACTCCAACGTCGATGGTCCAATCTCCAGGTCTGTTTTCTGTTCTGTTAAGAGATTAATTTTTTGTACTGTGAATTCATTATTATTCGTTGGATACCAATTTTTCGTGGGTTTCGTGTGTACAGGCGAACCACCAATTCAAATGTTCAACAAATAACATTTGTTCAATAAGCTATATATACAGAAATTGGTAAAACCACGAAATCAAATATAGACGAATATGTCAGTTTTCACCAATCCACAAAAATTGAAACCCACGAAAATAAATGAATCAACAGTAACAAAATAGAAAAATAAGAATACAAAACTTCTAACAAACTTCATATCTTATAAATGGCATAATCAACATTTCAAACACTTGAAACGAATTTTCCTTATTTGATATAGTCATTTCTCTATGAATGAAATTGTGGATTTAATCTAGTTTTATAGCTTGTTATAGCCCTTCAATAGTGTAAACGTCCAACAAAATGTATAAAAAATAATGAAGAATGTTGCATGCTTAAGTGCGGGCATTGTCTAACGTGCACGTTGGAATGTTGTATTGTACAATTTGTAAAAATCATGCAATGGGATTTATTGGTGAATACGGTTGATATTTCCGTTATAATCTTCTTTACAAATATTAACATTTTAGTAAAGCTCCCTTTCTCCTTGATTAAATCGCAATATGATCAATTCTGATTTATTGATTGATTGGTTTTTTTGTGTTTATTTCTAGACTATAGTATTTTTAAATAACGTTCTGTAGTGTATAATAAAATGGTGAGAGGTAGGGTGTGTATGGTGCAGAAGAAATAAGTGCAAAGTTTTACGAAATTTTTTACATGGTGTAAGATGGAAGTTTTGACATATAATATAGGACTGTACACAACATTAGATAAAATATTTGCTACATTTACAGCCAATAGTGACTCACAAAAACTTTACACGGCAATCTTTCTAACATAACTTTTATTCTTATTAGTTCTTGTAAAATTCACCAAAACAAATATAGGTCTGAAAATTAGTCAGCATTTACTAAAACTATTGTTAGCAATAATTCCAGTTCCTTTATGAAATTGTATAACTGTAATTAAAAATAAACAAAAACTTACCCATCAACACAGTGAGCAGCTGTAATAACTACAAGATTTCCAGCGCTATTTCTAATCAAGGCACCACCACAGGTCAGAGTACTTGTTCTGTATCTCATCAATACCTAAATAATATGCAATATATATAAAAATAAAAAAGAGCTCAATTGATATTTCTGTTTGAAAAAACAAATCAACAGGTCAGAGTTCTTGTTTTGTATTTCATCAATACCTACATAGTATGCAATATTTAGAGAAAAAAAGGCTCAGCTGTTTTCTCTGATTAAAACAACCCTTCAAAGGTCAAAGTATTTGTAATGTACCTTATTAATACCTTGAATATATGCAATATTTGCAGATAATAAATACTACAATATATACATTTTATGTTCAATACTCTTTCGTGTTCAATTGTATTTCAAATTAGCACCAACGTATATCATGTATCTATGACATGTGCATCAAATAAAGGGACTGCACTTTAAATTCATTATTTTCTTCTAATAGTGGTAATTACGTAATAAAAATGCTGTTGGTCTCATATTATATCCTTTCATCAAAAGTTTAGAATTCGAAAAAAAGACACGTTTGGTCATCCTAATATTAGAAAGCGTAATAAAATATGTATTAAAGAGTACAACACATTTCACTGACAATGACATTTCTTCAAAGAAACATGAAACACAAACAAACAATAGTACGCAAAACACAACATACAAAACTAGGTAAACAATGTATTGTAGGTTGCAGAGATGACATGGCATGCCAAATATCTAATATATAAAACATATATATACCTGCCATGGCCAACTGTGCGGAACGGCCTCCCGGCCTCCAACAATGTATGTAGATTTATGAGGTGCGTTTACTGGGCTTCCACATCCTGTATTTTTGGCACTCGGCGCACCTACATGACAAAATGACAATTGAAAAGATATAAACACAAAATATCATTGAAGAACTTTTACGATGGTACTAAACACTTTGACTGAAATTAATTTGGCGCGTTTAATTTTCATAAAATTTTGAAAATATATTTACTTTCACCCTTTGACAAAAATATAAAAAATTCAAAAAACTTGAATCACACACTGTCTTGGAAAAATTTCATTGGATATATAGCAGTTTGACAAACACTAATTTTAATTCATGAGAAACTTAATATTTCCTAAACAATAAAACGAGATTGAAACGTTTAGCTGATTTTACAAATTTATCTCCCTGTAGTGTTAGGTACCACATTAAAAGTCTCCATAACTTAACTGCTTTTTTATTACCTCTCCACTTTTAATTTGGTTAGTGGATTAAAATAAAATTTGCTCGAAAGGGAATAATTAACATTTTTTAACTAAAGAAGAGAAACAAATAATATTTACTAAATATGAAAATAAATGTGTGAGTGACCTACATTATCTCTGATAAGCATATCTTAATAAATCATGTACAACTGTCACGTTGAAGTTATAATTAACAAGTACTTTGAACCACAGTCCTAGTTTGAAATATGTATTGAGATAAAACGTTATATACATGTAGCCAAGATAAACACATGATACAAACATGAACAATTAAGAGCATACAAACAATATTAGTGAAACATTTTCAGTTTATAACGCAACACAATTGTTCCATTTATTTTAATGTAATGGTTGAAATTGACAGCTGAACGACTTGAAACCAGGATCAATGACAAACGTGACAACTTCAACCTGTTAACCTTCATTATCTGTAATAACATACACCTGTCACATTGCATAGCATATCATATCTAAATTTATAATTAAGGACCTGCAAATTTACTTAATATATGTTTGTCTTTTTCTTGTTTATCATTGCGTTGTTAGTTTATTTTCTATCTGTGAATTTGAATGTCCCTCTGGTATCCTTCTTTTTTATCCCTTTATTATATGGAATTGACATAGATGTGTTCGTCATAACTGTTTCAATAGGGAATACACATTTGAAATACACATTGAACAAATGCTATGTTCAAGATAACGAATAGGTTCACTATTACGATGAGTCTGTATCTTGATTTACCAGAGATTTTTTAGCATATGGCATAAATATTGATTTGCAACGCCGATGATGATATAATGATACATTCTGTCGATACCACTGGTATCGTTCCCCTATATTGTTTACTTGATTTATATATTCAAAATGTTTTTCATGTCTTAACATAGCCACACGATCAATTTATATGATTTAAGGAGGCTCGAGGGTATAAAAATTTCAGAAAAAAATTAAACATTTGTTTTTCATTACAAATTTTATTTATTACCTTTTGTAGTTGTTCCTGTATCATATGGTACAAAAAACATTTAAAACAATTAATTCGTGTTGGCCCCAGATGACTTTTAAAATGTAAACATCATACAAAAAAGTTCCAAATTATCTCCCTTTGGTGGAAAAATGCCATTTTGGCTTTAAAATTGAAATATCTCTTTTAACTCATCGGTGACCTATATTTTTTAATATAATTTCGATATTTGCTGTACTTAAACTAATTCATTTGAAAATTTGAGCGATTTCTATAATAAATTTCTTTTTTTATTTCGATATTACCTTTATTTCTCTTATTAGTTCAACAGAAAAAAAAACACTTTTACAAAGATGTGTGCTTCTTTCGAAGGCGGATTGTGAGCGCAAATGAACGGTAAGATAAAGTTCATTTATAGAAAAATATAGAGAAATCCTAAATAAATGATTTAGACCCGCGAACCCCCTTAACAAGTGTTAAACACCATGAATAATATTGCCTCAAAAGTTAATTGATATACATGTATGTGTCTTTACTCAAAATCAGATAACACAGGAATGTATGCATATTGGCAGTCCATATATACACGATGCACAAAACTACTCTCTCCGCAAGCAAATGTAATACTAATTAGTCTTGATTCGGTATCATCGATTTTCCTTTTGAAACAGCGTTTTAACTAGCACCAAGGCAGTTTCATGGTTCACGGTCTTTGATGGACTACCAACTAATATCGATATAGATAGACTAGACAATATCGGCATTCTGTTATTAATTTTATTTGTAATAGTTTTGATCCTTACTAGATTATCTAATTCTTGACATGTAGATAAAAAAAAAGTTGTATATTTACTAATTAGACAGTAAAGGACGAACACTTTACACGACATCATTACACATTCCAACCTTTGTCTTTGGTATAACGCATATCGCATACAAAGCTTAAAAGGACCCAGATAACATAATATGAATTGTGATACATCAGACAAATTCAACTTGATAATGTAATTATAAGCAGAGAGCAACCACAGGACTACATGTTACTGTTAAGTTGAATGGTTAAACATGTTTGAGAGTGCTAATCTTTTTCGAAATTTATTGCAATGTACATTTAAATCCAAATCAGCCAATTGATCATGTGTTAAGCATGGAACTTTGAATTACTTACTTAAAATAATCCAAAGATTTGGAAAAAGTGAATTGTTACAATCAAATACATTTGATTGATTATTTCGTCAAGGCGTTAAAATGTGTGTATATGTATATATACATCATATCACTATCGAAAAAATACATACTGAATGTAGCTCCAATTACCGCTGCAAATAAAACCAGGACTTTCATGATGAATTGGAATTTGACAACTGCTTATTATCAATATCTATTCTATTTAAATGGAAATATACCGTACCGAATTGGGGGACATACATTGTATGCATTTTCTTTATGTTTATATACCGCATCATCTGTCAATTCTTGCTGTCCTTATTAATCCTAATAATCTTCTTATTTGCACCTGTTTCGCATCTATACCGTTTTCTGTTTTTTTTTATTATCAATTATATTTTGTTTACCATTATCCCTATTTGTCCTCTGCTTTTACTTATCTTTAACCTAGATTATAAACATTCAAATCACGTTGAAACTGGACTAAAGGTTAAATATCTTGTAATATAGATTCCTGTTCGGGATATATATATATATATATATATAAACAAAATAAAATATAGAACATGCATTAAGTGAATGAGAGATGTTACTGTGATACCTTTTTTATAATGATATTCAAGTCTATAATGAAATGTTACAACCTAATTATGGAAAAGTTAAAGCAGATAACTCTCGACTGAAATGCTTGAATAAGTTGGTTGTTATGTTTCTGCTCTTTAAATTACTTGCAATAATTGATACGAAAAATTGGCATCGCATCATTTCTGAATCATTTTGAACAATTTTTGCGTACTAAATTGCAATCCTGTTATCTTTTAAAAAAAATTTAAACCATTGTGTCAATGCAACTGATAATGAAGTTTTTCTCTCCGATATTTTTTACTTAAAGGAGCAACATTGTGTGTGCTACATGTGGAACAGGATCTGCTTTCCCTGCAGTTTGTTGCTTAGTCTTTGGTTTTCTATGTAGTGTGTTTGCGTACTATTATTTGTCTGTTTGCCGTTTTGTTTTAGCCATGGCGTTGGCAGTACATATTCGGTTTATGCGCTTGAAAGACCTTTTGATATCCTTCGCCGCTTATTCACCACCCCAGTATTCAGCACTTCTGTGTTAACATCATTTGTATGGTATTTATCCTCAATGAACTTTTAACAAAATGTGAAATTTTTCGAAAAACTAAGGATTTTTTCATTACCCTTGAATAGACTTCCGAAGCAGTATTTGGCAAATATATAAGTATTTTGGGTCCTCAAAGCTCTTCAACTTCGTACTTTATTTGGCCTAATGATATTTAACTTTGTTTATCCGAACGTTGATGGTAAGTTCTGTGTAGACGAAACGCGCGTCTGGCGCACAACATTGCAATCCAGATAGTATGTATGAGGAGAGTTCATTTACAGCAATATTTATGAAGATACACGTAGGTCATTTGTTGTGCGTTTTAACAATACAGCAATAAATAATTCAAAATATACCGGAACATTTTTGGTTGAGTTTTAGCAGTTGTATATCTACATCAATTACTAGTCTGTCAACACTTTTGTTCATAATTCGTTCTACACCGATCTAAATTGAACAACATTACAAGTTTTTAGACCAAAGATCAGTTGTTCTCTCTGAGTACTGCAGCTTTATTTTCCAACAATAATTAACAACTATGATATTGTCTATATTTATTAAAGTTGTGCTCAAAAGATACAAACAATCAATTGCTTCTTTGTTACATATCTGTTTATTTTATTTTATTTGTTTGTAGTGATTAAGATTAGAGCACATTGTTTATAGCTGTATTTTTGACATTGTTTACCTATTATGTCTGTTTGTTTTGTTCACTTGTCGTTGTCAATATAATGAAATTTGATGCGACTGTCACACAAGTGAGAGGTTTAGCTAGCTATTAATTCCGCTTCAATCCACCATGTTCTACATAAGAAAATGACCGTACCAAGTCAGGTATCCATTCTTTTGATATGTTTCAGCTTTTGGTGTTGCCATTTGATTACGGACTTTCCGTTTTAAATTTTCCTCGGAGTTCACTATTTTTGTGATTTTACTTTTGACCAAAAAAAATGTACCTTATAAATAACATATATTCTCTGCAATTAAATGGATTTCTCTTCTTTGGAGCGCTTAAATCTAATTATTTGAAAGCAATGCATCAGATGAAAAGGGGATAAAAAAATTGCCTTAGGGAGTTGACTCTTCAATTCTGTTTTAACTGGCAAAGAGCCGACAATGTCGTGAAGACATGTTTTAAAAACACATTCATTTTGATAATGATCAGTTAATACATACGTTAATTGTAAATAATCTTAGATTGTATTTTTCATGTGCAAAATTGAGAATAAAAGATATTGTATCATTTTGTTTATGCATTTGTTGTTTTTTTCTGATGCAAATAAGTTTCGTTTTAAGTTAACTGCTCACATCATTGATAACAAACGTAGACCTAGTAAAGGTTGGAATGTTAGAAACACAGTTGTGTGTGTTTAAATCGTATTTTTTTACGCCGTCTTTAACCTGATAAATACACAGAACACGCTCATCAAAAGTGAAGAAGGCAACAAATGGACAATATTAATCATGACATGGCAAAACTATTTATAGAAACCAAAAGCTTGAACCTGGATAAAAGCCGGTAACTTATTTAGCACATAAAATTTAAAAGAGAGACAAAAGATACCAAAGGGGCAATTAAATTCATCAGTCGAAAGTAGCCTGACAACACCATGGCTAAAAACAAAAAAATGACCAACAAAATTATACAAAATACAACATGTTTAGAAAACTATAAACTGAGTAAGCCGACTCCGATCAAAACTTAGAGAGAATAAACAAACCAGGATCCACATGTTATATTCGTTGTGTTACTATTGGCAAATGATATCAGTTTAGCTAATGATGGTACATGCATGAACAACTTTTTTCTATTTCATGTCGATATATTGGTTTCAATCGTCGTTTGGTTCAAATGGAATGAATGCTTGGCGCAGTAAAGCTCAAACTATTTTGGTAGACCATAATTCCTTCATAGTTTCATAACCTTAAACGATTTTAAGAAGAATTGTGTGCAAATCGTGACATTGTTTACAAATTACATTTTTGAATTAGTTTATGGAAGAGATAAATATCAATTCAGTGAACGTGTTAATAAATAGATGCAAACATTGTGCACATCTAGGTATTGCGATAGATTCCATTGTTAATTGAAATGTTGTGTGATCAAAAATATAGAACGTCGTTATTCCATCAATAAAGTTATCGCCTTATATATCATGATGCCAACGTGCTCGAGTCAGGACGACAACTATATTCCATTCGTTTCAAGTAGGCTGATTCCGTACATCCACGGAGAGAAGCGTGGTCATCCGAAGTATGCCGATTGAACTATATTACACTCAAGCAAAACCATGATTCGAATCGATTAATATCCGTAAAAAATAGGTCTCTAGTTCGGACTAATTTTAAACTAACATTGTTCCGTGACAACTCTTTTTGTGTATTTAATTTTTAATATATAATTCTGTACACCGCTTGAAAAGAAACTTTTTTTGTATATACATGTATATATATATATATATATAAATAGTTATCAAAGGTACCAGGATTATAATTTAATACGCCAGACGCGCGTTTCGTCTACATAAGACTCATCAGTGACGCTCAGATAAAAATAGTTATAAAACCAAACAAGTACAAAGTAGATGAGCATTGAGGACCCGAAAATCCAAAAAGTTGTACTAAACACGGCTAAGGTAATTTATTCCGGGGATAAGACAATCCTTAGTTTTTCGAAAAATTTAAAGTTGTGTCAACAGGAAATTTATTAAAATATATAAACCCCTCCAACAGACTGAATGAGTGCATTGAACTCCATGTCTGTATACATGCTGGTTTAATCAAAAGAGATTAAAAGGCAATCCTGTTCAGGCCTTAAATTTTCTATTTTATTTATGAAATTCCCACTATCTCTAATGTAACTGGTCTGTCTTTTAACTATAGGTATCACAAAGTAATCAATAAATTTACCAACCTTTTCGGTGACAGAGTTACATTGAGAAATAATTGGTCTGCATGGGGCAATTAATTTACTGCCATCGTTTGTTTTGTTATCCCTTGAAGAAAGAACAAGTTCACTTAATTTGTGAAGTTTAGGAAGGTGAAAAAGACGACCCAATCTGGGTCCCTCTTTCGATTAGCCACGGAGAAAATCAAGAGTTACATTGTATCCCATCAATCTCACCATTGTTAAACATCCTGCTGATTTGTGTTTGTATATTATTTTTAATTAGTAATATATTAGGTTTTTATACTTTGTCAAAAATTAAGATTTTACTATTTTATATAATTGCTTTTTCAAAAATATAATAGAAAGTATGGGTCATCTTGCAATTGTTTAAGCTGCAAGTCGTGCTCAAATTATCATAAATAGTTCATAAAAATGATGTAGGTGTTATAATCTACCTTAAAAAGAATGAAAATGAGGAACCATACTTTAAGTGTTTAAAATGTCACTATCATTCCAGTATGGAATATTTACTATACGAGTTATCTCCCCTTAAATGGTTCAGTTGTAAAGTTGATTCTAAAAACACAACTATTTCTTCAAACATTGTGGTTAATGCAGTTAATGACTTATTTTTCTTTATACAGATAACAAGTCTACAGATTAACAGTCTTACCCATTTGCTTATTTAAGTTAAGAAAAAAAGGCAACAGTAGTATACTGGTGTTCGAAAAACATAAAATTGATTGAGAGAAAACAAATCCGGGTTACAAACTAAAATCAAGGGAAACAAATCACTTATAAGAGGAAAGTAACGGAACAACAGAAACACTGAAGTACAACAAAACAAACGCCAATATACATACAAATGAACTATGATAACAACTGCCATATTCATATAAACGGTACTAACGGTTCTATCCCAAATTCATGTAATTGGTTTTGATGTTATATTTGTTACTCTCGTAGGATTTTGTTTGATGCTTGGTCCGTTTCTGTGTGTGTTAGTTACATTGTAGTGTTGTGTCGTTGTTCTCTTATATTTATGCGTTTCCCTCAGTTTTAGTTTGTTACCCCGATTTTGTTTTTTGTCCATGTATTTATGAGTTTGAACAGCGGTATACTACTGTTGCCTTTATTTACCTATTCAGTATTGTTATTGTACAATCCAAAATAGCGCTATACAGTGAATCTACCGTAAGTGCTAAGTGTATAATCAGTAATGCGTTAAGCAGAATACACTTATTCCCTCCGTCTTTTCTGCGTGATTTATATAAAAAAATTGATTACATTTAACGAATATTCATCATTTTCTTAAAAATTCAATGATTTATTCACATGAAAATGGAGATACAGCAAACAACATTATTTCGAGAGAAGTTTTGCACAATCAGCAGCAATATTACATGTATAATAGTATTCTTTGGACGTGATACTTCTCTTCCACTATTTAGAATCACTCCTGTATTATTAATATTTACTTTTGTATATATTGACCACGACCTCACCTTCAGTCTTAGCCAGACATCTACATTCGTTTTGTATATATAACTTCTGTATATTTTTGATTCGATTCTTCCTTTTATTAATACGATCCGGCATTGTAACACATATTGTATTGCATACTGTGTTTCAAAACATGTAAGTTAATCGCACTAAAATGCGTTAAAATTTACACATATTTATAAAACCGTGGCCAATGCGAGCAACACCCTAAATTGCGTTTAAAACTATGACATATAATGATACCACACGGTACTTGCATGGACCAGTTATGACAGACATGCATTTCTAAAGGTAATGTTTCCTCGAACACATATTTGTTAAACCCAGTATTATGCCTATGACCATGATAATAGACCGTGGATCATAAATATAGTTTACGGATTGCTCATTCCTCGAAATTTGTAATGCAATGCAAATGCATGAAGTGTAGTGCAACTGTCATATACATGATATTATATATACACACTATCTAGTCAAGGCAAACCAACTCAGATGTCCTTGATATTTAGTAATCAACATTGTTACTGATAAGACGTGTTCACTTTGGTCGTGAACAATTGTCACGGAACAATGTTAGTTTAAAATTAGTCCGAACTAGAGACCTATTTTTTACGGATATTAATCGATTCGAATCATGGTTTTGCTTGAGTGTAATATAGTTCAATCGGCATACTTCGGATGACCACGCTTCTCTCCGTGGATGTACGGAATCAGCCTACTTGAAACGAATGGAATATAGTTGTCGTCCTGACTCGAGCACGTTGGCATCATGATATATAAGGCGATAACTTTATTGATGGAATAACGACGTTCTATATTTTTGATCACACAACATTTCAATTAACAATGGAATCTATCGCAATACCTAGATGTGCACAATGTTTGCATCTATTTATTAACACGTTCACTGAATTGATATTTATCTCTTCCATAAACTAATTCAAAAATGTAATTTGTAAACAATGTCACGATTTGCACACAATTCTTCTTAAAATCGTTTAAGGTTATGAAACTATGAAGGAATTATGGTCTACCAAAATAGTTTGAGCTTTACTGCGCCAAGCATTCATTCCATTTGAACCAAACGACGATTGAAACCAATATATCGACATGAAATAGAAAAAAGTTGTTCATGCATGTACCATCATTAGCTAAACTGATATCATTTGCCAATAGTAACACAACGAATATAACATGTGGATCCTGGTTTGTTTATTCTCTCTAAGTTTTGATCGGAGTCGGCTTACTCAGTTTATAGTTTTCTAAACATGTTGTATTTTGTATAATTTTGTTGGTCATTTTTTTGTTTTTAGCCATGGTGTTGTCAGGCTACTTTCGACTGATGAATTTAATTGCCCCTTTGGTATCTTTTGTCTCTCTTTTAAATTTTATGTGCTAAATAAGTTACCGGCTTTTATCCAGGTTCAAGCTTTTGGTTTCTATAAATAGTTTTGCCATGTCATGATTAATATTGTCCATTTGTTGCCTTCTTCACTTTTGATGAGCGTGTTCTGTGTATTTATCAGGTTAAAGACGGCGTAAAAAAATACGATTTAAACACACACAACTGTGTTTCTAACATTCCAACCTTTACTAGGTCTACGTTTGTTATCAATGATGTGAGCAGTTAACTTAAAACGAAACTTATTTGCATCAGAAAAAAACAACAAATGCATAAACAAAATGATACAATATCTTTTATTCTCAATTTTGCACATGAAAAATACAATCTAAGATTATTTACAATTAACGTATGTATTAACTGATCATTATCAAAATGAATGTGTTTTTAAAACATGTCTTCACGACATTGTCGGCTCTTTGCCAGTTAAAACAGAATTGAAGAGTCAACTCCCTAAGGCAATTTTTTTATCCCCTTTTCATCTGATGCATTGCTTTCAAATAATTAGATTTAAGCGCTCCAAAGAAGAGAAATCCATTTAATTGCAGAGAATATATGTTATTTATAAGGTACATTTTTTTTGGTCAAAAGTAAAATCACAAAAATAGTGAACTCCGAGGAAAATTTAAAACGGAAAGTCCGTAATCAAATGGCAACACCAAAAGCTGAAACATATCAAAAGAATGGATACCTGACTTGGTACGGTCATTTTCTTATGTAGAACATGGTGGATTGAAGCGGAATTAATAGCTAGCTAAACCTCTCACTTGTGTGACAGTCGCATCAAATTTCATTATATTGACAACGACAAGTGAACAAAACAAACAGACATAATAGGTAAACAATGTCAAAAATACAGCTATAAACAATGTGCTCTAATCTTAATCACTACAAACAAATAAAATAAAATAAACAGATATGTAACAAAGAAGCAATTGATTGTTTGTATCTTTTGAGCACAACTTTAATAAATATAGACAATATCATAGTTGTTAATTATTGTTGGAAAATAAAGCTGCAGTACTCAGAGAGAACAACTGATCTTTGGTCTAAAAACTTGTAATGTTGTTCAATTTAGATCGGTGTAGAACGAATTATGAACAAAAGTGTTGACAGACTAGTAATTGATGTAGATATACAACTGCTAAAACTCAACCAAAAATGTTCCGGTATATTTTGAATTATTTATTGCTGTATTGTTAAAACGCACAACAAATGACCTACGTGTATCTTCATAAATATTGCTGTAAATGAACTCTCCTCATACATACTATCTGGATTGCAATGTTGTGCGCCAGACGCGCGTTTCGTCTACACAGAACTTACCATCAACGTTCGGATAAACAAAGTTAAATATCATTAGGCCAAATAAAGTACGAAGTTGAAGAGCTTTGAGGACCCAAAATACTTATATATTTGCCAAATACTGCTTCGGAAGTCTATTCAAGGGTAATGAAAAAATCCTTAGTTTTTCGAAAAATTTCACATTTTGTTAAAAGTTCATTGAGGATAAATACCATACAAATGATGTTAACACAGAAGTGCTGAATACTGGGGTGGTGAATAAGCGGCGAAGGATATCAAAAGGTCTTTCAAGCGCATAAACCGAATATGTACTGCCAACGCCATGGCTAAAACAAAACGGCAAACAGACAAATAATAGTACGCAAACACACTACATAGAAAACCAAAGACTAAGCAACAAACTGCAGGGAAAGCAGATCCTGTTCCACATGTAGCACACACAATGTTGCTCCTTTAAGTAAAAAATATCGGAGAGAAAAACTTCATTATCAGTTGCATTGACACAATGGTTTAAATTTTTTTTAAAAGATAACAGGATTGCAATTTAGTACGCAAAAATTGTTCAAAATGATTCAGAAATGATGCGATGCCAATTTTTCGTATCAATTATTGCAAGTAATTTAAAGAGCAGAAACATAACAACCAACTTATTCAAGCATTTCAGTCGAGAGTTATCTGCTTTAACTTTTCCATAATTAGGTTGTAACATTTCATTATAGACTTGAATATCATTATAAAAAAGGTATCACAGTAACATCTCTCATTCACTTAATGCATGTTCTATATTTTATTTTGTTTATATATATATATATATATATATCCCGAACAGGAATCTATATTACAAGATATTTAACCTTTAGTCCAGTTTCAACGTGATTTGAATGTTTATAATCTAGGTTAAAGATAAGTAAAAGCAGAGGACAAATAGGGATAATGGTAAACAAAATATAATTGATAATAAAAAAAAACAGAAAACGGTATAGATGCGAAACAGGTGCAAATAAGAAGATTATTAGGATTAATAAGGACAGCAAGAATTGACAGATGATGCGGTATATAAACATAAAGAAAATGCATACAATGTATGTCCCCCAATTCGGTACGGTATATTTCCATTTAAATAGAATAGATATTGATAATAAGCAGTTGTCAAATTCCAATTCATCATGAAAGTCCTGGTTTTATTTGCAGCGGTAATTGGAGCTACATTCAGTATGTATTTTTTCGATAGTGATATGATGTATATATACATATACACACATTTTAACGCCTTGACGAAATAATCAATCAAATGTATTTGATTGTAACAATTCACTTTTTCCAAATCTTTGGATTATTTTAAGTAAGTAATTCAAAGTTCCATGCTTAACACATGATCAATTGGCTGATTTGGATTTAAATGTACATTGCAATAAATTTCGAAAAAGATTAGCACTCTCAAACATGTTTAACCATTCAACTTAACAGTAACATGTAGTCCTGTGGTTGCTCTCTGCTTATAATTACATTATCAAGTTGAATTTGTCTGATGTATCACAATTCATATTATGTTATCTGGGTCCTTTTAAGCTTTGTATGCGATATGCGTTATACCAAAGACAAAGGTTGGAATGTGTAATGATGTCGTGTAAAGTGTTCGTCCTTTACTGTCTAATTAGTAAATATACAACTTTTTTTTTATCTACATGTCAAGAATTAGATAATCTAGTAAGGATCAAAACTATTACAAATAAAATTAATAACAGAATGCCGATATTGTCTAGTCTATCTATATCGATATTAGTTGGTAGTCCATCAAAGACCGTGAACCATGAAACTGCCTTGGTGCTAGTTAAAACGCTGTTTCAAAAGGAAAATCGATGATACCGAATCAAGACTAATTAGTATTACATTTGCTTGCGGAGAGAGTAGTTTTGTGCATCGTGTATATATGGACTGCCAATATGCATACATTCCTGTGTTATCTGATTTTGAGTAAAGACACATACATGTATATCAATTAACTTTTGAGGCAATATTATTCATGGTGTTTAACACTTGTTAAGGGGGTTCGCGGGTCTAAATCATTTATTTAGGATTTCTCTATATTTTTCTATAAATGAACTTTATCTTACCGTTCATTTGCGCTCACAATCCGCCTTCGAAAGAAGCACACATCTTTGTAAAAGTGTTTTTTTTTCTGTTGAACTAATAAGAGAAATAAAGGTAATATCGAAATAAAAAAAGAAATTTATTATAGAAATCGCTCAAATTTTCAAATGAATTAGTTTAAGTACAGCAAATATCGAAATTATATTAAAAAATATAGGTCACCGATGAGTTAAAAGAGATATTTCAATTTTAAAGCCAAAATGGCATTTTTCCACCAAAGGGAGATAATTTGGAACTTTTTTGTATGATGTTTACATTTTAAAAGTCATCTGGGGCCAACACGAATTAATTGTTTTAAATGTTTTTTGTACCATATGATACAGGAACAACTACAAAAGGTAATAAATAAAATTTGTAATGAAAAACAAATGTTTAATTTTTTTCTGAAATTTTTATACCCTCGAGCCTCCTTAAATCATATAAATTGATCGTGTGGCTATGTTAAGACATGAAAAACATTTTGAATATATAAATCAAGTAAACAATATAGGGGAACGATACCAGTGGTATCGACAGAATGTATCATTATATCATCATCGGCGTTGCAAATCAATATTTATGCCATATGCTAAAAAATCTCTGGTAAATCAAGATACAGACTCATCGTAATAGTGAACCTATTCGTTATCTTGAACATAGCATTTGTTCAATGTGTATTTCAAATGTGTATTCCCTATTGAAACAGTTATGACGAACACATCTATGTCAATTCCATATAATAAAGGGATAAAAAAGAAGGATACCAGAGGGACATTCAAATTCACAGATAGAAAATAAACTAACAACGCAATGATAAACAAGAAAAAGACAAACATATATTAAGTAAATTTGCAGGTCCTTAATTATAAATTTAGATATGATATGCTATGCAATGTGACAGGTGTATGTTATTACAGATAATGAAGGTTAACAGGTTGAAGTTGTCACGTTTGTCATTGATCCTGGTTTCAAGTCGTTCAGCTGTCAATTTCAACCATTACATTAAAATAAATGGAACAATTGTGTTGCGTTATAAACTGAAAATGTTTCACTAATATTGTTTGTATGCTCTTAATTGTTCATGTTTGTATCATGTGTTTATCTTGGCTACATGTATATAACGTTTTATCTCAATACATATTTCAAACTAGGACTGTGGTTCAAAGTACTTGTTAATTATAACTTCAACGTGACAGTTGTACATGATTTATTAAGATATGCTTATCAGAGATAATGTAGGTCACTCACACATTTATTTTCATATTTAGTAAATATTATTTGTTTCTCTTCTTTAGTTAAAAAATGTTAATTATTCCCTTTCGAGCAAATTTTATTTTAATCCACTAACCAAATTAAAAGTGGAGAGGTAATAAAAAAGCAGTTAAGTTATGGAGACTTTTAATGTGGTACCTAACACTACAGGGAGATAAATTTGTAAAATCAGCTAAACGTTTCAATCTCGTTTTATTGTTTAGGAAATATTAAGTTTCTCATGAATTAAAATTAGTGTTTGTCAAACTGCTATATATCCAATGAAATTTTTCCAAGACAGTGTGTGATTCAAGTTTTTTGAATTTTTTATATTTTTGTCAAAGGGTGAAAGTAAATATATTTTCAAAATTTTATGAAAATTAAACGCGCCAAATTAATTTCAGTCAAAGTGTTTAGTACCATCGTAAAAGTTCTTCAATGATATTTTGTGTTTATATCTTTTCAATTGTCATTTTGTCATGTAGGTGCGCCGAGTGCCAAAAATACAGGATGTGGAAGCCCAGTAAACGCACCTCATAAATCTACATACATTGTTGGAGGCCGGGAGGCCGTTCCGCACAGTTGGCCATGGCAGGTATATATATGTTTTATATATTAGATATTTGGCATGCCATGTCATCTCTGCAACCTACAATACATTGTTTACCTAGTTTTGTATGTTGTGTTTTGCGTACTATTGTTTGTTTGTGTTTCATGTTTCTTTGAAGAAATGTCATTGTCAGTGAAATGTGTTGTACTCTTTAATACATATTTTATTACGCTTTCTAATATTAGGATGACCAAACGTGTCTTTTTTTCGAATTCTAAACTTTTGATGAAAGGATATAATATGAGACCAACAGCATTTTTATTACGTAATTACCACTATTAGAAGAAAATAATGAATTTAAAGTGCAGTCCCTTTATTTGATGCACATGTCATAGATACATGATATACGTTGGTGCTAATTTGAAATACAATTGAACACGAAAGAGTATTGAACATAAAATGTATATATTGTAGTATTTATTATCTGCAAATATTGCATATATTCAAGGTATTAATAAGGTACATTACAAATACTTTGACCTTTGAAGGGTTGTTTTAATCAGAGAAAACAGCTGAGCCTTTTTTTCTCTAAATATTGCATACTATGTAGGTATTGATGAAATACAAAACAAGAACTCTGACCTGTTGATTTGTTTTTTCAAACAGAAATATCAATTGAGCTCTTTTTTATTTTTATATATATTGCATATTATTTAGGTATTGATGAGATACAGAACAAGTACTCTGACCTGTGGTGGTGCCTTGATTAGAAATAGCGCTGGAAATCTTGTAGTTATTACAGCTGCTCACTGTGTTGATGGGTAAGTTTTTGTTTATTTTTAATTACAGTTATACAATTTCATAAAGGAACTGGAATTATTGCTAACAATAGTTTTAGTAAATGCTGACTAATTTTCAGACCTATATTTGTTTTGGTGAATTTTACAAGAACTAATAAGAATAAAAGTTATGTTAGAAAGATTGCCGTGTAAAGTTTTTGTGAGTCACTATTGGCTGTAAATGTAGCAAATATTTTATCTAATGTTGTGTACAGTCCTATATTATATGTCAAAACTTCCATCTTACACCATGTAAAAAATTTCGTAAAACTTTGCACTTATTTCTTCTGCACCATACACACCCTACCTCTCACCATTTTATTATACACTACAGAACGTTATTTAAAAATACTATAGTCTAGAAATAAACACAAAAAAACCAATCAATCAATAAATCAGAATTGATCATATTGCGATTTAATCAAGGAGAAAGGGAGCTTTACTAAAATGTTAATATTTGTAAAGAAGATTATAACGGAAATATCAACCGTATTCACCAATAAATCCCATTGCATGATTTTTACAAATTGTACAATACAACATTCCAACGTGCACGTTAGACAATGCCCGCACTTAAGCATGCAACATTCTTCATTATTTTTTATACATTTTGTTGGACGTTTACACTATTGAAGGGCTATAACAAGCTATAAAACTAGATTAAATCCACAATTTCATTCATAGAGAAATGACTATATCAAATAAGGAAAATTCGTTTCAAGTGTTTGAAATGTTGATTATGCCATTTATAAGATATGAAGTTTGTTAGAAGTTTTGTATTCTTATTTTTCTATTTTGTTACTGTTGATTCATTTATTTTCGTGGGTTTCAATTTTTGTGGATTGGTGAAAACTGACATATTCGTCTATATTTGATTTCGTGGTTTTACCAATTTCTGTATATATAGCTTATTGAACAAATGTTATTTGTTGAACATTTGAATTGGTGGTTCGCCTGTACACACGAAACCCACGAAAAATTGGTATCCAACGAATAATAATGAATTCACAGTACAAAAAATTAATCTCTTAACAGAACAGAAAACAGACCTGGAGATTGGACCATCGACGTTGGAGTACATTCACGATCTGCCAATGAAGCTAACCAGAGAGCGTATACTGTTTCACAAATCAACAGTCACAATAATTACAATTCAAGAACCTTCGACAATGATATAGCTATCATGCTACTTGCAGGAACAGTTACAGAGAACGATGATGTCAGCCCAATTTGTGTGACGTCATTACCTACCAGTGACTTTTTCAATCAAGAATGTGTCGTAACGGGATGGGGAACTACCTCTGAAGGTAAATACAAATTAGTTATTTATAATAAACATGATAAAGAATTATTAACATTTGTACAAACGATTAAAAGCAAAATATTCCTTTGGAAAGTTTAGATATATACACATTAAAAAGATGTGAAAACAACAATTGTTCTAATCTACTAAAACTTACTTATCTGCCAAAAGATAGTGTTTATGTCAGCAAAAGATATCGTATGTTCCCTCCATTTTGTTATACGGACTAAGTAACGACCACACCAAACCCTAATGCAATATATTTTTCTTAAGTATTTAAAGCATCATTTCAAAATTAAGAGAAACCAAGGCTTGCATTGAAATTTGAATATTCCACCATGTTTTTTTTTTTAAAATATGTATAATAGAGAAATGATTAATCTATCCTGATGTTTAACTAATGAATAAACGGTATAATTCATTTATTATGAATATTTACAAAAAGGAATGTATGAATTTGTCATAGTGAACATGCGACTATAGAAACATTGTTAAACTACAACAAGTTAAATCGATACCCTTTGTGTACTCTCATTTGTATATATGAGATTTAACATGTGTGGTTAAACTGTACTTATCTGCTGTGGACTATAGAATCGTTCTAAATAATCAAGATAGTAACGGAAATAAGCGCGGGCACATTGGTGTATACTTTTATCAGTGTACAATTGACTTATTTACTTTGAGATAACTTCTAGTAGATCTCTCACGTGTAGAACTTCATTTGCTCATTTTCAGGCTTTACGTTTATGGAATAATGCAGCGGAACATGCTTATTTAATAATAATTAAAACAAAATTATCCATTTTTTACGTCTTTAGACATGGTCACATTTGTTCATTGCGTAAAAAAAGCAAATTCAAGGAAAACAATCAATGGACTAAAGAGTTGAAATTAGACTAAATAAGAGTTCAATATAAAAAAAAAAATTGAAAATTTTAGGAAAGTATAAAACGGCATAGAGTTAGATACAACTATTCATACGTCAAATGGTTTAAATTTGAAAAATGCAGAGTACAAAATTAACATAGAAATATTGATAGCATATGAGTCTTGTATTCAATTTCAAGAACAAATATAAATAAAGGATATATATTTCACACCTTTGGTGGATTATTAATTCATATTATAAAATATAACTTCATTTTCAAATAAATAGAATTTTGAATTTATCTAATTATCAAATGTATGCTCTTAGTTAACAAACATAACGTTTAAACGTTTAACGTTTAGTGGTGTTGCCTCATTGTGTGGGCAGATATTAGTCTTTTCATTGTTATTTCAAATATGATTTGGAAACATATGACGAAATCAAGCGATTAGACGCCTAAAACCCCCCACCCTGTATCGGTATGAATGGAATTCCTACTGTGAATATATTTCCACAGAAAAGCTAGGGTGGTTAAAATATATTATAATGTATAAGAGGATTGTTTTATATACGATCAGCGAACGTTCTTTAGCTAAGGTATTTTTTTCAGAAAATGCATGAACCAAGGCGGGAACGTGACAGTTGTTTTCTATTCGTTCTTTAGATTGCTTTAAAAATGTAACTTTTAATTTTGTCAGATTACATGGACCTCCTTTTCTTAAATTTACCTTCGAGTTAGTTATTTTTTGTTTTATATTTTTCAATTCAATTTTATTTATACTACTTTTAATAGGTGGTTCAACATCTGACAGACTACAAGAGGTATACAAACCAGTGCTGTCCGATGCCGCATGTACAGGTTATTTGAGTAATGCTTATAATGCAAACACAATGTTATGTGCTGGTCTTGACGCCGGCGGAAAAGATGCTTGTCAGGTAAATACACTTTTTGCGATTGCAATATTATGTTTAGTAACAGAGCTTACACGGTGATATGTATAAAATAAAATTGAGAATGAAAATGGGGAATGTGTCAAAGAGACAACAACTCGACCACAGAAAAAAACAACAGCAGAAGGTCACCAACAGGTCTTCAATGTAGCGAGAAATTCCCGCACCCGGAGGCGTCCTTCAGCTGGCCCCTTAACAAATATATACTAGTTCAGTGATAATGAACGCCATACTAATTTCCAAATTGTACACAAGAAACTAAAATTAAAATAATACAAGACTAACAAAGGCCAGAGGCTTCTGACTTGGGACAGGCGCAAAAATGAGGCGGGGTTAAACATGTTTATGAGATCTCAACTCTCCCCCTATAACTCTAGCCAATGTAGAAAAGTAAACGCATAACAATACGCACATTAAAATTCAGTTCAAGAGTAGTCCGAGTCTGATGTCAGAAGATGTAACCAAAGAAAATAAACAAAATGACAATAATACATAAATAACAACATACTACTAGCAGTTAACTGACATGCCAGCTCCAGACTTCAATTACACTGATTGAAAGATTATGATTTCATCATATGAAATCAGGCACAATCCTCCCCGTTAGGGGTTTAGTATCATACCATCATAACATATATGAGAAGAACATAACCCGTGTCATGCTAACAACTGGTTTTTGAATAATTGTGTTTAGTTCCGATGCAAAGACCCTATAAATGAATCAATATTAACGCCAAAATATGCAATCTTTAAAGACCTGACAACAGTATCGTAACTATATCCCTTCTTAATAAGTCTATTTAAAGGTTTTGTTAGTTTCGGAGGTGAATACTGACATTTTTGTGCTTTATAAAAAATATTTCCAAAAAAAAAAAATGGATATGAAATACCTGAAGGTATAAGAAGTCTGCATGTTGAGCTATATTTACGAATGATGTCCTTGTACCGATGATAAAATTTAGTAAATGTTTTGAATAGTTTGTGATATCGAAAACCCTGGTATAATATTTTTTCAGTAATACATAAATTTCTCTCGTTAAAATCTAAAACATTGTTACATACACGAGCGAATCGTACAAGTTGAGATATATAAACACCGTAAGATGGTGACAAGGGAACGTCACCATCTAAAAATGGGTAATTAACGATAGGAAATGAAAAATCATCTCTTTTATGATAAATATCAGTATTAAGCTTTCCGTTAGTGATATAGATATCAAGATCGAGGAAAGGGCAGTGGTCATTGTTAGTATTAGCTTTATTTGAAGTAAGTTCAACAGGATACATTTCTTTAGTATACATACTGAAGTCGTCATTATTGAGAGCCAATTATTATATACTGAATAAAGGCAACAGTAGTATACCGCTGTTCAAAACTCATAAATCCATGGACAAAAAACAAAATCGGGATAACAAACCAAAACCGAGGAAATTAACGACAAAAGAGACAAATTGATTGCTAGTTTGAAATAGAATTTAGAAATAAAACTACATTTAGTTCTTATATTTATAAATCTTCGATTGTTTGATTGTAGTTTCCTTCGTACCAACATAGATATGCTCTACAAATTTTGTACCATTCCTTAATTTAGAAATCTAAATGTGTGTGATTTAAAGGAGATATTGTTCTAATTGATTGCAAATTTTATTCTGTACAGGGAGATTCTGGTGGACCATATTCTTGTTTGAACGCTCAGGGCAATTGGGATCTTATAGGTATGTTTTATTTTTTCAAATATATCAGCACATGTACAATGATGTAGGTTTAAGAGAACACGATTTGAACAAAAAAGCGGCAAAAACAATGAGCTAGTTAGCATATTTTCATAATAAATCCAAAAGCGATTAAAAGAAGGAAATGTTTCGATTTTCCTTCGAGCAAAAACATTGTTTAGCTGCCACGTCCTGAATGTTGTGTTTTTGTTAGATGTTTTTGTATCGATCTGATGACTGATTTTGAAAGTTATTTCTTATTTTGTACTTTAGCAATCCTTTCCCATGCTAGGAGCAGGGTTTGTCTCACACAAACATTTTAACCAGCCAAATTATTAAAATGCCTGGATCAAGTGAGGAGCCTGTTGTTTAGTGGTTGTCGTTGGTTCATGTCTGTTAGATTTGTTTTTCGAAAATTGTTTTGTTATAAATTATGCCGTTAGTTTTTTTCAATTGGATTGTTGCATATTTTTTTATGTTCTATGCTTGGCGACCGATGGTGAAACTGTAATAAGTATCAATTTAAATGTGTGATAAACTGAATTTTCTACATGATGCTACGACAATTTACTTGGGTCAAGGTGCTTTGTTGACTTTTTAGATATTCAAAATACGCTTTTTGGTAGGGTAACTTCGTCTTCATACTTAACAGTGTCTTAGAGTGTGTTGATTTGAGATCATTGACCTTTTACTTTGAAATTGAGGTCAAAGTTAATTTTGTTGATTCGGATTTGGACTTTGCTCCAGCTGGTTCTTGATAAAACGTAAGTCCTTTTGGTCTTCGTTTTGGACGATATTTGATCTTGAAAAAATAAAGCGGAAAGTGACCTTGGTTTTTTGCATTAATTTAATGTCACAGGACGTGGAAACCATATACTTGAAGAATCAATGTGATTCAACCTTATCTTTGATCTGTAAGTGCCATTGCGTGACACCGTTGAAATAATAAATGACAAATTGGATTTTGGGTGAACAATGTTTGTTTGGTAGTAAACCTCAGAACATTTTTACTCATCAATTCTAACTAGCCTTTACATTTTCTTTTTTAATTAGTCTTTTTCAGTATCTAAATAGAATGTTGAGTCATTAGGTTTTACAAACCCAGACTAGCACGGAATTATCTATTATAGTTGGCACACTATTATCTATTAACCATAACATCAATTATGAAAGCGGTGTTATTTTTAATTTTAGCAATGCACATTTGTAAATCTTTCAGTCTTGAGAAATGTTTATTCATTGTAGGTATTGTAAGCTGGGGATATGGATGTGCTCGACCAGAATTACCTGGTGTGTATGCAGATGTACATAAATATTTGACCTGGATCAACAACAACTCTTAGAAATTCTACGAAATTCTAAATAAATATATATAAAACCAAATATATAACTCTGCGCACTTTCATTCGATAACTTTCCATTGAATTATGATCATATTGATTTACCAATTAAAAAATTAAAAAAATCCTAGTGGTTAATCATAGACATGTGTTTAATATATATAAGTCTAAAGATTTGCACAACGGTACTAATATAAGATGACAATACACGAAGATGATGTTATAAAATCGAATTGACAATAACTTTCGTCAGTGAACATAATTTTCGCAAGATCAAATATATGAACTTTGTTATCTGTCATTCAATATCTCACCATTTTGATATGATATTTAACAACGAAAAATCTGCACACACACGTGGTAAATCACAGACATGTGCTTTCTTTACCGCTTGGCATCCATCCATCGTCCGTCGTTTGTTAACTGTTTTTCAAAATGTTTTCCCTCTGAAACCTCTTGGCCAAATTTAACAATCATTGAATCTACAAGTGCAGCCGCTATGTTTTTATTACTAGACACCTAATGCACTTTATTTTATACCAAAGACAAAATAATATATATAATACATATTTTCAAGAGCACCATTTATAGTTGGGGAGATTAGTACAAATTACATTCTAAGAAGCAACAGTTACTCATATATTTTGGACTAAAAATACTCTCCTTAAATTTTTTCTTGAATTCAAGCAATGCTTCGTACTAAAAATCAACTTGTTAAAGTCTGTATCTTTTGAGAAAGCTAATATTGTCGACTATGGGACAATTAATTGTTTTTTGCAAGCTATATATAATGACAATGGCTTATTGATTTAAATTGAGTTATTGCCCTTTCCCCAGAAACTGACGTAGTTATTTAATTTGCATTTAAGAAGAAATTTAATATCATTACATCTTAGTTGTCTTTTAAATGATTGATTTTCATAACCCCTTAATATTTTTTCCACCCTTAAGATTGTTTTTGCATCGAATATTTGATAGTTTAATATTCATCTACTTAATTCAAAATGTTTAATTAATCAAAAGTTGGATGTCACTAGCCATTTATGAAGATTCAATCATATTGAATCTTGAGGCAGCATTTATGTTTTTGGAAACAAAAATATACATATGAATAAGAAGATGTGGTATAAGTGCAAATGAGACGATTCTCTATCCATGTCACAATGTAAAAAACAATTAATTGTTCCATAGTGGAGCAGGATCTGCTTACCATTCGGGGGCACCTGAGATCACCCCTAGTTTTTTAGTGGGGTTAGTGTTGCTTATTCTTTAGTTTTCTATGTTGTGTCATGTGTTCTATTGTTTGTCTGTTTGTCTTTTTCATTTTTAGCCAGGCGTTGTCAGTTTATTTTAGATTTATGAGTTTGAATGTCCCTCTGGTATTTTTCGTCCTCCTTTTTTTAACAATTATAGCTCTTGAACACAAAGCATTGGCTCACACTGAACTATTAGCCACAACATGACTAATGGATTAATGTGAAACAATTTAAACTGAAAATTCAATGGTTTAGTTTGTATAAAAAAACTAAAATGTGCCTATATTAATAGTCGATCATATCGAAGATAGATTTTGAATTACATGTGCAAATTGATAGTAAAAGTAACGTTTGATATCAGTGATTGTAGTGAAGTGAGGCCATCGTACATATTATTTTCTAATACATAGTTCCTAAATGATACGCATAATTTTATGTAATAGTTTTGGAACAATCAAGTCGGTAGCTGTTAATTAAACTGCACAGCTATGATGACATTACATGACCCGAAGCACGAATTGGAGTTCGGTTCAACGGGTGACCGAGCTGTTCAGAATAACTTACACAAACGATTTGATCTGTTAATACATGAAACGATTTTAACACATGACGTCAACAGTTAACATTAAAGTTTTGATTTTTCCTGCGATATAGAAAGATGCACAAACCTTAAAGTAAAACCGGCATGTTACCTCTAAATTATGAAACTGCCCATTTCCATTCTTTTTTTCTTATATGTTATTCTGCTAATTGAGTTTTAATTGCAAAACTTTTTGTTTTGTTTTTTCAAATTATTTTAAAATTCAATATTGATAAGACACGATTTAGAGCTTTGCTTGGAATATATAAATCTGTTTGTTGCCTTCTTGAAATCCTTTGGTCAATTTTGGTCGTTGAGTTTCTGAACAATCTTATCGTTAACCCACATCTCTTTATGTTTATGCAGCTTTACCTACGTTTGATGTCCTTCAATTCAGTTCCAACGAAATAATAACCTAAAAAGGCTGTTGTGTATAAATTTACTACTTTAATTTCTATAAAAAGTGTAGAATATGATTGCAAATTGAACGTTTTCCAAATTATGGCAAAAAAGGTAAGATGGAAAACAACGTTTATATTTATATTTCAGTATTGTTTCTGTACACACTGAAAATGGAATTTGCATTAAATTCGTCCATGAATAAAAGTTTCACCAGATTATATATTTATAAATTTGAAATTAATTCAGTTCAGCAAATCGAATCTAAAAGAATAAGTAGTTCGAAACCTTCCTAAGTTTCAATTGTTACAGAAAATACAAAAACAAATGTCTTGTTTACTTAGTTTGAGGAATCACGTAAGTTTTACCTTGTACAAAAAATAATTGAAACTTCATATTTAAAGCAGGAGCGTTTCTTTCTTCCATAACATTTTACTACATTTTTTGTAATTGCGAAAGGATTGAGTTTTACATAACTGTGTATTTGTCTACTTAATTTCATTGTAAGTCTTAAGTGCAATTGAACAGTGTAGTATATCTCGTGAATCAAGATAATTTTGCCCATGTAATGTATTGACTACGAAAATTTGAATGTTGTAAGAAATAGTTGTCCTTGTTAGTACTTCGATTGTTCATATTGTTGTTACTACATTTGTTACATATTGAAACACTTTTCACATTGATAAAATCACGCGCAATACAAATAAATACAAAAGAAAGTTGGAACAAAAGAGGAATGGTGACAAATGTTTCGGTTGAAAATTATCTAGATTAGACCTGTTTTTCTTTTAAGGTAGATAGGGTGTCTTCCTCCATTTTGGATTTTGAAGTACCAGAAAACAAGGTCTAGATTTTTTATAAAATGTGCAAATTTTGATAATAGTAGGTAATTCATGTGTAAGATTTTTCATTATGATATAGAAAATGCCATGTTTTATCATATTTATGGTTGTGTTTTACCAAAAACCAAATACTTTTGTTTGATTTATTTTTTTCCAACTTTGCCAAATAAGGGGAGACAACTCAAATACAAGGGCAGATAATTCAGATAGTGTTACTTTTACAATAGAATGTGTTAGGAATTTACCCATTTTATTATGTAGCAAGAAAACGAGTCCGGTGACCCCATTTTTTCTTCTTCTTATCTGAAAGAATAATATTTGAGCTATCTTCTCATATTTTATCTCAAAATTCTATGGTGTAGTTTTCGATTAATGACCGAAAATTGGGTTTTCCATGCAAAATCTATACAAAATTTGACAATTTTGCACAACTTGTGGTGTGAATATAAGTCCGGTGACCCATTCTTTTTATTAATGTTCTTAAACAAGCAGGATATAAACTACATTTTGGCAAATTATTAAGAAATTCTATGGATTATAATTCAGACACCCCATCTACCTTAAAGAATTGTAAATCATACACTTTACATACAAATCGGACAAATAAGGAAATGTTTGTGTTTTAGCGGTTGAGTTCACACATCCAAACCTCTAAAAATCGAATGAAAAAAAAAACCCAACATTTAACAAATATTAGCAAGAATTGGTATTTCCTCGAGTATGGTTCATGTACGAGAAATTTGGTAGGTAGCAATACTAGGAATTGTGTATTTAATACCAAAAAACAATGGACAAAAGCGTAGAAAGTGTGACAATCTGATAACATTTCGTATGTAAGTCCTCGTTGGTGTTTTTTGTACTTAAACGAATATGGCGTGAGAGCTCTACAATACAAGCTTACTCATATCGCTTACCTTGGCAGGTATGGTCAGTTCTTAAATTTAAACTTTTAAATATATGTTATCAACAAAATGTGCAACAACATGAAAAATTTAACGAGCAAACAAACGACATAAAGGCAATGGCAGTTTACACAATAGATAATTGTTTGTCCGTGTTTATAAAAAAAATAGTCAGATACAGAAGATACGAAGTGAATATTCGAAAATCAAAGAGAGCCTACAAAATCATTTCAACAGCAATAAATAATATCTCAGTCAAGATATTATATAAGAGGTCCTAGATAGGGATACTGAAAAGAACACAATGAACTAATACAGTCAAGAATGTAAAAAGAATCTAACAATAATAAAGAAAAGACAAGTTGGCCAACCACAATTATTAAAATGAATAGAATAATCATGTGCAAATATATAAAAGATAGAGACAAATAAATGAAAGAAGAAATGAAAATATAAACAAATACATTGACAAATTAATCGAATGACCCCCATTTAAAACCTCATATGACACTGTCTATTAAAAAAACCTTGGATACAAGGACAATGGTCTTTCATAATGAAAAGAATTTCTGCGTCTTTTGTGTGGAAACGTAATATGATCTATGGAAAACATATGTGGACGAACACTACGATTTACTGACTTTCTGAGGCCACTTATTAACTTTTTTGTACTCATTGAAATGAATAAATTTTGTCTGCAATCAATCAAGTCTGTTGTAAAGCAAATGTCGAAATGCACAAAAGCTTTTTCTACCATGTTGTATTTCTTAATGTTTGTGTTCAGTCTACCAATTAGTCATTGAGATTTATTTTTTATTTTAATCTAATCTAGTCATTGACTGATGGATTGATTTGAAATTGACATTGAAATTGATTATGTCATTTATTTACTCATCCCAGATGAAATCAATTCATTTAAAAATACAATAACGATTACCCTTAATCAAAGCTATGAATTGTTTCGTCCAATTTTTTAACCGTTCATACGATATGATTTTTTTTCTCATTTTCGAAGGCCATATGGTAGCCTACGAGTGCCAACATCCACTTTGTGTTGATATGTGTCCCATTTGGCACAATTCCACTTTATTTTGACATTTCTTAATAAAATACGTGTGTTTGTTAACAGTTTAAGGATTATGTACCCTTTTATTGATTCAATGCTAAATATATGGAAATGTTATAGAAAATCTACAGCCTTTATCCTTGTACTCTCATAATTGGTAATTTTGGTGACTGATAGATATATGAGAATTTCATGCAGTGCTAACATTGAATTCATTAAAACAAGTTTATTAATGTAGTTATTGGTTAAAACACATATAAATATGGACCAAATTAGGTACACCTTTTAGGGTGCGCTCGACTTTAGTGACTCAACATGAGGTGTTTTGGAATTTACAGGTTGCTTAGAACTTTTTGTAAACAAAAAACGTTAGCACATCATCAGAACAGCAAGTGAGTAATCTATGTTCTAAATTTTATATAAAAAAACTCTGTATTAGAGGCTGTGGATTTTCTATAAAAATCTTGGTTTATGTGCCACACAGTCCTCTTTTTCTATTAAATGCAATGACATAGAAAATAATAATGCTTTGCATCAAGTTTCCCCTTGGTATATGTAAACACTGGCTTATCTCTATTATTCATAATATCTGTAGTTTTGTTACTATTGAAGTTTGAAAATTTCGTACACAAATGGCTACAGAAGGGGTCTTAAAGCTTAAGTAAAAGGATAAGCAGGATAATTGTCAAGAAGACATGTAGATGACGATATAATTAATTATCTTCGCAAATAGATAAGAATCTATACCCCATGCCAAGCTCTCATACGCTACGCATTAGAAATACCTTTAGTGAATAGATTTTTAACAGATTGTCAAAAATCTGCAATCAATATTGGTTTTCTCGCGACAACTGCAATAAGAAGTTATGTAATATGCATTGTAATATTGTACAAACATAAACCTTTATTAAAAATATTGTTCAGTTCTACATTGATTTATAATATACCGTACACGAAATTAACGTTTTATATTTTAATCATTTTTAATAGCATAAGCGTCTGTGCACGAAATGCAATATTACTTTTCAATAAACGGTAAATCAAAACCAATTCTGATTTTAATATTATTGTTCTGTTGTTTAGTATTTTTGATTCCGTAACAGACTAAATCATCTCCAAATTGAAATATTAAAAGTGTATGTTTACATGCAACATTCATTGTAATAGGCTTGGAGAGGGGAAATATTTATAATGTTAAGATATGGAATTATCTTATATTCCGTACACGACTATCACTATATCTATTGCAGAATAGCAAAACCATTTATTATGTTGGTATAATGTCTTCATCTAATAAAATGTAAAATCACAAATATACTGAACTCCGAGGAAAACTCAAAACGGAAAGTCGCTGATCAAATGGCAAAATCAAAAGCCCAAACACATCAAACTAATGGATAACAACAGTCATATTCCTGATATTGGTACAGGTACTTTACCAAAGTAGAAAATTGCGGATAAAACCTTATTGTGAAGCTAGATAGACCTCTCGGTTATAAGACTGTCGCATAAAATTCATTAACAACAGCAATTCAGAGCATTCGCATATTTTTTTTAGTCCAACAAACTGTTTAAGTAACGTATGTTCCCCTTCGGGATAAAATCAAAGTTTTATATTTAAATAACAAACATTCATACCGCGTCCAATAATAGGCTTCACTGCTAACTTGTGCACTTTATTTTCTTGTATTCCGTTGATGCAAACAGCGGGACATTTTTGTAAAAGGCTTTTTTTCTGATGCCGGTTCTGAACGAATTGGATATAAAAAAATATATCCCACCATATGGCGCTTGCTGATTTAAAGACGACACAACTATATGTTCTTATCTTACTTGGTCACTCTTTTGACTGGTGATATCAACATATTTGATTGAATACTATCCATTCGTTTGGTGTGTTTGAGCCTTTGATTTGGCATTTGATTATGGACTTTTCGTTTAGAATTTTGTGGTAAAAAAACTGTTGGGGTTTACTCATTTTGTGTGTTTTTGAAAAAAAAACATAAACGATATAAATGATTATACTTGATTTTTTGTTTTATATTCAAATATCGCTTTTTGATTATCGATCAGTCAAAGGACAAAAAAAAGTAAAATCACAAATATACATTTGAATAACACAAGTGTCTTCGCATTGTATTTTATAATATTGGGAAAAACAGAAATCATTTTGACTGTAATTTTTTGGCGTAGTCGTATTATGTAATATTCAATACCAGAGTAATATTTTCTATACATTGCTAGAGTGGAATAGCAAAACTGTCTTTTCACACGAAAGATAGAAAATATATCGGACATTTATATTTCTATAACGTCGTACGATCTTTTATTCTATATCAATCTATCACTCTTTAGAGCTGGTAGCGAAAGTGTATGTACTCACAAAAGATACATTTCGATATGTTGAAAATAAAAATTGATTGTTTAATTGTTGTTTTATGTAATAACTTATATTCCGTATCAGACTAACACTATCCGTAAAAGAATAGCAAACGTATAAGTACAAATAGATCGCAACTGTTATATTCCTGACTTACTAAAGGCATTTTCTGATGGTGGATTTATCCTGGTTTTCCAACATACAATGCAAAATGGGAAAATGAAATAAAAAAAACATTCCAATTTTTTTATCATTCTGCTGTCGTATTATGCCATCATCTAGCAATTGAGATTTGACATATTTGTATGTTATTTATAATCCATTCAACATATATGTGGTGATATAAACAGTTTGATTTTTATTTTGTTTTGTTGTCTTGTCTAAAGTACCATTCAATACTACTACTATATGTAACGGAATAGCAAATTTGTATGTACAAAAGCATTGTAACTAAGCCGCACTGGAGACAGGTCTGATAATTATTTTATAATATTTATTGCTTTTATCTTTTAAATGAGAGCCGTCTGAACATTCTGTACTTACATGTCAGACAATAATGGTAAAACCTACTTTCACTTAATCCTGAAATGGTTCACTAATAATGATATTTATAGTGTTTTTGAACAATCCAGTACTACAGTTTCTTTTATTCAAGTAACATGCGTAAGGCCCCCTTGGAATAAGAGTTATATTACAATAACAAACGTTTATATTGCGTGCATTCATACGCTGCACTACTAATCTATGTACTTTGTTTTCCCTGTTGATGCAAGTTGTAGGACACTTTTGTAAAATAATTTTCTAAAAATGATAATGCTACCGTATAAAATAAATATTGGAATATGGAATTGAAATGTGTTTTTTAAAATAAAACAAAATACGAAATTTTAGAAATTCCAAAGACAAAGAGATATTTGATTTTGACATTATTCTTCTAACAACACTTTTGTGGATTCCCGGTCAATTCATTGAATAAGCAGTTTAAACATGCAAAAGCATTGTTGGGTCTACTAAATTATCTTTAGAAGTTCATTAGATGGTCGCTATAATTGAACAAATGTCTAATGTTTGCAAGTGATCGATTGATATTCTAACAAAGTGATGATAAATTTGTAAGATAATCTTCTCATCAAATTAGCACAATTCTAACAACAAAAACTGAATTAAAATCCGAAAATAATGTTCCACTTGTATTTTTTTAAACATAGTGATATCTCTAATTCATCTTTAATTTCAAAGCTCAAGACATTTTAGAAAGTTTAGATAATTCAACACATCAGATAGAGTCGAGATAAGATCGTGTATATTATCTTTTAGTTAGCTCTCACCAATGACAATAATGAAAACATTTTTATTGCCATTAAATTATGTCAGTTACTGGCCAGTGTTCAGATAAGTTAGAAATCAGCAAATTGAGGTCACCGTTTTGATACAGATCAACACAACTACATGTACATACATATCTTTAGTGGCCATAAGTTGAAAGATAACCGAGCAATCATGTTACTGTATGCAAATATTACTCCTGAGCATAATCCGTCTTCTCAATATTGAAATTTAACATGTTGTCATTGTTATGAAATTTGACTCCAGAATTCAAAACCAACACGAATACATTAGAATAAAAAAAGACATAACATAATATTATCACTTTAATAATTTTGATTTTGGTGAAAAAAATGGCGATAATCATGATGACAACTCAAATCTGTTTTTATTTAATTACATATTCAAAATCAGCTCTAGTGTAAAATAAATATATGTGTATCAACCTGTCATTATATTTCTCGTGAGTAGGGCTCGGTACTTAATACTCCAATTCAAAGTAAATATAAAATGGTGAATAGGTATTTAGATAGAAGACCGTAGATGATAACCCTTTCCAAATGGAAAAACAAATATAGGTAATTAAAATGACAACCAACGGCCTTACTTCAGACAGTAGCATGGAACAAAATAGAAAAACGACAAATACAAAATCAAAGTTAATTCCCTGTGGCTTTCAAAGTAAAAATTCAATTAATATTTCATACTATAATTTAATACGCAAAACATGTTTTTAATGTGACGTGTTGTTTACAAGTTCAGTTGAAACTAGTTCTTTCCAAGGATAAATGTCTAGTACCTTTTGTACCAAGATTAATGAAACTAAGAGTCTTATACAACATGTTTATCTCATATTCATCATCTTAACTTTCCTTTGAAAATTCATGATATAAAAAGGCCATAAAGGAATATCAACTGAGACGTGAATATAAATGATATTGGCATACTATTACAGTTATTGACAGAGTCTTATGATATGAATTTCCTTTTACAATTACTACTATGGTTTTCTGATCGAAATTAAGCTCGTAAATATCTTACGTAAAGCATATTCAAAATTTGTAGTCGGTGCTTGCAATAACATTTTTTTGAAATTTGAATTTAAAAATGTTAGTGTTGTGTACAAAATAGCTTTCTAGCTGCCCCTACCATTTGCCAAACTTATCAAATAGGGACCGAATTGTGTTTTTGTTTTTGTTTTGTTATATCATTGTTGTCAAAATAATTGAATTTAGTGCGACTGTTATACAAGTGATAGATGGAGCTAGCTATGAAATCAGGTTTAATCCGCTATTTTCTCTTTATATTCAAGTACATGTCTGTACCAAGTAGTTGCTATACATTAGTTTCATGTGCTTAAGGATGTACATTCTGAGGAGTCAAAAATTTGTAGAAATCAACTTTTTTCTTATCCTGATTTTTGGGTTTATAAGAACGTAAAAAAATAATTGGTGAAGAAAAATTATTAGGTGGTGCACGGCCCTTGGAAAATACCCAATTTTGATAATTTTCCAATTTTTCATAAATTTTTACCTATTTTTGGCTATTATCGTGAAAAAAATCAGTTCCACAATTAAACTTTTATCGTACTTTCAATAAAGATAAAGTGGACCAATCTGAAAAAAAACTATAGGTAGGTGTTAATATAAGAAAGCTTTATCATATTTTGATGATTTTTTGTGTCAAATTTACCATGCCGTCAATTTTGTAATTCTATGATTTTCTCAGTTTTTAGAACAAAAGGCATATTATTTCAACTTTTTTGTTATAAATGATTGAAAACATACATATCTTAGAAACTTGAATAGACACAAGTAATTTTTTGTATCCCTCGCCCATTTTCTTAAAAGTTTGGCTAAAAAGACTGACTTCCTTGGTCTTCAAATTTGAAAACTGGATTACTCAAAAACTATTCATCGTAAATACACAATTTTTTCACAGAGTTATTTCTGATTATAGTATTTTTAAAATTCATTGATATTTTCCACTTGTATCACATGTTTTGTAAATAATTCCAGAACGAGATTTCAATCAGACTGAAACTTCAGAGGAATACATCCTTTAGCTTTTGTTTTTGACATGTTTAAAAGTAGATATAGATATCATGGTTAGTATAGTCTGATAGTAAACTTTAAAGACTTTTTGAGTGTCTGCTTGTTGTAACATATGTAAGAATAGGCGGCCATTTGAGGTCGAAATCGGCACAGTAAGTAAGATACATCGGGTCTGTGAATGCCAGGTGTCTAAACACGAAAGAATCATGTTACAGATGCTATCGGATATGTTCCTTATGTGGAAACTACAATCCCTTTTCACAAATGTGACCTATCGAACTGGACTATTTACCGGCTTTGTAATAACAGGAGCAGCACGACGAATGCCACATGTTGAGTCGAATCTGCATACCCTTACGGAGCACAGGAGTTCATCCATAGTCTTTAGTAGGGTTCGTGTTGCTTAGTCTTTGATTTTCTATGTTGTGTCTTGTGTATTTATTATCCATAACGTTATCAGTTTATTTTCAATATATGAGTTTGACTGTCCCTCTGGTATATTTCGCCCCTCTGTTAAAACTTCCTGAGGAGTCTTTTGCAGAACCTTGGTATTGTTAAGATGGTTAACTTGGTTTCGTCCTGAATATGCATCAAATGATTGTTGCCGGATGCCATCAATCAAAACTAAAAAAAAGTAAAAACACTGATGATCAAAGAAGATTAAATAGAAAAGGTAATTTTAGCGTTGAACAGTTGACAATGACTGCTGAAGCAATTTCAAATAATTACATTGTAAAATTTTCAAAGAGAACGTTTAAACAAAATATCAGTATGGTTGACATGTAGATTTCTTGTTTTAAAACAAAACAAAACTAATTTGTATTATATCATTTAAAACAAAATAGTATCAGATACTAATTGATAGGTCTAAAACCAATATCAAAAGTAGTAAATTTCGAAGTTATCAACCTTTACAAATGTACATGTATACAGTTGTTTATCTAACCATACACTTCAATATATTATAAGATAGAACACACTATTGTAAATTTTCTTGAGATATTTTTGTTTTTCTAGCTTGTATTTATTATGCCGTGGTAAAAAAAAGCAGATTTAGGTGTTGCTGTTTACTTTTGGTTTATCGAAAGGACACAAATACCCCATAAATAATATTCAGGAAGGATCTATGAGTTTCAATGACTGCGAATAGTAAATAAAAGCACTTCTTAACAATTTAACTTACAAATATGCAAATTTTATGATTTAATTTTGTATCCAGGACTTTAAGTAAACTATGCATACTGTAAACTGTGAATTTATGCTGAGTCATCATATTTAAGGCCCAGGATTCTATCAATCTTCATTAAATATCTATAAAACTTCTTATGTCAGTTAATTTCTTTAAAATCTGTGAAATAAAGCAAATTTGGTTAAATTCTGAATGTTCCCCTTTTTCACCCTATATAGGTTGCATTTCTGTAAATATTGACAATGCAATTTCCCATAGGAACTCCTTTTACGGCTAAAACTGTACCACTTTTACTATGAAGCTTTGAAAAAAATCTTATCCTAGAATTGAAAGTTCATATGCACCACAACTTTTTTCAAAGGTCAAAATATAGGGCTGTGCGGCATATTTTCAACGTTTATATGCCCTGAACTTCTCAGAGTTTAAACTTACACTAATTTTCTCAACTACTCCTACCTCGAATGAAAGGTTACCACAGATTTCAATGTCAACAATATGCACGTGTTTATTTACTGGTAACATTCCCAAGTTCTGTCTCTGCGGTATGGAACACAGAGAGCATAACTGGGAACCAGTATGTAAACAAAATTAATTTTCTATGAATATTCAATTGCTCCCCAAAAGAGGCGTATTTTGAGAAACAGCTGTATTTACAAAGTGCAACCTATAGTACTCGCAGTTACTAAGAAAAAGTTCAAAGCCAATTTTAACATCTTATAAAAAAAACATTCATAGAAGACTAAAACATCATCCAGTACCATCCAAAATTCAATGGATTAAGTGTGAAGACGTCATTAACAGTCAGAGAAAAATATCATCTTGTGCAATGCCAAGACACAGGTATAGACAAATGCTAGAGCCACGAATGTGCATCTATTTATACAAATAATATCTATTATTTTAATTGACTGTTAAAAAAAAATCAATATTTATATCATTTAAAAAACACTTCTGGTGAGTATGCATGATAGGCAAAAGATACAAAAGATAATATCTAGAAACAGTTAATTCTCATTCGGACTTTCAATTACTGAACACGATTCAAACACTTCACGTAAAAAGAGGACTATTAATAGAGTGTAAACTTCTAATGAAATGCTTTTAGTATTATCATATCAGTCAGTGTTATGAAATATTCCATTTTACACTTTCACCATATCAAAAAATTAATTTAAATTTACCATTAGATCATAACAAGAGCACTTCAAAATGATCAAGTCTTATAAAGCAGATGTCAAATTACAAATTGATAAGAGATGCTGTTAACGTTATAATGATACTTATTTCAATGTAAAGCTGTCAAGAGATGAAAGTTAACATCAAATACATAGGCACACAAGCCGTATTACTGTAATATATGGTATGCCTTTACGGAATTAGTCTCGAATTACTATATATTTTATCGTCGCTAACATGGCTAATGGGCGATCTTTCAAACGTTAATGAGGAAATACGGTTTTATCTAAATAACAATCATAACTGCATTAATGGGTTAACTTAAAGAGCTTGCATAATTACAAAACTTCTTTATTTGCTCTGAAATGTAAGGCCATTACCCCCTTTTGTGTATCTCTATAAAATACTCTTACGGTGTCGATTGCATTGCTAACAGTTCTTTTGACTATTAATCCCTCTGGTACTTAAGCGACACTGCAAGGTCAGAAAAAATAAAATTATCAACATAATATAACCTCTATTGTTAGCAAGGTAAAGGACAAGGTACAATAAGGTACATTTTTGGCCGCCTCTTAGAACATGTAGAAGACATTATTTTTTTTATAATTTCAATAGACTAGGTATAGAATCTTTAAAAAATGGCAATTTTTTTTGGTAATTCTCATTTTTTGGTTGCCTAGCAACAGATTAGAAACCTGCCAATCATATGCTTTTTTAAACCTTATCCAACAAAAACACGTATTTTCCATATGAATCAAAATGTATCATTGTAAAATACATATGTAGAAATCTAAAGCAGTAATGTTTTGTTTATCTATATCAAATGAACGATTATTTATCAACACCTTAACCACCAGTATGGCCCTTAGCAACAATAACGTAAATTAAGCACCCGTAGACTTTGGTATATGTTCATGGCTTATGTAAACAATAATGGGTTAACCAAAGCTATGTTTTTATTGCAAGGTACTTTTAGGACAATTGTACAAATCTTACAATTTGTTTTGCTTGTAATTTTGCTGATAAACTTCCTAGCAACCGTAATAACTGAATAGCACCGACCTTTTTCTTTTATGATTTACGTTGACGTTGTATTTTAAATTATTCAAATAGTATTTTGTTGTCTATGTAACTGAGCTTTTAAGCTGGGGTCACACATTCACGATTTTTACTGCCGTCCTTGACAGGACCATTCCCGATTAAAATTTGTCAAGAGTCTGATCAAGATCCTGTGAATCGTGGATGGAAATTCGATTTGTATCTTTCGCCAGGTAAAATTCGACCGAGTCTGTCACGACTGCGTCCCGATTCTACCGAATGTAATCCGACAGAGATCAGATAGTGACAAGACAGTGAACCGACGCTGACGAAAGTTATCCGTTCGAAAACTGTCGGCATAATCGGGATGATCAGGTACTGTCGGAACGTAATCCTATCACGGTCCGCTCTATCGCATTGCAAACGGCTTTGTTCGGTCTCAGTCGTATTGTATTCTGTTATTGTCGGGACTTCTCCAGATCATTCCTGTTCCACAGGACACCGTCCCGAATAGACAGAACATTGTTAGGAATTCGATCCGATACAGCAGAATCTGTCACGACATAGACACGATTGTAATCCGACTAGACAAAATCGGCTGAGTTTCCCCGAATGTTACGGGACGCACCTAACTGTCGGGGTGATTTGCCGAACTATTCGGACCCTTCCCGACCAGTAGGAATCTGTTACGAACTAAAACGACTGCGTTCAGACAATGATAGGACATTCCAGATAATTGAGGATACTAATCCGACTTTTTCACTTTTCGTGTCGTATCGCTGTCTGATCTCAAACGGGAGCAATAATCGGCAATGTGTGAACCCCGCATTATAGATTTATCTCTGTCCGACTATGGATGAAAATAGCTTGGTGTTCACTTTAAACAAACAATACCCCCATCCCCGAAGCAAATAAACAAAAAAATAAAGATGACATACGCAAACGTTTTTATCAAAAATGGAAATTATAGCGACTGTCATGCAGACTTACTCATGAAATCATAAGCATAATGATAAACCTATGCCCTATAGAAGTTTCGTTAAAAACAGACTTCATAAAAAAGTGACTAAAGATACCAGAGGGACAGTCTAGGGATTTTTAAACCCTCATATTTGGGTCCGATAATGGGCCCCTGTCCCAAAGAGAAATATGCTCTTTTTTTCTCAATTTTCAGCTCTAAAATTTCCAGTTGTATATCATTGTATATAGACATCATTGAAATATTTTGTTGGTATCGTAGTGTGGTATTTTGTTTACAAATCTCTTGAATTTTGTTCACAATTTATGCAATTATAACTTATTCCTTCTCAGAATGCATTGATAGGCATGCTGTAAAGTCATGATAGATATGAAAAATGAAATCTGGGACTAGGGCTAACTATCTCCCCGGGACTACCTCTAAATTAGTTTACATTATTTTGTTCTTTTCGGCGGTGGTCTTTAGCAAAGTCGTATGCAATTATAGACTCGACGCAAGGTATCCTGTCCCGAATTTACACATTATTCCAAAAAACCCAAAAAAGGAAAATAATTTTAACTTTTTTCGCTTTATTTTATGATGTGAATCAACCAGCGGGACAATTGCAAAACGCCTGTTTATCGTGTGTGCCGAGTGCATATGTTTTCATTATGTAAGGTGTTGATTTGAATCGATAAAATAAAATCCATCTTGATATAAAGATACAAAATAGTCAAACATGGTAAACGTCCCAAACACTGATATACAAGATGTCAGATCAAAACGAAGTTATAATTTGGTAATTTACATGACTACACACGATATTACCAAATTACCAAGTTTTAACTAATTTTGTCAAAGTGTCTCAAAGTAATTGTTGCACCTCAATAACAACATATTTGAAAAAAAGAGATCAGATATGATATGATTGTCAATGATATAACTATCAAACAAAATTAAGAAAGTAAGGCAAAGGCCACAAACACGAAACAACGACAACAACGTGCACTGATCTACAGGATTCTAATTATCTTTTACCACGCCATGTCTCTAAATTCTGCATTCACACAAATGATAATGGTAACCTCTCCTTAGCCTGGGTTCATGGAAGATTTATTTACCACAGTCTGCAATCTTCGGGTCTATATCATTTTGTTCATTATGAAATTACAATTTGTTCTTATTTATTTCAGGTACAATTAACAATTTAATTGATCACATATGAACACGTATTGATTATGCTTTGATATATATGATATTGTACTTCAGTTACAGACATACTCTTTTATTAAATCCAATGCACGGTTTGACATTATAATATGAGGATATGATTGAGTGTGAATTCTTCAATCTTTACTGATATATGCTGTTTGGTTGGTTTTCTAATCCAAGCAATCAGCACTGTGCGTTTTTAAGTACAAAAAATGAACATTTGTTAACCTTAAGTTCTCAAAATGTTTTACATTGATTTAATCAGTGCGTTTATTTCTAGGAATCAATGTCGCGAAGAATATAATTATGTTTAAAAATATATTTTTAATTCAAATTTAAATCGTATTATATAACATAAAAAACTTCATCGGATTACAATCGACCTTGAATTATTTATATGTCTAATACATACAAAGAGTCGTTAAATAATGAAACTCTAAATTTGAACTTTGAGTTTTGTGGTTATAAGTATTTGTATACGTTTCATAATATTTGGTTCAGGAAAACAATGTTGGAGAGAGGAAACCGATTTTTGGACGTACGTAATAACGGACAGACAGATGGACGTACATGGGAAACTGTAAGGTTTTCTTATCTACGTTGGGGGTATACACACATTTAAAAACAAGTTGATATCTTATCAATGTCTTTCTTTCCAATGTTTAAGATAGTTTATCAGTTATATTTTTTATTATAGCTTTAAACTGAACAGGCATTCTTCATCATTGACAGGTCGTCTTCAGTAGATACTATCAATTATTTAATGCATTATTTTAGAACTTGTTGCTCTACATTGAAAATAGGTCTGAAGAATACTTTTAAAAGTTATTAAGGTAGCACAATACAAAGATTTTTAATCCCCAATCAGACATATTTAAACTGATGTAATTTCACTCATTCGTCTTTAAATTTTATAAATGAGGTACCAAAAAGAAAGAACTTCAAGAAGGAATAATCTTTCAAACTGTGATAATTTCATTATGTCATAATTATTACATAATTAATTGTTATGTAATTAGTTGCCATATTGTGATGTCCATACTTGAATGAATTTAGCTTCTTTGTTTTTCATAGCATACCAAACAATTTTATAGATTCCTGCACAACACATTTTGACCTCCAAAACTCTGTCTCAGATTTTTCCTATTGTATTTCATTCTCTCCTAAATCTTCAATGAAGTTGGCAACATCAATTCATAAGAGACTAAATTCAATTGGATATAAAATTTGTTCTATTGATGTTTTTAGAAATCTGAGACACAGTTTTGGAGGTCAAGCTGTGTTGTACAAGAATCTATAAAATATTTTGGGATGCTATGAAGAACAAAGACGCTAAATTCATTCAAGTGTGGACATCAAAATATAGCAACTATTTACATAATAATTAATTATGTAATAATTATGTCATAATGAAATTATTACAATTTGAAAGATTAATCTTTCTTCATTCTTTTGGTACTTCATTTATAAAATATAAAGAAGGATGAAATGAATTACATCAGTGTAAGGTTGTCTGATTGGGAGTGAACAATTATTTGTATTGTGCTTCCTTCATCATGTTAATTAAACTTATTGTGAATATTTCAGTTATAATGTAGAATATAGAAGCTTTACGATATATGTATTATTTATACTTTAAGAATCTAAGAAATTAGGATTGAACAATACTGTAAGAAACTAGGAAGATACAAAATTATACTATGCTCCTAAAATATTAGGTGATGAAAAGATTTTATAAGAATTGAATGCTTCTTTTTGTTATATTATGTATGTGTTGGCCGACCGACGTGTATTTTATATGGAGCGGGACAACGCTTTATTCCAACAATGAGCACATGGTCAATCTTCTACACCATAATAAAATTGCTGTTACATATAGCCAACCAAAGTAACGTATTATGATGAAATATAAATGTAATGTACTTATTGATATTTAATCATTACGTTTATATTATGAAATAGAACATTGTCTTTTAAAAAATGAAATCGCTTTATTTTCTGCGCCTGTATTAAACACATTTGTTCACGTATCGGTTATGTGTCGTGCAAGCTTTGCCTATGACTAAGTATATTACAATACTATGGTATATCAATTATTATATTTAATTAAAGACTAATCTGCAAAGAAAATGTTGAATTTCTTCACAACTTTCATATATATTTAGAGCAACTTAGATCGTCGTGTCTTTGTTAACCTCTTTTAGTAGTTGTTGGTTTGTGATCTCATTGACGTATTCACAGCATATATTTTTATCTATATCATCAAGGAATTAATCATTTTCGAGATATACCCCTGAAGATATTTTTTCTCTCTCTCAAGTAGATGGTAATTGAAGGTTATTGCTGTATATATCTTCATCGTTCGATATTGCAACGCTTACCATTTATTGTCTACTAATAAGCGTCTAATGCGAGAAAGATATAGAAAAAGACGTTATTGACAGTATAATGAAAACTGAAGAATTTTATAAATGGCAGAACCAGACAAAGATTATTTCCTTATTAGAGTAGTCCCTGTCCGACAGAAATAATTTAGTCAGAATGAAAATGTATAGGAAATTGTGAATAATTGATCTCTTAAGATATAATACAACATGAACGTCTGTTGATATTAATTTGTGTCGGTTGATCTCGATAAAAATTACAATTGTTCCGGCAGTAAAGCATTTATATTCATTCTCAAGTACACGGCATTCTACTTTGCGATGCAACAATGTTAGTCATCCTTTTAAAGAGACCCTCTGGTTTTATTATAGGATTAAACCCACTTTTCCGAAGCCTCTTGCTATGAAATTGACCGATAATATCAGAAACTGAATCATATTAATATGTGTTTAAAGGAGTAAATTTGGTAAAACCTCTTTTTGGCTACAAAATATATCAGTTTTACAAAATTGTTATAATGTAAACTTTTAGCTATTTATTGGAAAGTAGAATACTTCTGCTACATAAATATGGTCTATTTTTGACAATACAATGCACATATATTGGGTTTTAGCATCATTACGTCATGCTAAATTACTAAAATCTTCACAATTTTAGCATTTGAGGTAAATTTTAAACAGTTTTCGTCTAAACTGGGATCCGGAGTGGCCGCATTCGTGTTCATTTTTATTATTTAAATGTAAGTTGTATTTGATAATAATAAATAACATATATAAAGGTTAAAGGTGAACACGGATGCGGCCCCTTTCAAGTGATATATAATTGCACATTTGATAAATTTTCCATATTTAAGCTTCTATATGAGCGTCTGAAATTACTAAATCAGTTAAAATCTTTCACACAAACTAATTGAATCGACTGAAGTAGACACATATAAGTGTTTAACAAGTGTACAAAATCTTTCATGAGATGAACCTGACATTTGAGGCCAAAATCGGCCTTGACCGGACCTAGTCCTTTTGACATTTGTATTCCAAATTCTTATTTTTCAAATTTAATCTTTCGTGTTTACAGCTTATTAGCAGGCCATAAACAAATCAATATCATGTTATTTACTTGTGACTTTCAGAAGATTAACGCCACACTCTTTAAACTACTTCTAATCAGAATAACCTTACCATAAACTATGCACACGTCTACATAATGTTATTCAAAATACTTCTTTGTTCCGTTCATTGTTGGAATTGGACAAAGTATGTGTTGGTAAAATAAAGACAACTGTTACAGTAGTATACCGGTGTTCAAAAGCCATAAATCGATTTTGCAACAAAAAACACGCCGAGCTACATAGTTTTTCTTTTTTTCAATTTCACCATTTCAATTTAATTGAAAGAAAATATGATATTTAAACAGACAAAATGGGGTCACCATGACGTCAGAAGCTTAGAAAATCAATAACTATTTGTTTTTACAAAGAAAATAGTTATATAATTATCACACAATACAAACAATATTAAAAAAAGGGAACACATCAAAAGATATCCGACTTTTATATACGTCAGACGCGCGTTTTATTTTCAAACACTCACCAGTGACGCGCGAATGACAAAAAAATAAAGGCAAAATAAAGTACGATGACCCTAGTTCTGACCGATATAACACTAGCCAATTTAGAAACTTCCAAGAAGGGATTTAAAGTCAAACTGTGGAGCTCACTGCATTGCGGAATGATCGAATATATTAATCCTCATCACCATCACACAGAAAACGTTCACCTAATCATACTTTACATCGACATTTCCAATAAATCAGACAAGAATGCAGTAATGCTTTCAATTACGCGTAAACGGCTTAAATATAGTTAGTAGTACTTTATTGTACCTGCAAATGCACTCTGATTGGTCGATATCCATTTCAGTAATTATATAATCTTTAGGACTACAATAGGAAGGTTTTAAAGCTTTTCAAGTCATAAGTGGGCATTAAACACGATAATTATATGTATTTAGCTATTTTCATAAATATTCCGAAATGATTGGTTTTGTTGATTTGTATACAAATTTATAATTATGTTCACTGTTTAGTCCAAAATAAATTTCTCCAGTTTAATTGCTACATTTCATGAGTAACGCACAAAAATAATGTAGGTAGCACATATTGCAACAACAAAAATTGAAAAAAAACTAGTTGCATACATTCGTAACGTGTAAGCTATTTTCATTTTCATGTAAATTCATGAAAGCAACTCCATTTAAAAAAGTATATATTCTTTAAACCTAATTCGAACAATTACTGATAGTTTTCATCAATCTTAATATGTTGAAAATTTATTATATTTAGGAGTTAGCAGGAGGAGTTATAAAGTATCTCGGATTAAAAACTAGAGGTTATATAACAGATTTGCACTCCATCACGTTAATTTTGCAATTTTAAATACATTAGTTTATTGATATGTCAAAACACTAAGCTTCAGAGGGAAGTTTCTTTGATTTCATTTTGATGCATAGTGGTCAAAAGGATTACATGAATTAGTACCCTCGCTTGTTAGTTTCAGAATAATACTTGCATTTTTGCTCGTCATATCACATATTCCTATTTATTTTATCGCAATAGGAATTCTTGTATATTTACTCTTATCATTCCATGCGTCTTAGCAAACAAAACATTCATTGATTTTACTAAAACATATGTTAAGGACAACCACTTTCTATTACCGTTAGTTGTTTAAAAATAATCTGCATAAGGAACTTGCTATTGGCTGTATTTAGTTGCTTGAATGAAATGGAATAATGTAATAGCACTAAATTGTTTTATCTTTTTATTAACGTTATTCTTGTTTGAAAAGATCTACGTTAACTTCTCGGGATAGAGAAGTTAAGTACATTTTAAAATAGATTTGAAATACTTTCTGAATTTTTCAATTTGTAAAGTAGGCAAAATTTATTCAAATATCTTGAAATTTGCATTACAATTTTGAAATAACGAGTTTTAAATCAGATTTTGCAATATATTGTGTTCAAAATAGAATGAAAATGACAAATTTGTGATTGTAGTTTAATTAAACCGTTCCATGACATTTAAAGAAAATTCGTTTTCACTTTGATATTAGCCGGGAGAGCTTAATGCTAGAATAAACATTTTTACAAACTATGACTTGGATGGATAGTTAACTCATTGGAACTCATGCAAATTCTTCTCATATATATGGTAAATGTTCTAGTGCGTCAGAATAGGTTGTTTGCGCAGAGTGAAAATTAACAATAGGGATAAACAAATCGTTATTTGTAACGTCTATTCTTGTTAAAAGTTTTTAAACTAGAATATCGAAATCTAGATATAAAGGTAAAATAATAAAAACACAAGATAATTTCTGCTGTCTGAATACACACCTTTATTTTTATGTTAGTTTCCTTGTGTCAATTCATGCAAACAAATGTAAAAGAAATAATCTTGATTATTTGAAGCATTAATATCATCAGGGATACGGTAATTGTTAAAAAAAAATACATAATGTTTACATAAACAATGTTTAGGTATTTATTACATAATGTTTGCTTCAGACAATCCGATGTCATTTTTTTCAGGAATATATTTGTTACATAACGTTTAAATTTCACGCATAAATATACCAATATGAATACTCAGTAAATAAAGTTAACTTATTTATATCTTGTCTAACAAGTTATGCATACATTTCTAAGCTTTCCAGTTAATATCTCCTGATAATTTGATTTAGAGATAAAATATTCGGACGTACAGATATCGATTATTAGACTAATGGAATTCATCTAGTCTCGTCTGCTATTTAGAATCATCTTTCACATCGCTTGCACTTTCCGTGTGACACGTCATAAACATTCTCAATATAAAACTCAGCCTGGTATTGTCTAGAATCAAGTCTTCTACGCTGTTGTTATTCATTGTTGATATTGTCGTTTGCAACATTTGTTTGTTTTCACCATTGTTACTTTTTACGGCTTTGGTGTTCACTTCTAGATCAATTTTCAGAAGGGATGTCAAAAGATTTTTAATTCTAATACTCGAGTAATCGGTTATTAAACTCGCGAGAACTCGAGTACTCAGATAAATACATGCTGTATTTTTGTTATTGCTTTTATAAACCTAATTATAATATGATTACATCGCTGGACATATGCATTATTCCAGAACTAAAAATGTATGACTACAAAATATAATTTGACCCTTGGTAACGAGTATCGCTAATCTTGTTTGTGTCCATGAACAATGCATAACGGACCACTGTTTCTAAAAATAACCGATCATAATAACAATTAGTGTTTTTTTTCTTTCATAAACCAAATCAGAAACAGGCCAATACAACCATCAATATGTTGAAAGAGTATATTTGATAGACAATATGTATTATCTGTTCTTGTGGGAGAAAAGGATGTATGACTTAAGAGTCTTTTCAAAGTAATATAACAACAATGAACAAACATACCAAACTTCAAGGAAAATTAAAAACAGAAAGTCCTTTATCAAAATTCACTCATCAAAGGAATGGTCTATGGATTTGTGGTTTTATTTTAGAATTGGTACAGCTAAGGTCATTTCCTATAGTAGATTATGATGGAATTAACATATAATAGCTGCATATGCAGCTAAATCTCTCACTTTTATGACAGTTGCATATCATTCCATTAATATATTGACAAAATGTGTGAGCACAAACAACAGATATACTAAGTACAAATGACAAACAAAATGGGGTAAAGCAGTCAACAAGGTGACACATTCTTAATCATAAAAAAATACTATTTCAACAAATAAAATAAAATAGCATAGACATTCTATATACAAATCACATATTTAGCAATAAAGACAAGAGTAAAAAAATGTTATGTTCACAGCACAATAACAAAATAGCGAATGTATAAATACTGAACCACGTCAAAAGTATATATAAAGTGGATTATACAGTATTGACATGACTGGTTCTGCCAAATGAGCAGCGTCGTATAGAAATCGACTTTATAAAAGTGCTCGTATACATGTAAGTATGTACCCCTTTTTTTAATTTTGAACATTCAAATACAAAGTAAAAGATGAATGTTGGTCTGGTTTGTATGGATTTTATAACAACTCAAATTTCAAACACTTACAAACTTTGCCAGGAGATATTTTAAACAGGAAACCAGTAAACAGATGTTTTGATATTAATTTGCATAAGGTCAATTTCTATAATGTAAGTCAATGTATACGTCTAAATAACGTTGATCAGCCTTCAACTTTTTCCTATGCGGAACGTTCAACCCTCTTGCCTTACATATTAAATTTTCTGAACCTTTATTGTGCATTAAGATTCTATAAACCACCTCTTGTACTTAAAAATGTTCTTGCTGCTCAGTCTTAATTTGGTAATGTTGTGTATTGTCATTTTTGCCATTGCATTAACCTTTGTTTCAACTGATCATGTGTGGGACGTCAAGCAAGAACAGTTACTGTTATTTTGACAATTTTATTTATATAATATCTGTTCGGTCACGCATCGTTGTATATACATGATATATAAAGGAATTTATGCGACTGTCAAACAAGTGAGAGGTTTAGCGCTATAATACCAGGTTTATTCCACCATTACAGGCATTGACAGTAGTTGTCCTTTCGTTTGATATGTTTTGTCATTTGATTTTACCATTTGATTAGGGACTCTCCGTTTTGATTATTCCTCAAAGTCCAGTATTTTTGTTATCTTACCTTTTAATGTATTTTTGGGCAAATGTAATCCAAAAAAAAATAGTTTAGGCAGCATGCATGAGGTTAAATGGAACTTAGAAAAGGCCTGTTTTTTCTATTTTACTTATAAATGTGTCGGATTTAACAACTGTTTTGTAGTGCATAGACAGGTTAATGATCACACTTGTCAAGGAAAGTTTATATTAGTTGTATCATACAGTGATATAACTAGACTATATGTCAGCTTTCTCTGCACGCAGCTATGAGGGTCAGGATAGAGAATAATGAGCCAAAAGTCAAAAAGGTAAAGAATGAAAAATAATGGCATGTAGACATAAAAGAATAACTCTGGAAAATAAAAGAATAAGACTAAATAGTACTGATAACAGAAACATAGAACGAACATAACTCATTTGTTATTTTCAATTAGAAAGAAAAATTACCTAAAATCTATAGGATTACAGAAATTATTGACCGCCATTAATTCCGTTAGCTATGTTTGGGAAATGTTATTATGTGAAAATAGCAATGATCTACCATAAAGGCTATTGTATAGTCAGTCTTTTAAATGATACTGTTTCCGATAGTTGACCTATGCACGTAGACCAATTATTAATTTGGTTGATTATTTTCTATACTACAATGGTTTGATATAGGAATAGCAATATTTTCTTTCAATTCACGTCACAATGTTGATAAAGCGAACTGCATAATAATGAAAAAAGAAATCCCTTTGTTAATCATATATTTTCTGGGCAAACAAGAAAAGACAGTTTGTAGACAAATAATTACTTCAGATAAAAAGTTCTGTCAAGTGCGGGATAAATCAGCCTGATATAAAACCACAGGAGAATATTTAAAACTGATCCATATGGTGAAGTTTCATTAGAATATAAAACACATTCGCTTAAGATGTCGAGTGACGAAAATTTATGTTGAAGTAATTGAATCTGTTTCTAGAGTCTCCTGCTTATTTTTTACTAAATATTTTATTTTCTTATTGATAAGCTATTTATCTTTATACTTAAATATGGTAATAAATATTTATTTTCCGGCTGTATGGTTACTTAGGTACTAAATATCGGGATGATTTCAAATCCATAGAGTAGTGATTGCTAATTTTGTTTTATTTCTTTGCGGTGAGATAATAGTTATAATAGTGATGTCATTTCATCAGACGTTTGCCCGACTTTTGTCAAATGACACTGAAAAATAAGATACATATGTTGAAGACCGTACTTTGAGCTATAATGGTTTACTTTTTATAAATTATTACTTGGATGGAGAGTTGTCTCATTGGCACTCATACCACATCTTCCTATATCTAAGTAAACGTGAATATGACAGCTTTCTTAACCAAGTTTTGATTTATTCTGATATCAGGAATTTGATGTTTATTAGTTGTCGTTTGTTGATGTTGCTACTTTCAAGCATGTATTAACTAGAGCAAAGACTGGTTGATTCCGAGCTCGTCTAACAGGTTTTAATGGAGTTTTCGACATTTTTCAACCTTGAGAACTAGCACGTTAATGACCTAGCTCAGTGTATCGGTCTACTGAAAAAAAAGGGTGATCGGACTTATATCACATTACCATCTTATCATGATAGGGATGTCATTTTTACTTAAGGTTGACATAAGACCAAACACCTAGACTAAATGTATTTTGTGTCGTTAAATTTTCATAAAATTTTGACAAATAGTTCCTTTGGTCCTTTAAAAAAACTATTTTTTTACATCGTTATATCCCTAACCTTAACGTTGAAAAAAATCCGTCATGCATAATCATCAAACAAGTTACATATTTTTTTAATTGCACATGTCTTAAAATTAATAGGAAATCAGACTAAGATGTGATGTGCCTCCATTCATGGACGAGATTTCAGAATAGGGAGTAGAACGATTTTAGAAACACGCAGAAATCAAGCAACTTTAATTTTTAAATAGCATATATCAATAGTGCGAGGCCCGTGGTAATAATAATGTCGCCACATGTTTGTGATTTTGCGAATTTTCAACTATTCATCAATGAAATACTTCATATTCAACAGTCCGTATTGAAAATCTTTCTATTTTCTTATACATCTATCTCTACAACTTACTCAAATCATATGCAATGAATCTTTACTTTTTAATGAAGAGGTAATTAAGGAATTTCGATAGATGATTAAAGAGGTGCGAACGATACCAGAGGAACAGTCGAACTCACAAATCAAAAGCAAACTTACATCATTTAAAATGATTTACAAGGCAGGCTATTTTCATCAAAATAATTTATAGGTATAAATCCTATTTATATTGAAACAGATTATTTTTTAATATTTCACGAAATTTCATAAAATTGAGAAGAAAAGTTTGATAAAGTTAGTATAAAATTTTAACTTTATACTTTCCGTATTGCTCATGGCAAATGTCATCATCTTACATGTACATTCATTTTCACTATCTGTTCATCAAAGATCCCAATAATTACTCGCCAAAAACATTACCAAAAACAATATCATGGCCTTCAACATTGATAAGTTAATAACATCGAGTTAAGAAACATTATGATTAAATCACGATCATCACAAAGACCGCTCTTTTTAAAAGGAATGAAATAATAAAAAAAATTAAATTTTTAAAAATCATCTGAAGACTGATTTGAAGATTTTATTTTTATCAAATGAGATAAACATCTATAATATAAAAATACAGGTTGACCAATCTTATATTATATACATTTTTTTCCAACGAATTTTGCCGTCGAAAAACTAACATAAAACAAACAATTATGTAAGAATCTTGTTTAAATTGATATATTGAGTGGTTGTTTTGAAATCTGAGGTTCATTGGAGTCCAAGAATCAGGAAGTTTGTTCCATTGTCTGTCTATAATCTTACTTCAGGATAATAATTACAAATCTATTTTTTGTTTTTCTATTAGACAAAATAATTATTGTGATCATACATCAAAAACTCATTACATCAAAAGAAAACAGAAAAGGGATAGACAGGATTCTTAGCATTTGTTTAGAGGAATTTATTTATAACATTTCGCAATATCAGAAGTTTTCGAGGCTTTCAACTTTTCAAAAACGTACTGCAGTGATTGTCGTTTGTTTATATGTTACATATTTGTTTTTCTTTCATTTTCTTTTTTATAAATAAGGCCGTTAGTTTTCTCGTTTGAATTGCTTTACATTGTCATTTCGGGGCCTTTTATAGCTGACTATGCGGTATGGGCTTTGCTCATTGTTGAAGGCCGTACGGTGACATATAGATATTAATTTCTGTGTCATTTTGGTCTCTTGTGGAAAGTTATCTTATTGGCAAGCATACCACATCTTCTTTTTTTATATGCAACACCGAGACATTTCTTTTATTTTTGTGAAAGCATGAAACGGCAAAGGAAGAAAATGTAAATGGGACATGATTGTTGTAGAGTTGCAAATATTAAAAACATTTTGAGGCCTCATGATTTTAGGATTTTACTAGTATGTATATTCTAGAAGTTGTTATAGAAGACTTTGGTAACAATATTTTTCGCAATATCCCATTTATTGTATAACACCATGCATAAAACCTAAAGTATCCCGCTAACGGCTATTGTCCGTCGCTGTTATTAAACGACAATGCATTTGTTTAAAACAAGGAAATATTGCACTCTAACGTTTGGGATCATTCCATAGGGGATATAATGTGTCAGGAATAAATAACAGTTATACAATCTTTGACTCAATCCTTCGCTAAGAATATTTTGCTTATTGGAAGTAGCTATTCTATAGTTCCAAGAAAACAAATATTTGTAAAACTTAATACAGTTTCTTTTAAATTCCGCAGGTGTTGATTATTTATCAATTATAATTTATTTATCATGTTTATCACATTCGCCATATCGATATTTTTCAAAGCGTTCAATTTTTAAATTTTTTTTCTGAAATAACGATACAGTTCTTTCATATTATCTGAAAGCAAGAAACAACAAAAGACGAAAACGTGAATGAACTAATATGATTGTTGTAACCTATCAAATATTAAAATCATTTTCGTTTTTGTTTTCTTGCAACAAGTAAAAATAAAAGATTTCCCTATTAGCCCAGTATAAATGTTGTACTGAAAGAGTTATCTCCCCTTAAATGGCTCATTTGAAAAAAATGATTTAAAAAATAAAAGTTTGATATTTGTTAAAATATTTTGAATAATACAATAAATTAACCAGTAGACATATATCGTGTCAGGAATAAATAACAGTTATCCAATATTTGACTCCAGCCATCGCTAAGAATGTATTGCTCGATGAAAATAGCTATTCAATAGTTCCAGGAATGGAAATATTTGTAAAATTTAATATAGTTTTTTTCAAACTCAGCAAGAGTTTATTCTTTATTATTTAAAATGTATTTATAACATTTCCCATATCAATATTTTTCAAGGCGTACAAATGTCCCAAAAAAGTTCGAAAATAACGATACAGTTCTTTCATATTTCCTGAAAGCACGAGACAACAAAAAACGAACACGTGAATGAAACATGACTGTTGCAAAGTATCAAATATCACAAACATTTTCATTCCTAGAAGTATTGTATGATGCCCCATGAAAATGCACAAATACATTGCATTGACATATAGTTTACTGCTACTCTTACTTTTTTGTTCTTTAGCTGTGATATAACAAACATTAAAAACATTAAAAAGGTAAAACCCATAAAAGTACATGCTTTATATCTGCTTTAGCGTCATGCTTTCAGGATTTTATAATGTACATTCTAGACATTGTTATAAAAGACTTTGATAACGACCATTTTGCGTAATGTGCAATATCTCGTTTATTGTAAGACAAGATGCATAAAACTTGAATTATCTTGCTAACGGCTATTTTTCGTCTCCGCTATTAAACGACAATGTATTTGTTTAAACAAGAAAATATTGCATTCTAACGTTTGGGATAATCCCATAGGAAAGATATCTTGTCAGGATATATAACAGCTATACAATCTTAAACTCAAGCCGTCGCTAAGAATTTTATCGCTCGATGAAAATAGCTAGTCAATAGTTCCTGGAATGAAAAGAATTGTAAAAATAAATACAGTCAGTTTCTTTTGTCATTTTTGACAGAAAAGCAAAACTTGCTATGTAAGTTATATGCGCACTCAACCAACCTATATCAAAGCGTGCACAACAGCAGTTAGCTGAATCCGTTTATCATTGATTATATTATCATAGTCGTTTTTAAATATATGGACAATATTACTGCACGCCTGCTTTATGAATATGTGCTGTTTTTTTATTTATCTTATTACTAAGTTATTCTTGGCTTATTGAAGGTGGTCCCGGGGCTCCTCCTTATAAATACGTTGGTGTTACTTAGACTCATCGGATTTCTTACCTCTTTTTCGTCAGTAATTCTTGGCATCTTTTTGCCCGTATCTATTTGCTTTGTCATTCTCTTTTAGTTGTTAGAAAAAGGTTGTCAATGAGACAACGGTTTACAAAAGACCAACGTAAGAACAAACTATTAAAATCAGTTGCAGTACTCGCAGTACATGACAGCTACTAGTACATGTAGTATTTCAAAGCCAAAAACAACTAAAAAAATCATGTATCTGAGACTGAATTAAGACATACATACTCGAAGAAAATATAATTATGTAAAACAAAAGACTTTATAGATTCTATTTATATAGCTCGTGCTGCTCTTTTAGTTTGCTTTATTGTGTTTAGTATGCTGATGTTTATATTTTGAACGTTTTTCTCTACATTTGCGATGACAGTTTGAATTTTTATTCTACTCAACGTCAGATATTGCTTCCATTATGTGCAACAGAAAAATCAACTAACGAGTTTAAATACACCTTTAGCATCTTAATTTCGTCTCTCATTTACAATCTATCCGATCGAACTAGAGATAGAGGATACAACAGAGACAATTAAGTCGACCTCATATCTTGACTTACATCTAGAAATTGACAATAAGGTTCGGTTGAAAACAAAACTTTACGACAAAAAAGAAGATTTCAGATTTCCAATTGTGAACTTTCCATTTCTAAGAAGCAACATTTTAGCAGCACCTGCATTCAGGGTATATATCTCATAATCGATACGATATTCCCGTGCTTGCATTTCCTATCATGATTTTCTTGATATAGGGTTGCTGCTCACAAGGACGCTATTAAACCAAGAGTTCCAAATGGTGAAGTTGAAATCATCCCTTCGTAAATTTTACGGATCCCATCACGAGTTGGTTGACCGTTATGGAATAACCGTTTCACAAAAATTTATGATATCGGATATGTTCCTTACGTCGTAACTACGATCCCCTTCCCTTCCATGAATGTGACCTACCGAATTAGACTATTTACCAGATTTGTTATATTATGAGCAACACGAAGGGTGCCACATGTGGAGCAGGATCTGCTTACTCTTCCGGAGCACCTGAGATCACCTCTAGTTTTAGTGAGGTTCTTGTTACTTGTTCTTTAGTTTTATATGTTGTGTCATGTGTACTCTTGTTTGTCTGTTTGAATTTTTTGATTTTTAGCCATGGCGTTGTCAATTTATTTTCGATTTAAGAGTTTGACTGTTCCTCTGGTATCTTTCGTCCCTCTTTTACAACAATAAACTGTAATGAGAGATACCTTTCAGAGAAAAGATGTTACTAAATTTATTTTTGTACCTAACATAATAGGTTTAAGGAATCCTAAGAATGTTCAATACGGCTGAATTGTTTACTTTTGTAATGTTCATCTCTTTGAGTGAATTTAACTCACCACAGGGAAAATATTATTTCTTCTTTAGAATGATGGTATGATATAATTATATAAGCAGCTTTGGTTTCCGCTTGTCATCTTGGTATTAAGTGCACTATTCAATCTATAGACTCCAGACATATCAGTCTCTTATAAGTCACTAGCACCAACCTTAGCAGTTATATTTTTTTTTCTCTTCAGAAGCACATTCAGAAATGATTGATTAAATTTTATTAACATTTTTTTGAAACGAAAAGCTAAATGAAAGTCAAACACAGCGAGGAAATATAACCAATAATAACGCTATTTTTATCAATATAACCAATAATAACGCTATTTTTATCAATATAATACAATATCGAACTCAAATGCCTTTATTTGAAATGTCGTATAAAATGAGAAATAGCCAACTTAGTAATTGTTTCTGAAACGAATAGCATCGAATAGATTTCGTTCTTTTCATCCGAAAAACCTATAACTAAATAATATGTTTACGTTGAAATCAATGCAAGGTATAATGATTGTTACTTGGATATAAAAAGAGCGTTGGTTTATAAAGTCGTTTTTCTTCATTCATTTATCGTAATACGATGATTTCCCTTTCTTATTGGATCTACGTATAATTCCATTGCTATAATATAATTTTATATTAAATGAAAAATCGCAGAGGATGCGACAATAGTACCAAGTTAAGAAATTCTAATGCAGACCTTATCAGGCATTGATTTATTATTTGTAACAATCCATAGGATTTAAGCATGTAATTATACGCTGAATTGTTTTCTCTGCGAGATTGGAATATAGAATTAATAAAGTGGACTCGTCTCCGTGTGTTATTATATAGAATCAACCTCCATTATTTGCGACCTAATAAAACCTCAAGAAGCTACAAAAAACCTGTTCATTTGCCTTAGTGACTTTGACAACAGACGAAAATAATCAGCTGATTGGTTAATGACCATACTTGAAGAAAAGCCGATTGTTATTTGTTTCCGAATGTAACACTTTATTAAGTTTAAGATTGTCTTTCGGGACCTTAATTATCTAGTTATATAGCAGGATAATTCTATTATTTCTTGCCGGTAAGAATTATCTTATTTAAGTCAAATTCTTTACCGATTAGGGAACAAATATGTTATTTTGAAATGCGATCTTCCTTGACACCATAGCTAACGAGAAAATAAATAAGAGTAACTGATTATTATCCAATGGACATAAAACTTTTGAAAAGTGGATAAGTTTTGCAATTGGAAGGTAGACATGGATGCAAATGGCTCTGATATTTTACAGAATCTTTACTGTGATGATAACGTCACGGACGAATTCGAAAACGGGACGAATCAGACTTACGAAGCTATAAACAAGGCGGCCATGACAGTTTTTTTAGTTTCGTCGTATTCTTTGATATGTGTCGGTGGATTGGTTGGTAATCTGTTAGTCATATATGTTGTAACCCGATTTGCTAAAATGAAAACGGTTACCAATTTGTATATTCTCAATCTTGCGATTTCGGATGTTTTGTTTCTTATAAGCTTGCCATTTCTCATTACAACGACAATTTTAGAACACTGGATATTCGAAACAGCCATGTGTAAGATTTTCTTTGTATTGTATGCTATAAATTTCGTTACAAGCGTTTTTACATTGACGGCTTTGAGTGGAGACCGTTATCTTGCCGTGTGCCATCCGATACGATCAGGACAATACCGTACCACAAACAAGGCGTTCTTCATATGTCTATGCATTTGGACTGTTTCATTTATCGTGATGCTTCCAATTATTCTTTACTCAAATACTGTACCGAATCCGAAGAATCACGATTGGCAAACTTGTACCATTAAATGGCCGAAAAATCAACTGATATCACCAAACAAAGCGTTTACATGGTATACCTTCTTGCTTGGCTTCGCAATACCTGTGTCTATGATTTCCGTGTTTTACCTCTCAGTTGTGCTAAGACTTAAAACTGTTGGACCAGCAGTAAAATCGAAAGAAAAGAAAAGATCGCATAGGAAAGTAACAAAAATGGTACTAACTGTAATATCAGTTTACGTTATTTGCTGGTTACCACATTGGGTTTTCCAAGTAAACCTGACTTTTCATCAGGGAACTAGTCCAACAAAATGGCAAATTTACGTGTTTAATGCATTTACAGTCTTAACATTTGCAAACAGTATGCTTAATCCTCTATTATACGCTTTCTTAAGTGACAACTTTAGAAAAAGTTTTGCAAAAGCATTTAAATGTGCCACACAAGCCGAAATCAACAAAAGTTTGATCAACGAAAATAGTGTTTTTACCAAACTAAGCGGGAAGCGTAAGAATGGTAAAAATAACAATCGGAAATCAGAACGTTACGAACTAACTACTCAAACTGTTGCCGAAAAATCTGGACTTATGAAATCTGAAAGTGTACCTTATCTGAATGAAGAAGAAAAACGTTTAATGGACAAGAACACTAACATGTATGTGGACAAAGAGAGCCAGACATAAACCTTAATTATTGTATGTACTTTAACGTTTTTGTTATAGGGGCTGGAAATGAGGGTGTCTTCGTTTCTATACTCTTTGATTATAAAGTAATTCTTCACTATTATTTATTTATTTTTGGAAGCATTCTCTTGTATTTATATTTAAGCACCCAATTATTCTATTTTTCTATCTTTTTTTATTTCTTGGATCATGTTTCGCTAGTCTTTATTTTTGTATCTATTTTGCCCTATTCAATTAAAAAAACATCTAGATCCGAATTAAATTGTGTTGATTCTTTGATAAACAAATAAGTAATTATGATTTGATTATTCCTTTAGGGCATCCTAGTTATCCTTTAAAGTTAACAGACGTGAAATAATTAATTATAAAGTGTTTGGTATATATAAGATACAAATCACAAAGAAACAGTTCAATAAGACTGTGTAATTAATTCAAAACGTGTATGTGCGTCACGAAAATTATAAGGTTCTTATTTCAAGAAAATTCATAACATTCACACAGGGGAAATTAGTTGTTGATGAAAATCCCAAAAACGTATCGAAATACGATAATAATATCAAATTGTATACATTTTCAATATATTAAAAGTGAAGCTATCTTTTTTATGATTATTTAGATGTTTTTTTCTTCAGATTATTAAATTGGAGGCTGAATCTAAATGTAACTAATAAATTTTTTTTTTATTTACAAAACTTTGGACACATATAATGTTATTTAAAATAACCAAAAAGCTTTCATCCGTAAAACATAATTTGTTTACAAAGCACAATATATTTTTCTGTCTATTTATAATACGGAGGACATTAACTGATATTTCATTGACATACACAATTTTATAAAGTTATATCCGTCGACTAAACAAAAAGATTTCCTGATAGCTGGCATGTGTCAACAATCCAAACTCAAAATTTTCCTTTACTCAATCATTGTAGAGTAGAATACTGATCGGAGCTTGAACTGCAGGGGAGTTTGTCACAATCGTATTTGTTGTTCAATGATATGACATTAATTATATACCTACAACAAAAGCCATTTTCATGGCATTTTTTTACTTTTTTTTCGAGCGTCGCTGATGAGTCTAAGTTTTAACTGGCGTACGAAATGTCAATCCTGGTATCTAAAATGAGTTTATTTTTCAAAGATTTCAAAATTTTAACCTAAAATGAAATTAAGATTAATTTCAAGGTTACCCCGCTTTAAGAAAAATAAGCATTTCGTTCTGTATACACAGACAAATTTGCTCACATGAATTTCACATGAATCTCACATAAAATTCACGTGAGAGTCACTTCAAAAGAGCTCATACATGTAACTCACGTGAAAATTTGTATGTGAATTTCATTTGAATTTTTAAATTCACGTGAATTTGATTTCAGTGAAATTTGGCTGTGTACACATACATGAAATAAAGAGAATCTATCGAATACATCAACAGAGGGAAAGAAAACCAAAAAGACAAAATAAAAAGAAAAATAACAAAACGAAAAAAAAAACGATTTCATTTTGTTTCCGTAACCGGCTGCAGTATTCAACACCCAACTTTGCTACATGCCTGCACTTGTGGTACATTTTGACCCTTGCCTTAAAATCATAATGTGCCGTCTTTTGTATTCTTAATAGAGCTGCATTTTTAGAGGTCATGCAGTTGGTATCTGGACAGTTAAGACTTTGTTTTTTGACATATGGTCTAAAAAGGAAAACGAGGAGAGTTTCTTTTTCTTCACGCACAACTGGTTTATCCCGTTAGTGGCTATACATGTATGTTGTACTATTAAACACATTTTTTTATACAGTGTTCTTGTTGACCTATTTATGTTTTCTTTTTTTCTTTAAACTTGCTCGCTTATTTTTGCATGTAAAATTAAAACAGTAATTGTGTCATATTTGCTTTTGAATCTTTTGTCTTCGATGTAACTGAAGTATTTTGTATATTTTATCATAATAAAATACCAGTCATAATATTGCTGACTTGTATATGAGTTCAGATGGTTTATGTTGATCAAATAAACATTATCTTCTCTTAAGATACATGGTTTTTCTCTCTCACAAATAACCTTAATCCGGTATGCTCGAGATAGCAATTGGTACTTTTAAAATCTAAATCAACAGAGAATAATTAAATACCATAAAAGCGCCCGTAAATTTTTGTTTAGAGATAATAAGTCCTGAATGAATTGTATTCTAACTTTTTAGTACAATTATAAAATTTGTCATTCCAAATAATACAAAAAAAATATTTTGTATTTTGAGTGTGTTTTTCTACATTGGCTAGAAATATAGGGAAGGGTAGAGAACCTTTTTTTAACCCCGCCGTATTTTGAGACTTGTTCCAAGTCAGGAGCCTCTGTTCTTTGTTATTAATGTATAATTTTAGTTTATTTATATATTTCGGAGTTGAGTATGACGCCCATTAACACTGAACTGATACACATTTTTTGTTAGGGGCCAGCTGATGCACGGCTCCGGGTTTCATATTTTTTTCGTTGTAGTGTAGACCCATTGGTGGTATTCGGCTGTTTTTCAGCTCTTTGGTCGGATTGTTGTCTCATTGACACATTACCCATTTCCATTCTCAATTGTATTACGACGCCATATTTAAAATAACAAATACATGTACACAATGACTAAACATTTTCATAGTCAGTCTTGTTAATGTTCAAGGTGTATAAGATACTTGCATGACGGTTTTAATCCTGTACTTTTATGCTTATTTTCAAAAATGTTTGTCTTTGATATTTATAAGATTAATATCACCCATTGAACACCACCAATTGCAATATGATCGATATTAATTACAACCAAACAAATGTGTGAAAAAAGATAGTATATACCAAAAGGAAATACTATTGACAATTGTTTTAGTCGAACAAATAAAAGCCAAGAAAAGCATGGCCAAAAAAATCAATAACAAAACCAACAACCGTCCTCGAAAAAGTAAACAGAAAAAGAAAAATACAACACACGATCGGCGTGAAATGATATGTTCTCCCCGTTAGATATCCTCAACATGTTCTCCCGTTAGATATCCTCAATATGTTCTCCCGTTAGAAATCTTCAATATGTTCTCCCGTTAAAAATTTTCAAATATTTTCTCCCGTTAGAAATCTTTAATAATTATGTTCTCCTGTTAGAAAACTACAATATGTTCTCCCGTTCAAAAGCTAATAATTATCCATACACTTTGAAATTCTAAAAAAAATACTGTAAACGATAATATCAGTATTCAAAAAGGGTGCAATTCCATGCTAAAAGTTTTTTCTTTTGGTTACTGTAAATTTAGAAATTATTGCAAGGTTTTTTTATTGATGCGAATAATGCAACTTGGTGTGTATTGCAATTCGAAAAAAACAATGTATTTGTTATAATCTATTACATAATACTGCATGCAGATTTTTTCCTGAAATCGCAGTAATAAATCTCAGATTATTGTCCATTTTTAAATCGCATTAAAAAAATGTACGCAATAATTTCTGAATTTACAGTACTTCAAAAATTAATTTAAATAATGCATAGACAGAAATCAAGAAATATTAAGTGTAGTTTTATTATCGAACGAATCAGTGTTATAGGTGGATAATGAATTAATTTACTAATTGCTCGTGTTGTTTGCTTTTTCCCCCAACTCTGGAATGAAAATCGATACCTAAATTTTATTATAAAAAACAAATTTGATTTTAATACAGATCATCTATTTGTAACCATACTTCGTTAAGACACCCGAGAAGTTTTGTATTGCCTTTTTTTTTTGGATAAATATAACATCTCTACGTCAACCAATGAAATTTCTCCTCAAAAAGTGTGCATATAAATAATACGACATAGCTACGGATCCCTAACATTTCGTTTGTGTTTTTGTCTTTAACCAAAGCTTAACGAAACTAGTTAGAGTTATATCACACTTTCTGCATATAAAAAATACGTCACATCCTACTGGTCCCGAAAAGTTCTTTTGTGTTTTCTTTTCTAACTGAGCTTTGCGTTATAGCTAGCAAGCGTTATTAAGCACTTGCAGACAATCGTCAACACTTCATAAAAAATTTGCGTTGATATTACCAGAAGCTTTTTTAATAAAAGTTATGTGGTCGGTTGTGTGATCACTGGTCAATTCAAAAACGATACAATAAAAATTTTACTGGAGGCAGTTCAGAAAGGAAACTTGTTTGCTAATCATGTTATATAAAAAAAAAAAACCTTTGCTGGTAACCTTCGCAGTTATTGTTGATCAAAACTAATGGTGTTCAGAAGTATGCAACTTCTATATTTCCTGCAATAGGAAAACATAATTCGCATTACATGCATTTCTTTGACGTATCTCGACAGATTACATAGACACACATTCCTTGTTCAGCAACTAACTACCTTCAGATAACACCTTGCATATGTATTAAATTTTGCTTTTGTTGTCATGATATCCTATTAGTGGAACGACTTTGTAGTAAATTTCTTGATAAATATATCAAGTGCGATATTAAATAAGATTTGTAAAAGCTTTAAAACAATTTGAAAGAGTACAAGGATGTTTGTTTTATTTTTTCGCTCTCACTCTTTATGCATGTTATATGTTGGTACTATGTTCAGAAACAATCCGAAGATCAATGTAAAAAATCAAATTATTGGAAATTTACACCAAAAAAACAAATGTAAGGTTTCAACTGCCTCAGGAAAAGATGACCGTAGATATATTGGGCTATTAATTTTAAGGTTCTTTCTGGTCATATATATATATAGCTCTTCAACTCTTCCGGTTCTTAGACATCATAGGCTTTAAATTATTCAGCTTCAGTGTTCTTGATGAAGGTAAATCTAGAAAATCGCTTTGAACACAAGGCATTTTTAAAGTGTTGTTTTGTCTTTTCATGAACCGGTATTTGTAAATGTCACAGTTAAAACTTTCGAGAGGTTATCCTTTATTGTAATTCGATTCTTTCTTTCAATTACAGTTGAATTACGAAGATGTAGAAGTGTGATTAGTGAAGGAAGTGATTTAGATTTGGTTAAGATGACATGTTTTAATAGAAACTTCAATTGTCATGATATATTTTTGTCACAATTCAATGACAGTCAATATCAGCGATGGTTATGATTTATCAATTTAAATTTAATTATACAATATCATGTAATGTATTGGCCATTTGTTGTTTTTAAATTAAAGAATCTCTTCATTAATCTATTCAAATTGTTTCGTTTCAATCCTGTCTTTTTGGAATTAACGGATGCAATATTTGAAGCCAACTGGTATAATGATGTTATTGTAGCAGAACTAGTTATTCTTAGCTGCATAAACAATATTTCTTTTTAACCATGTTTGCGAAATATTATTACAAAATAAAAAGAAAAAAAAGAAGAGATTTCTTTGATTGAATTACTTAACGGAGTAAACAGAACAGTCAAAAATCAAGATCTTCTTTTTTCTTATGCAAGATTCATAGTACATGATTCAAATGCTTTTAATAATCATCACCTTCAGACACACATGCGGACATTTGTACGGGAGGAAAACCCTTCATAATATACATAACTAAGTTATCGTATTACATGATCTGATGATGATAATGTAAAGACTGCTGTTAGTGAAAAAGCATATGCGACAAATGAGACAATTTGAATAATAATATAAAAAAAAAAAAAACAACCACACACACACACACACAAAAGATAATCAAAATATAAATCCCATATAACAAAACTCTTACAAAAATATGCTATTTAGAATACCCAAATACATGGTAATTGATTAAATGCCTCTTCTTCTGTTTTTTAGTACTTCTAAACTAGAATGTTATCAAATAACAGGTTTCCAGGAATTCTTAAACACAAGTCGTTTTAAATTGACATTTCATATCCAATAATAAAACTTAAGTAAACTATGGTGTTGTAAATCACTGAAACTCGATAATTAGCTCTGATAGAAATGGTAATAAGCTATTACAGAGAAATACAATTATAATTATACATTTAAAGAGATATTACATGTAAATTTAGATAAAAAAAAACATAAATGTATACTATTTTGTTTTTGTATCAAACATTTAATTAACAGTGAATATTGAAATGAAACTATAAACTAGCAGCAGGTTTGGTTCAATCTTGTAAATGAGAAAAGTTCATAACATCACTGAAATAGTACAGTTGTCTTGCAAGTCAATAATTTGACCTGATGCAAAAATAATTTTCAACCTAGTTGTAGATGTGTTTGGCGTGTTCTCAGTATGTTAAGTTATCGAAAAGAAAGCAATGAACAAATTGAAAAGGTGAAACAAAGAAACTACTATGAAAAATTTATTAATTACTGATACACCAAAAAAAAAAATTAGTATACTTGTAAAACGAAAAGTTAAATATGATTGATTGATTGTTCATTGCTTAACGTCCAGTGGCAAATAAGTAATTACATGAACTCAAGTCGACCAAGAAAAAAGTGTCAAATTGAATATACCATTGTACATGCTTGTCTTTATTTATATTTACATTTAAGTTAATATCGGGTCACATGTCTATCGATAATCTTACGGAAATGCACAGGCCAATTTTACATTTTTTAACAGATAAACACTTTTCTGTTTTGATGATATCCAATATGTACATGTAGGATGTCAGCACATTAGTCATTTGTTGTATTAAAAAGAGGGAAAAAACTATACAAAATAACATGAAAATCGTGCCTTTTTCTTTCACATTTTCATATGTTCGTCGATATAATGTTACGCTACTCGGTTTTCCATGTCTCTGACACATGAATCTCAAATGTTTGCAAAATGACAATACAATTACTTAAAATAAAGAAAAACATAATATTTTAAATTGACTCTGTTCAATATTTGATATTCTTGTTATTTTCTATTTAAATTCGACGAAGTTAACAACAAATCAGATCATTAAGTACATATCATTGATACATAGAACTTCTGCAGTATAAATCCTTTATTAAAAAGATTTAGACTTCGAAATGGTCTTTGTTTCTCATCAATTTCAATAACATAATTTATCATGCTTCAATTAAGCAATTATCTAAATTGCAATTGCATTCCATTTGTCTACTAAAGGAATCATTTGATACCAAAATGTTCAGGCCGAGTATAAACATTGCTACTTCTTTATTCGTATTACGTTTTTATTGTGTGCTATAACTAAACTTTACCTAAGCTTTTTTTTTTTATATACGAGCCACTTGGGAAAGCTGGTGAAAGGGGGAAGTTGGATAGCGGTTGGAAATAGAAAGCTGGAAGCAATACAGACAGGATGAAAGTTAGATAGCGGTTGTCAATAAAAATTCGAAGAAAAACTAACTATTGAGAAACATTGAGAATATGTGTTTATTTTTGTAATTTCGTAGAAATAATGGTGATTTTTAGAAGACGGAACAGGATTTCAGTGTGCCTGACATTTTTTGTGCAGTAGAATTATATCTCTAGTATAAAATGATTTTGCAAACATATTTATGAATACATGACAACCAAGTACTATGTTTCTATAAAATAGAGGAATAGAGGAACCATCTGCTATCAGTAATTACTATTTATTTGTTTTCGTGTGTTCCTCATAAAAAACTGTGGGGTTCGTGTCGTTTATTCTTTAGTTTTCTATGTTGTGTCATTTGTGCTGTTGTTTGTTTGTCTTTTTCATCTTTAGCCATGGCGTTGTTAGTTTGTTTTTGGATTTTTGAATTTGACTGTCCCTTTGGTAGCTTTCGTCCCTCTTTTAATCAGACTTTGTTCTTTCAAAATATCTCGGATCCAGAAAAACTGAATACATTAAACCAACCTATATTGTTAACACCAGAGAAAGTTGGATAAAGCACATAACAAATTGTAAAATCACGTAAATTGTGAAAAGCGAACTAAGTTGACCTCCACATTTCATTATTTTTTTGCAACACTTTTTTGATGTACCGTAACCCAAATCACCTGCATTCAAAAACAGATAAATTTATATATCAGGTAAGTCATATTAATATATCAATGCACCATTCAAACAAATACTATATCAGTATTTCATAAATCCATCATTCCAACAATGTAATAAAAACATTGAGTCTTTTATCACTGGATGAAATTGAAATGACAAATGTATTAAGAAACAAAGTATAAAAAGAGTGTGAAGGAGAGTTTTTGTTTTCAATAGAAGGATATTGAAAAGTAAGAAGATATTATCGAACCATACACGCATTTCTCATTTCGGAATAGAAAACAACATTTTTTCTGTCAATTACCCTTCCGCTGTGATACAACTATTCATCACTCATATTTTACTCGCTGAAATAAATCTTTTCAGACATGTTATATGATGAATAGATGCGATTGTTTTTATATTTCATATTCTGTGTTTATATTTCAATTACACCCGCAGAACATATGCAATAGATTTTATCACTGTAATACGTTTCCTATGCAATAATACTTGTGGTAACATATACACAAACGAACGTCATAAATCGAATGGACATAGTTCCAGATACAATATCATATAACGCTGTGATATTCGACAATTTAGATAACAGACGATGTTCTCATTTCCTATTAGGGAGGTTCCATTTAATTTGTAGGGGGAGGGCTAAGATGATGTTTCATGCCCCAACTACGATAGTACAGGGGCATTATGTTTTCTAGTATGTGCGTACGTCCGTCTGTTCGTTCATTCGTCCGTCCGTTCGTCCGGCTTCAGGTTGAAGTTTTAGGTCAAGGTAGTTTTTGATGAAGTTGAAGTCCAATCAACTTGAAACTTAGTATACATGTTTCTTACGATATGATCTTTCTAATTTTGATGCCAAAGTAGAGATTTTAACCCAATTTCACGGTCCACGGAACATTGAAAATGATAGTGCAAGTGGGGCATCCGTGTACTGGGGACACATTCTTGTGTGTCCTGTATTTCTACTTAGGTTCTCATGATTTACATAAATTGCCATCCTGCCTTATTTGCAAAGTTGCTCATCCTGTTTTTTTTAACTCAAACTCCTATCCAAATATTTCAAATTTTACCTTAGCCCTCCACTAATATCCTGTGGTAGCTCCCCAAAGCCACACTGTGCAACCGGCATGTGTAACAACATCTAGAGTAACTTTGTCTTCTTGTGTGTGTTTGTTTGTCTATGTAAAAAATAATATCAGAAGAAGTTACATACATGTGTTGTAGGTTGCATGCAGGTTTCTTCCAAATTAAAAAAGGGCCTCGGTAGTTATTACTGCAATCACTAGACGATCAACACTGCGGGCGGTTGTTTGTTCGAACCACGCTCGGGCAGATGCACTCGACTACAATATTAATTGACTATGATTGTGAGTTTTCAGTGGTTTTCTCTTGGCACTCCGGCTTCCTCAAAAATACTAAAAACTGGCTGCCACGAAATAGGCAAAAATTGACGATGAAAAGTGGCGTATTAACACAAACAATCAATCTCATTTCCTATAAGACCACACTGTGTACCCTTGTCTTCTTGTGTGTGTTTTTTGTCTATTTATAACATTGTATGTGAAGAAGTTGCATACATATGTTGTGGGTTACATGCAGGTTCCTTTCAAATTTAAAAATGTTGTTGCAACTTCAAAATTATAAAGCTTGTAGCCGTTGGTGCTGAAATAAACCAAAGCTTTTCGGCGAAAATGAAATAAATAAGGCATAACTACTTTATCAATGATATCTAAATACACTTGTTATCTATAATACTAAAATTACGAGGTCCAATTTGTCAGCCGTCATCACGTTAAAACGACGAATCAAAGAATTCAACTTTATATATAACTACTATAGTACAAAGGTGTAGATTAAATTACACCACTCCAGGCCCTTTTGTTTTCCACGTAATTAATATTGCCAATTATAAAGAAGTTCCGGGTCGAGTCTGATACCGATACCAATAGTATATTCACCTGACACCTATTACTTTATCTGTACGTTCCGCATCTGACAGGCGCACCACCAAACGGTGTATTTAGGATTAATATGCTATATACACGGGTCATAATCACAGGGTTGACACTACTAAATTTAATCATTTAATCAGTAAGACTTTCCAAGATAACAATACGAATACTAAAAATCTGGACTAAAAATAAGGCGTATAGGTACAGTTTTACATTTATAAGCGGGCATGACGTAAAACAGTGAATCAAAGAATTCAACTTTATTTTTAACTAATATAGGACAATGCTGTTGATTAAAAAATACTCCATTCCAGGACCTTTTGTTTTCCAAATAATTAATATTACCAATAATTGATAAATTCCAGTTCGACGGGTTTAAACAGTAAGATTTAAAAGCAGAGAAAACTGTGTATCTTATAATCGGCATGACTTTATCAGATGACAATACTACTATTAAAATAAGGCTTGCGCATAGTTATATACTTAAATTCAGTCACGGACCCGCGATATCACGGGTGTGTTCTAGTATATTATAATTACATAACATGCAACCAGAATCATTTAATTCTAAAGAACAAAAACAACATAACAACAAAAAAGCAACAAAAAAACCCCAACATTAAGTATTTTAAGAGTAGGAACACCACCGTACTTAACATACTATTAGTCTCAATCAATATAACAAACATTTCAATAATTTCAGGCTTATAACTTAGCATGAAATTATCTAACTATACCCTTCATGAGAATAAATAGGAACATTCTTTGAATCTTGACTGTGTAATAACATCGTGTAATACTTTTATCCGCATTCGGTTTTGTTTTATTAAACAAGACTAGTTATTAATTGCAAATAGGAGTTAAACATATCTAACTTAACATTAAACATGTTAAAAAATATACAAAATTAGTGAAAACTCTGGCATACAACAAAAAAAGAACCAAGCCTTCTGTGACTAATTTGAAAAATAAATTGAATATTTATTTAGCCCGGTAAAACTATAGGTGAATACTGTATGTTGACTTCTGTATTTCATTCTTTTACATTGTGAGATCGCTGCCTTATGATCTTTCCCCATTAGTAGCTATGTTAGTATTCATAGCTACATATAGTTCTAGTTTCAAAGATGTATACGTATATCAATGTACTTATAAAGTTCTAAACAAATATATATACAGATGTGTTTCTATTTCAAATATCAGTAAACGGAACTAAACAATAAAAATATCGAGTTTATAATCTTGAACTGAAACCAGAGTGACTATGAGACAAACACGCTTAGTTTAATGTTACGTGCTGAAAAATGTTGAACGGATGTATTTCATTGTGAAAGATATTTTCAATTAAGGATAAGTTTGGTGCTTCTTTAAAAGTCGTGTTGAAAGTTAAGTTGTCTTACATTTCCATTTGTATGTATCAATGACTAGTCTCAAAGAATATATTTTGATCTTTTGAATAACATCTTATTGTAGTATACTCGCTGGAATAAATCTTATCAGACATGTTAATGATGAAAATATGTGGTTGTTTTTACATTTCATATTCTGTTCTAATATTTCAATTACACCGGCTGAACATATTTAAGAGATGTTATCACTGTAATATGTTTCCTATGCAATGATACTTGTGGTAACATATACATGAACGAACGTCATTAATCGAATGGAAATTGTTCCAGATTTAATATCATATTACAGTGCAATATTCAAGTTGGATAACAGACGCTTTTCTCATTTTATATAAAGCCGCACTGTGTCACAACCATGTGAAACAATATCTAGATGTTTTTTTCAAAATTGTCTTCTTGCGAGTGTGTGTGTGTGTATGTGTGTTCCCTTTGTCTATGCATAACAAAAAATATGAACTCGTTACATATATGTGTAGTAGGTTTTTTTTTTGGTCCTCAATGATCTTCAACGTTATACATATTTGGCTTTCTAACAGTTTTGATCTGAGCGTCCTTGATTTGTCTTATGCAGACGAAACGCGCGTGTGTCGTATCAAATTAGAAGCCATGTACATTTGAAAACTAATTGAACAGTTGCGGTAGATATCCATACTATAAAAACTATCTGAAGAAATCCAAATGTCTTTAATCATATATGGATAGTTTAACTTTTTTTTAACACAAAAACTGACTTGATCTTTTTTTCATTTGATACCTGAAATATCGAAACTATTATGAATACTGAATTGAATAATTTTTTTTTCATTTCGTATTTGTTTCTTATTTTTTGTTATATTGTCGTTCCATATGCTGTATCTCAAGAGTTAACTGATAGCTATTATAATAATTAGTTTTGTTTTCTCTCAGACATTGATTAGTTGAACTTCAAAAGAGGTTTCAATAGATAATGTAACCATGTTGGTTTATGCAATAACGAATCATTTAAGTTCATTAAAGTGTTCATTTTAGTTGTTGACATAATCAAGTAGGCATTAAAGTAATAGTTAAACATTAGTGCTAAGAAATTGAGCGGTAGCAATATAATCCAAATCGAGTATAGCTTTTATAAATTAAGCCAATTTAGTAAATTGCTCTCAACGTCTCGACTCAAATCTTTAAATAAATTCGATTTTGTTTATAATTCAATATCTTTAAAAAGACAATATAGTCTGTAGATTCCGTTCAAAAAATTTCTATCTCATTAAATAGAATGCGGTTATTTTGTCTGCTCCAAATAATATGTTTACTGATTATATCGCATTTGAAATGCTTCACTAACGTTGTTGTATTGAAACGTACGGTTGTCCAATTTGTTTTAAAATAAACATCATGACTGCTTCTTCTTGAACTTTATATACCCTTTATTAGCATTTACGCTATCTTAAATATTTGACCAAAAAGAATCGCATTACATATAATGAGTTTATTAGTCCATATGTCATTTTCACTGTATGTACGAAATGGTAATTGATAAAATGGTTGATTTGTCTCATTAGTTTAAGTTGATATGAAAAGTAGTGTAAGCGTATGAAACAGACTCAAGTTGGCATGAACATTTTTAGTAAAACGTGTCTCAAAGATTTGTTTACAACAAATCCGTCGATCTCCATTATACATGTATGCATTGTAACGTAATTCTTATCTTAAATGGATCCTAAATAATAATACAACAAGTCCTCTTTTACGTAAAAAAGAGAGTTATACGTCAACGGCAAATACAGAAATATAGGTAATAAGCTGTATTACAGATTGATGTAATATACATTATGATTTTCTGATATAAGATCATTATCAAGATAATTGATGACATGTGTCTACATGTACATGTATATACAATTAATACAAGTGTGAAACATTTATTTCAAAATAGTTGTACAGCGCATGGCAAAATTATTCTGACATAACATATTACTGAATTATTATGCGGCTGTATGAATTAACATAATAAATTGCAAATATGGTCAGTTTTGGTTGAAACGGCCAAATAATTTTGTTACAAATGTATATAAGTCAGTCTGAGGTATCAAAACTACTTAAATTTTGTTACATATCAATATTTTGAATAGAAAGAGAACAAGCTTGCACTCTAAATTAATGCGGACAAAAGTCATTGTGTTCCAATTTAGTTGTCATTTATGTCAATCTTCTATCCTGACATACAGCTATTGCTGATTTACTATGCGGCTTAATAGGTTGACATAATAAAGTGCAAATATTTTTTATACGATTTGAAGAACCAATTTTGTCAGTATATTCAGAAAGTTGAATGTAGGCAGTATATGGAATAAGAATCAGAATTTGATATGTATTGGTATATATAATAAATGCCCGTTAGCATTGTAACCAAGGAATATTTTTATGCCCCACCTACGATAGTAGAGAGGCATTATGTTTTCTGGTCTGTGCGTCCGTTCGTCCGTCCGCCGTTCGTTCGTTCGTTCGTCCGTCTGTCCCGCTTCAGGTTAAAGTTTTTGGTCGAGGTAGTTTTTGATGAAGTTGAAGTCCAATCGACTTCAAACTTGGTACACATGTTCCCTATGATATGATCTTTCTCATTTTAATGCCAAATTAGAGATTTTACGGTCCACTGAACATAGAAAATGATAGTGCGAGTGGGGCATTCGTGTACTGAGGACACATTCTTGTTTTATTTATAGAAATAGAGATCACGGATAAATGTGTATAACAAGCAAAGTTGTATATCTACTGTGTTACAAATACTTGTATTTAACCGTCTTTACATCACGGAAGTATATATTTGACTATTTTTTTCTTTTTATACTAAGAAACAAAGAAATTTAAAATCGATTGAGAGCGGTCCTGGTTACAAGTTAACTTAGTATTGAGCAGATCAGCCACAACATAACTTGAGATAAGGTCTGGTTCGATCGGAGTTGTCACAATCAAAGTTCACATACATGTATGTTTACTTAATATGTTAACTTATGGCAGGACTGCTTCCGAAGTTAACATATATCAGTAACGGACTTGATTCCATGTTAACCTTTTCGGCAGACACACAACCTGTCCTAGGTCATGTCATACATTCATGTTATTTCTATTTATAAGATTTAGTCAACTTTCACCTTTCTTCTATGGCTTATTGTTTTTGGTAAATATAAACACTTTACAAGAACCGCACAGCAGATATCTTTCTTTTTCACTATCTCGCAACTTTATTCATCAACTTGAAATACTTTTTCTCCAAGTATGGATCTACTATCGGGTCCGAACTGCCTTTTTTATTTTTCGTTATTATAGTACAAATCTGGACTTATTACTACTAGCAACAAATGTAAAGCATAAACGTCTCTAAAGACGATTTGTTTTTATTTCTCAGTATTTAAAACAAACCAGTGACAGTTGTCGTTCAAGTTTGTGTTCAAAAGTCACATTGTGTGTATTTATATGTGCAGTTCTATATAGTTATTTTCGTTGTATCTATATTTCCAGCTGGTAATGAAAGTTAAGATGCGGATTGTCCTTAAACATATCAATGTTTACATAATCTGTTTATCGAAAGTTTTAATTAGGGGATAATAAAGCTATGATTTTACAAAGCTGTCTGTCTACTGTAAAACCGTTGAAGATATTTTTCATTTCATGTGTAACTATAAAATTGAGAATGGAAATGGGGAATGTGTCAAAGAGACAACAACCCGACCAAATAAAAAACAACAGCAGAAGATCACCAACAGGTCTTCAATGTAGCGAGAAATTCCCGCACCCGGAGGCGTCCTTCAGCTGGCCCATAAACAAATATATACTAGTCCAGTGATAATGAACGCCATACTAATTTCCAAATTGTACACAAGAAACTAAAATTAAAATAATACAAGACTAACAAAGGCCAGAGGCTCCTGACTTGGGACAGGCGCAAAAATGCGGCGTGGTTAAACATGTTTGTGAGATCTCAACCCTCCCCCTATACCTCTAACCAATGTAGAAAAGTAAACGCATAACAATACGCACATTAAAATTCAGTTCAAGAGAAGTCCGAGTCTAATGTCAGAAGATGTTACCAAAGAAAATAAACAAAATGACAATAATACATAAATAACAACAGACTACTAGCAGTTAACTGACATGCCAGCTCCAGACTTCAATTAAACTGACTGAAAGATTATGATTTCATCATATGAACAATAGGCACAATCTTTCCCGTTAGGGGTTTAGTATCATACCATCATAACATATATGAGAAGAACATAACCCGTGTCGTGCCAACAACTGTTTTTAGAATTAATGTATTTAGTTCCGATGCAAAGACCTTATCAGTGACTCAATATTAACGCCAAAATATGCAATCTTTAATGACTTGACAACAATATCGTAATTATATCCCTTCTTAATAAGTCTATTCAAAGGTTTTGTAAGTTTCTGAGGTGAATACTGACACCTTTGTGCTTTATAAAGAATATTTCCATAAAAAATTGGATGTGAAATACCTGAACGTATTAGAAGTCTGCATGTTGAGCTATATTTACGAATGATGTCTTTATACCGATGATAAAATTTAGTAAATGTTTTTACTAGTTTGTGATATCGAAAACCCTGGTGTAATAATTTTTCAGTAATACATAAATTTCTCTCGTTAAAATCTAAAACATTGTTACATACGCGAGCGAATCGTACAAGTTGAGATATACAAACACCGTAAGATGGTGACAAGGGAACGTCACCATCTAAAAACGGATAATTAACGATAGGAAATGAAAAATCATCCCTTTTATCATAAATTTTAGTATTCAGCTTTCCAATAGTGATATAGATATCAAGATCGAGAAAAGGGCAGTAGTCATTGTTAGTATTAGCTTTATTTAAAGTAAGTTCAACAGGATAAATTAATATACATACTGAAGTCGTCATTATTGAGAGCCAAAATTTCATCCAAATATCTAAAAGTATTATTAAATTTGTTTATCAGATGTTGTTTCGATGGGTCTTTGCTTATTTTTGTCATAAATTGTAACTCATAACAATACAAAAACAAGTCCGCAATAAGTGGTGCACAGTTAGTCCCAATTGGAATTCCGATAATCTGACGATATACGGAATCCCCAAAGCATGTCCAATTAACATAGTTTTTTTTGTTTATTGCTACTAAAAAATGACCTAAAAGAGTTTGAACATATATATTCACATTCTGATTTTTTGAATGCCCAATTAATTAGTTCGTTCATATAAGCAGAAATGGAATCAAAATTAAAAAATGATTATTATTTTTCTTTATTAAAACATGGCAGTCATGTTGCGTAAGACATTGTAATGTGTTATGAATATAAATTCCCCCATAATAAACGTTCCAAATGGAAACATTATAATTGTAGAATATTATTTCCATTGACATAAATATAACAGTTTATGTTTATAAAAGAGGGGCGAAAGATACCAGAGTGACATTCAAACTCATAGATCGAAAATGAATTGACAACGCCATGCTAAAAAGACACACTGACAATGGAATTAATAGTACATGTAGTATAGATTATTTGTTCCAACATAATCAGATATTATGACGTTGTTTATAACAAAGTTTCAAGTGGAACTTCTGTTAAGCGGAACAAATATACATTCAGGATTTTGTTTACAGTATGCTCTCATTAGGTAATTTATAATTCATTTTATATCTTTGCAGAAAAATGTAAGTTCATCTGATAAAAGATTATTAAAGGAGTGAAGTATTTCTATTCCTGAATTCAAACATTTATTTTTCAGTAACTCAGTAGGAAACCTTTATATCGATACGATACTACGTTGACTCTACAACTAAATGTGCCCTATTTTGAAAAGGAAGTAATTATCTTTTTTTATGGTTTTTGCATTGACCTGAATTGTTTCACGTTTTCTACAAAACATCTGTAAATGGTGTTTAATGACACAAACCAAACAGTCGGGTTAGTGGCTCTTAAATCTTTGAAAGGGCAAAGTGTAATATCCGTAAAGGACTGCAATCTTGGATCGAACTATACTCTGACATGTTTCTTTAATAACTCGACTTAGTATTTTGGTTTATATGTTATTTTCTTGTTTATTGCAGCAATACTTTATCCCTGTTTTTATTAATATACTTTATTTAGTGTCCTGTTTAGTCCGGTCAATGCCAGGTAATAGACATTGTCTTTTTAAAGTTGGTGAAAATTTTCCCTCAATATCAATGCAAATTTAACCGAGAGAAGAATACAATGGATAAATGGATTTTACTATTCAGTGACAAATGATACCACACATTAGGACGAACACACTAACGAAAACAGGTCAACTGGATTTGAATATGAATCAAAATCCGCATACATGTTAGTTATATCATTGAAAATGTCAACCTTGCTTCGAAAAATAAAAGCAATAATCACCGGTTGAAGGAAAGCAGGAGATGTCCATATATTGCATTTTACAATAAGGATATTTAATCAAAATGTGAGATATTTCTGCAGACAACTCAGGAATGAAAGAAATAACACTTTTCAAAATCGATAGCTTTTTTCCTTCTGAAAAATCATTTTTGTTTTAAATCTTTCATCCGCACGTTTTTTTTTATCAAGTTACATTACTATATACTCCTGAACAAGAGACGACTTCAATCTTAAAAAAAATCCCCCCTTTTCAGCTATTTACCAACCAAACCAAAGTATGAACATGATAAATAATGAATTTCTTAACTAATACGGTATTCAAGAGCTTGCCATCCAGTTGGTGTGAAACATCATTGCTTGGGTGTCTGCATAAATAAATAATGAGCAAGGGCTTTTAAAGACCTTATCGTGACACTATGTTAAGCTAAATAATTATCTTCTGTTATAAAACTAAGTTTAAATCATCATTATCGTCGAAAAATATGTATTTACCACGTCAGGAATATAGCAGTTGGGTTTCACTTTTTCTGTTAATTGTAGACCTATGATTTTGTCAGATTTTATTACCTTCCTCTTAGAGTTTGGTAGTATTATACTTTTTTGAGAAAATTTGTTAAAATAACTTTGAGAAACGTATAAAGTGTTGAAAGACGGGCTATAGTATAAAGGCGAACAAAAATAAACATACATTTTTCTGTAAAGTACAAGTTAACAGAGAAACATAAACATATTCATATGAAATACATTACAGTTGAAGATAAACGAATGCATTAAAAGACGACACATGGTAACTATACTGACAACATGACTATGTCTTTCCATTGGTGCTACACTGTAAATGACACAATAAAGTCATGCTTAGTAAGAATTGTCGAACATCATATAAAATGTGACCGTTTGTTGGAAGCAGCAAGGGTTTTCATGCATGGCCTTCACCACTAGAGCCAAGCACGCTAACAAGACATCGCCGATGCGGTGTAATAGACATTTGATCAAGTAACATAATATTGATACTAAAGACATTATCTCTAGGTGTGATATGTACATGCCAAGCCTTCTGTATTCAACAAATAACTGATTTAGTATAAATTTATTGATTCGTTTATGATCAGATCGTTTGCCGTTTTCAGCAAAATACTGTGGTCAATCAGGTTGGAGGTAATTAATAATTTTAGGCACACAATAACTGTACTGCAATTATCAGGAATAATCCTACTGCCGAAAATATCGTTAAAATGATTTAATTTTTGAGAATATTGCAAAACAAATATATCATTTGTTTCTATTAAAGCAACGGAATGCACTGCACCCGGAAAAAATTCGAAAATAACTTTTTTGCATTAAATGATTAACGCAGGATACATACGTAAAGTTTTCATTTACAGTATTCTTTCATCAGGTGATTTCAAACCTTTGTAAATAATGTATACAAAACAAATCTCACGTCAACTGTCGGAAGATAATGAAAAAAGTGAAGTATTATTGTTCCTGAATTTAGACATTTTCTTTTCAAAATCTCAGTGGGAAACCTTTATACTGATACGATATTTTCTTGTTTCTTGCTTGCTTTAATTAGATGTTCTATATTAAGACAAGGCAGTTATATTCAGAGTTTTGTATGGTTTTAGCCGTTCGAATCATGCAATTACTTGGTGTCACGTTTTCAAAATAAACATCTTTAAGTCGTGTATAATGATATTTATTAGACCATAAATGAAAATTACAAAAAATCCCACCTGCGCTTTCTCAATGAAATTTTTATAGTGTGTTGTACTACTTTTGGGACAAATGATATCAAAATAATAGAAAACTGCATCGGCTCTAACTCAAATTATGGACAATTTTATGTTTAGGGCGTCTTGAAATCTTTTGACAGCTTCCGAATTGCTAGTTTTTAACCTTTTTTAACTGGACCAAATCACTACTTTCCTTTAAAAGTCTGGACCCAAATTTTCTTACAGTGTAATTTAGCCCCCCTACTTGACATTTGAGGCATTAAACATGGAGAAATAAATTTAAAAGGGGTAACAACTTATGGCAAATAACCCAATGTCAACACTAGGGATCATATTTGTGAACAACGAAAATCAAGGTCCGACAATTGTGGTCTCGGACCATACATATACAGTTGAAGATTAACAAATACATTAAAAGATGTCAAATGATTGATTGATTCGTTTATGATCGGATCGCTTGCCGTTTTCAAAAAAATACCGAGGTCAATCAGGTAGGAGATCATGAATAACTTTCGGCACACAATAACTGTACTACAATCATCAGTAAACATCCTACTGCCGAGAATATTGTTCCTCATCAATGTGATAATATATTATGATTCTACAGGGACAATAGAAAATACATATACATTTCACAAACAAAATGAACAATACATTTTTCTCCGATCTATTCAGGTGTCAAGTCAATCTGTTTATTTAATTAGAGGGCGCAGTGAAAGAATGCTCAAGATGCTTTGACTACTAATGAACTCAGCAGATATAATAAGCATTTGTCAAAGACATTTGCTATGATTTCTATGTTTAATGACGTTAAATGGTCTTATTTTTGCCTGATCATTGTCATTTATAAATTTGTATTTTTTGCTTGATTATTGTCATGTATCAGTTGTCAAACGAACTTAAATGAACGTGATTATGTCCGAAAACAATCTGTTAAAAACGACTTTCAAAACGACCACATCTCGTGTGAAAATACAAAAGCAGAAAACTTCTAATTGAAATATGTTCGTCTAAATGAACGTTAAATTTACAAAAAAGACTGGAAGACAAAGAACGTATTTGGTTTTCATCAATTATTCACAGCATGACATTTCCTTCTGAAAATAAATAAAGTGAAGTAATCACAATATTTTGTATTATAAAAATATATCAAATAACCATTATGAATTTCGTTTCTTTTAGAAATCATTCATGGCATATTTGTTTTGAACCAACTCAACTACAAAACACACTGATTGCAATACCCCTGTATACAGAACAAACATATAACATGTAAAATGCTTATCAATTATTGAAATTTTATAAACAATAGAATTAGAAAACAACAGCACATAATATAAATCCATTTCCTTTATATTCGCTGTTAGACATATATGCTATGTTATGAGTATCAATGAATTTTTCAGAATTCAAATAGTGTGTCAATCATTTCGATTATTTAACTCTGTAACGTGCTTCAAATGACATTTTTGTCGATGTCTTCTAGACTCGGACCATAACATATCGTACAATACCTGTATGATAGAACAATCTGGCCTTTTACCGCTGAACCATTATTCTCTGTTATTTTCTTGCCTCTTGTCAATGCATCACTTGAAGTTTTTTTACGCCCAAACAGTTTGATTTAAATGATATTCATTACAGTATGATACCCTTTTAACTAATTGACGCTAATACAACAATGTGTCTCTTATCTTTCAAAAACAGTTCCGTTTTATTGTCATTTGTTTCAAATAAGGAACGGTAATGCTAGTCTTTTAAAGTACACGAATTGCGTGGCTAGTTATGAAGACACATTACATGTTCTTTTACTATCCCGGTTTGACAGGACCTGGTTACTTGATTTATAAAGATGATGACATCTTGTAGGTAATTATTTGTAATGGCAAATGTAGCAAATATCAAAGGTTAAAATATCTAAAACAGTTTGTGTGGTGACATTTTATTATATTGAATTCCAAAGACAGATTGATTGCACATTCTATCTTGTAAAGTATTACACTTTTGCATTACATCGTTTTAGAATTCAATTTATTCCAACATTTTATTGAGGTAGATAAAGCTTGCATGTTTATGTAATTGTAATAATTTAAGATCTAAGAATAAAAAGAAATCTACATATGAAAGTGGTATGATTGCAAATGAGACAACTCGCAACTAGATACTGGATGAATTATAAGTTTCCGATTTTATAGGATTTTTTAAACTTTGAACTTTGTTGTTTTACAAAACGAAAAAGCATATAATAAGTGTTAACAGGAAATAAAGAAATAAAAGATGTGCGAAAAATACACAAGAACATTCAAACTCATAGATCGAAAAAAAAAAGTAATTGTGTTTTGTCTTTCGTCGAATGACAGGATAGTCAGTTGTGGAAAATATATGTCCAACAGTAATTTGAATACCACTAGACATCATTTATTTCATAATAAGTACGCGATTGAGCTTTCAGCGTTTGTTTCGCTTCAGGAATATCTATGTCATCCAGATCATTGAATTGTCATATCATATAGGAATATAATACCATAAACCATTTATTGCTAATGAGTATCAAGAACTATCCGGACTTAATATAGATCTAAGTTTAAGTTCATATAGGATATAGCTGACAGGTCAAACAAGAAAATCGTTTTAACAGCGTATCAAGTTTTAAACAATATTCGATCCAAATGGTTGGAAGTAATCAAATTAATTGGAAATGAACTTACTTCTCATTAAAACACAATACCCCGTTTTTTTTTTATTGATAATGGTATGAACATAATGACAAGTTGTATATAAAACAATTGACAATACATATTTGATTGTAACAAATTATAGGTAAAACATGTCAGTAGTAATGCTTATTATACTACACAACATCATAAGGGCGTTAATGTTTTTAATGAAACAAAGAAATTATTTGACAATCAACCCCGCATTTCAATAAAGTTTTGGCGTGAAACAAATGAAACCCGTACTGTCGATATTATAAGAAAAAAAGCTGAATTGGTTGTGTTTATAAAGCTGTAATTGATAATGAATCATCAATAAGCATTCAATACTTGTCATGTCCTATTTCAATCTCATCCACTGGTTTACGTAACACTTGATTATATTGTCATTCTTAATTCCTCGACAAATACTTGCACACAAATCAAAATGAATTAGGCAACTTAAAATTCCTTGCACACGAAAATGTTGACAATCTATTTGTCAAATTCTGTGTATAAGTTTGATTCAACATATGTCTGATAGTTAATAATATTTCAAATCCGGCTTTATGTACAATGTTTCCGAATGTATTTGGTACATATTAAAGACAGTTGGAATGAGCTCATTCAACTTTGTTTCGTATAAAATTAATTAACAACATTCATGTAAGAAGACAAAAAAAAATACAAATGTACACAAACCTCCCAAAAACAAGTAATTATTTGAAACTGACGTCTTCAAAATCCATATTGTCTATATATACATGATACTTAGTGAACTATAATAGCTTGAGGGTTCACCTGTTCATAAGGTGTACATTTAATGGTTCATTAAATAAAGGTAACAGTAGTATACCGCTATTCAAAACTCGTAAATCCATGGACAAAAAACAAAATCGGGGTAACAAACTAAAACTGAGAGAAACGCATTAAATATAAGAGGAGAACAACGACACAACATTAAAATGTAACACACACAGAAACGGACTAAGTATTAGACAAAATCATATGAGAATAACAAATATAACATCAACACCAAATACATGAATTTGGGATAGATAAGTAAATTGACACGTCTTATAGTAATGTGAATTCACACTCAAATATAAGAGAAAACAAACGACAGAACGGAAACACAACGTTAAAATGTAACGCACACAGAAACGAACTATAATATAACAATGGCCATATTCCTGACTGGGTACAAGACATTTCTAAAGGAAAAAATGGTGGGTTGAACCTGGTTTTGTGGCATGCCAAATCTCCCTCTTTTATGGCCATGTAAACTATAACATTAAAATGACTACACAACATTAGAGGACTACAATATAAATAAACACGCTTAATGTACATATTCAAAAACTAATTAAAGACACAATGATTATAACCATTTTGCAGATTACTGTGTTGAAATGTATTTCAAATTATCTAAGATAATCAGGTATGCCAATAACTAATTATGTTCACACGAATATAACAAATCTTACATTAATCATTTATAAGATTAACTAACAACTTTATGGTATTATCATATTTACAGATATAATTTCGCTGAATATTTGCACATGTCCCAAGTCAGGAGCCTCTAGACTTTGTTAGTCTTGTATGTTTTTTGTAAATTTTAGTTCATGCATATGTTTTTGAGTTTAGTATGATATCCATTTAAACCTAACTAGTACCTATTATTATTTAGAGGCCTGATGATGTCCACATGCGAGACCCATTGATGGTATTTGGTTGTTATCTAATCTTTGGTCGGGTTATCGTTATTTTGACATATTTCCAATTTTTATTCTCAACTTTATATTATACTGATACGACAGAGGAACCTTTCGTCTACCTGAGACTTATCATTGGTGCCCGAATCAAATCAGTCTGTAGACCAAATCCTAAACAAACCATGATCGATCTTAATTATCGTTATAACATGTATCTATATGCCGTATACATGTAACAGAGATGCTGTTGAATAATATCCCTTTGTAGGAATACATGTGGGATGACGTAAAAGAACTATATTACTGTGCAAGAACGGAATAACAAAGTGAAAATATAAACGAAATTATATTATAATGATTTAAAGACGTTTTTTTCCAACTTTCTATATATTCTTTAACTATGCCTCGTTTAGAAGAAAACAAGAAGTCTTGTACATCTAATACATAATGTTTTTGAAGAATGCTTAATCTGCATGTACAATGTAAACTAATGAAATGTCTTCCTGAAATTTTTTATAAATAATACAAATGTACGACACAACCTAAAGCTCCCTTAAATATCTTTTGTGTTTTATTTTTTAACAAAGCTTAACATAACTAGTAAGAGTTATACAACACTGTGTGCATATTAAAACTATGGAACACCCTACGGGTCTCTAAAAGTTATTTGTGTTTTCTTTTCTAACAGAGGTTTACGTAACTAGTAAGAGTTATACAACACTAACAGGCAATCGTCAATACTCCATAAAAGATTTATCTTGATATTACCAGAAGCATTGTAATACCACGAGGTTATGCGGTCGGTCTTGTGTTCGTTCACTAGCCAATATAGAAAAAGATACAAAAGAAACTTTACTAGAGGCAGTTTAAGAAAAGGACACTTGTTTGCTAATCATGTATTATAGAAAATCAGCCTTCACTGGTAACCTTGACCGTGATTGTTTATCAAACCTTATGCTGTTTAAAAGTGTGCAACTTGTATATTTCCTACTGTAGATTGTTAGCATTACATGCATCACTTTGACGTATCCCGATAGATTATTACATAGACAGACAGGTCTTGTTCTGCATCCAACTACCTTCAGATAAAACTTTACAGATGTATTACATTTTACTTTTGTTGTCATGGTATCCTTTAAGGGGAACGACTTTGTAGTAAAGTTCTTGATAAATGTCAAATGCGATAAAAAAATAAGATTTGCTAAAGCTTTAAAACAATTTGAAAGCTTACAAGGATGTGTTTTGTATATTTTTGCTCTCACTCTTTAATAATTTGGTACTATGTTCGGATGAAAGTAAGAAAATCCAATTATTGATAATGTACACCAATCAACAGAATGTAAGTTTTCAACTGCCTCAGGCAAAGATGACCTTGAAGAAAAATTGTTTTACATTGTCCTATCGGGGCCTATTATAGCTGACTATGCGGTACGGGCTTTGCTCATTGTTGAAGGCCGTACGGTGACCTAAAGTTGTTAATGTCTGTGTCATTTTGGTCTCTTGTGGATAGTTGTCTCATTGGCAATCATACCACATCTTCTTTTTTATACGTACGCTATTAATATGAAGGTCCTTCCTGGTCATATAGCTCTTTAACTCTTTCGGTTCTAATATATAATTGGCTTTTAATTATTATCAGCGATTGTTATGAATTATCAATAATTTAATATTATTATTCAACTTGGCCATTCTTGATGAAGGTAAAGCAAGAAGGCGTTTAGAACACAAGGCATTTATAAAGTATTGTGTTCATCTTTTAAAAAATCGGCATTTGTAAATGTCACAGTTAAAACTTTCGAAGGTTATCATTTGTTATAATTTGATTCTTTCTTTCAATTACAGTTGAATTACGAAGGTTCGAAGTGTGATTAGTGAAAGAGTGATTAAGATTCGGTTAAGATGACATGTATTAATTGAAACTTCAATTATCATGATAATTTTTTTTTGAAATTCAAGGATAGTGTCATCAGCGATGGTTATGATTTATCAATTTGAACTGAATTATACATTGCCATGTAATGAATTGGACATTTGTTGTTTATAAATTAAATAAGTTCTTCATAAATCTATTTAAAAGGTTACGTTTTATTCCTGTCTTGTTGGAATTAACGGATATAATATTTGAAGAAAGCTGGTATAATGATGTTATTGTAGCCGACATTATTATTCTGAGCTGCATAAGCAATATATTTTGCGAAAAAAAAACGGACATATTTCTTAGTTTGAATTACTGCATCGGAGTAGACATAGCAGTCGAAATTCAAAATCTTGTTTCTATGTAAGATTCATGGTACCTGATTCAAATGCTTTAATATAATAATCATTAATCCTCAAACACACATGCGTACATTTGTACGAGATGAAAACGATTCATAATATACATATCTTAGTAATCGTGTTACATGATGATAATGTAAAGACTGTTGTTAGTGAAATATCATATGAGACAAATTGAAAAATAATGATAAAACAAAACAAAAAAATACACACAAACGATAATTACAATATAATTCCCATATCACAGAACTATTTCATAAATTTGCTCTTTAGAATACCAAAATACATGGTAATAAATTAAATGCCTCTTCTACTGTCTTTAAGTACTTCTAAAATAGAATGTTATGAAATCACGGTTTTCCAGGAATTCTCAAACAGAAGTCGTTTTTAATTGACATTTCACATTCAATAATAAAAGTAAACCATGTCTTTGTAAATCACTGAAATTCGATAATTACATCAGAATTTAATTGGTAATAAGTTATTACAGAGAAATGAAATAATTATACATTTAAAAAGACATTACATGTCGATGTAGATACAAACAAATACCATACAAGTATTCTATTTTGTTTTTGTATCAAAAATTTAATAAACACGGACTATTGAAATAATAATATATCAGCAGCAGGTTTGGTTCAGTCTTGTAAATGAGAAAAGTTTATACCATCACTGAAATAGTACATATGTCTTGCAAGTCAATAATTTGACCTCATGCAAAATCAACTTTGAACCTTAGTTGTTAATGGGTTTGGCATGTGCTCAGTATGTCCAGTTATCGAAAAGAAACCAATGAAAAGGTGAAACAAAGAGGCTAACATGAAAATCTTTTTTATTGCCTGATACAAAAAAAAAATCGGTATACATTAAAACGAAGTGTTATATATGATTGTTTATTGCTTTACGTCCAGTGACAATGACATGAACTCAACCGACCAAGAAAAGGGTGCCAAATTAAATATACAATTGCACATGCATGCCGTTATTTATATTAACATTATAGTTATTATCGGGTGTCTATCGGTAATTTTAATAACCTTACATTTTTACAGATTAAGTTAACACTTCTGTTTTATTGATATCCAATAGGTTGTCAATAGCTTAGTTATTTTCTGTAATAAAAAGAGGAAAGAAAACAATACAAAATAACATGTATATCGTGCCTTTCCTTTCACATTTTCATATGTTCTTTGATATAATGTTACGTTACTGGGTTTTCCATGTCTATGAAATATGAATCTCAATTGCAAATGTTTGCAAAATACCATACAATTTCTTATAGTCATATGAAACCTCAAATTAAAAAAAAGATGAAGCATATGTTTTTTTTTATAACAAAATGGACAGCTTTCATTATTAAAATTATGTACACATACTTTTTTCTAAAGAAAATTCTTTAAGTTGTCCACATTTAGAAGAAATTTACTTTTTTTAATTGCTTGCTTCCAGTAAGCAATTCGCCGACATATCACTAGTAACCCGAATTTAGCTTGAACGGACAAAAACGTGTTAACGCTATTTAAATGAGATTAATTGTTATTTGATAAAGATTGACAAAAATTAAAAAATATTTTTAATTCATTTCAATTCATTTCAATTCATTTTAACGCCAGTCAAATAGATTTCTTTGCGGTGAATCAATTAAAATCAAGTTGCTGGTAATGTACGTCAAACTATTAGGCCACGCCCCCGTTAAACTATTTCAAACTGGCATCAATTCGTTTTAAACATCGTTGAGACCCGAGCTTTGTACAGGTAAATCACTCAAGCAAGACAAACTTCATTTATTTATCTTTTTTTTTCATCAAATTTAATCGAATTTAGTTATATGCGTGTATTCTCAGTTAAGTCGCATGCTTCATAATTTTTAACAAATGAATAAAAGAAATTTAGATAAACACATTAAAATATTGATGCACGGTTTAAGAAATGTGAATCTGTTGAAAATAAAATAGTAGTATAACATAATTTGAATTTGCCAAAATGCAGTAGATCTTTATCTCACATATTCGTTTTAAAAATTGCTAAATTGCTATGAAAACTCGTGGAATCTAAAGTAACGTGTGATACTTGCAATTGCTTACGAAACTTTAGGTATTCCTGAATATTTATCGTTTCTATTTTTCTATTTTACTATTTTGTACTCGTAAATTAGATATGTAACGGAAATAAAAGTAACATCACAGAAATTATTGATTGCGTATATAATTTAAATCTTATATTTTCGGTAGACAACAAATATTCACTAGCTGTATATTAATATATGAAATTGCTTGTAATGAAAAACAATGTTTTGTTAAATAATAAAATTGATGAAGATAATGTTGACATTTGTTGAATTTTAATAATAAACAGTTAAGTCTTGCTCAAAATTGTAAATAAAGTAACAGATCAATGAGCTTTTAAACTATGTTAAACTGTAATACCGGTCGCTGGAGCAAAACAGGCGTAAATTGTGGAAGAGCATATAGTAGACGAGCATATTGAAGCGTTGTTACGATTCGTATATTATCGTGCTATCATACACCTTGACGTACAAAAATTCTTGTAATAAATGAACATGTATCCTGTATATATGAGATAAATTTTAGTTTGCGATAACAACGGGTAGGTTTAGTTAAACGATCTTGACTGGTATATTATTTTTAATTATGAAATCATTCGTTGATATTATTTAAAAAAAAAAAAGGAATTCATTCATTTGATTGTATAGCTCAAATTTTGGGCACCTTGATTGGTTAATAAAATTATCTTATCTTATCTTATCTTATAAATTTCATACGTCCAATTCACGTTTCTGGATTTTACTTCATCAGGAACGATCAATAACGCAAAATACAAATATTTTATATGTAAGATCATTTATATAGTTAATTTCGTTATCCTCTTTAGGCCGCATCAAGGAACCGTGTCTCCGTTTGAACTAAGCTTCTGAAACTGCTCTTAGGCCGTGAAGTGAGAGTGATAAAACTATAATAAAAACAGAAATGAAGGACCCCGTCAAGATCCTCATAGATTTAAATAATACATATGTATGACCTAAATTTAAGTGTAGCATTGAGTATATGTACATTTGTTTGTAAATGCGCTTATCCTATCTTTCATTTGAATAAAAAACTTGTTTAATATAAATATAAATATGTATTTATTTATTTGCTTGTTCAGATTGCACTATTATAAATAATTCTTCTTCGTCTTCGACCTCTAAACTGTAAAATTAGCGTATGTATGCGTTGACTATACGGTCTATAAAGATTAAGTTCGATGGCACTTGTGCATAATCTAAAGGTAATAAAATGAACGATCCATAAAATAACGTGGCAATTACAATGGCTATTTCACATTTATATCATACGTTCACTCGTAATGGTATCATACATGTACCTCCGTATGTGGTGTATAAGGTTTTAAATCATGTTTTATAGCTTCTTTCAAACACTATTGACGACGTTGTTCAAACTACATGCACATATCACAAAACCGCAAATTTAATATAGTTAAAAAGATTATACGATATTGAAAATGCATTTTTTTCTATCAAAAATGTAGGGTCGTGTATGTGTAACTCTAAGTGTTTACCTAAAATGTATTGAATTGAAAAAGAATAGATTTGTTCTCAAATATTTGACAAATGAAACATTTTCCGAAAAAAAATCCACATAATAACGTTTTGTCCTTTAATTCTTTTTTGGGGTGTCCGTTAAAATACCGCAAAAGTCCCCCTTAGTGCACTTAGAACAAAAAATTGCACTAAAGGACCTGATGGAATGATACAATTGACACAAAAGGCATTGCATATATAAGTCAACGTTTTAAAAATAAACGATTTTATAATCACATTTAGAAAGTTATTTTATATTTTATCGACACGCGCCACACTCAGTTGACAGTAATATATAGAAATTCATGTTCATTCAACCTTGACCCGTTTTGAATACACTAGTATACTTATAAAGAATGTATATATTATGTTATTTCATGTTGTTCTTGGTTTTTTTATGGTATAGTTATTACTGTCATATCTATTTTGCTTTTCTGACTGTTATAGTTTTTACTTCTGTGTAAGAGTGTATTTTCTTCTTATTTTTGTTTCTTTTAAGTTCGTTTGCTTGTTCCGTAAGTTCACTTTTTTAAGTTCTGTTGAAATGTTTTATAAAGATATTTTGAAATAGTAAAAAATGTATAGAGATTTTATTTTAACCAACACATACTGATATAATAGAAGATACACATATTTCGCAAAGTATAATAGTTTATTACATTTTTGTTGAGCCTTCCGACTTTTGTTGCAATAGCTATCTACAAACCATAAAAAATTACTCTTTGGGTAAAGTGTTTGAAACTTAAATTACTTTCTTAACTATCCTGGATTTCTAATAAACTAGGACAGAAGCTTGTTTATGATTAAGATAGCTTAAAAAAAATGTTTATCCGTATTTTTATTTATAACTGATTTTTTTTGGTTTTCAAGTTCTGTAAGCTGATAAACATGCACTCTGGTTAGAGTTTAAAAAAAATCACATTTTCCAGTCGGGGCCTTTTAGTGATCGGTCGACTATATGGAAGGGGTTTTCTCGTTATTGAAGGCCGGATTGTTGCCTATAATTGCTTACATCCACTTCAGTTTAGGAGGTTGAGCGTACACACACATGCATGCTTATCACGTCATCTTCTTTCTGTGAAAATCCCAAGTCAGTGGCTTGTAGTTCAGTGGTTGCCGTTGGTTCATGTCTGGCATATTATTTTATTTTTGGTTTTTGTAAATTGTTGTTTTTTCCAGATAATGCCGTTAGTTTTCGAATTTAATTGTTCAAAACTTGTTTATGTTGGGACCTTTTATATATATATATATATAGCCGATTATAAGGTATGGTCGCCTAATATAGCTTACATGTGTACATCCAATTAATTTGATGGATAGTTGTATAATTGCAAATTATATCACATCATTATTGAATATAAGCTTTGATTAGTTGGACAAGCGATTGTACAGGAAAGGCCCAAGTGATAGTACAGTAAACTCGTAAGCGATTGTACAGTCAATTAATTTATTCGATATTGAAAAAAATATAATTTGTGAATCTCTACTGGTGCAATGGCTTTCAAACTTTCAGACAGGTAAGACCATACATCAGAAATAGTACTTTTAAAATTTCTGGACTCAACGATGTGTATTTCAATGATTATTGACATTTTTATCGCTGTTGTGTGACAGTTCTGATCGATATATTAAAAGCTCCTCCATTCGACGAAAAACGTTTGTATGCATACGTCGTTTATTATTTGATTGGTTCATATATACATATAGAATGTTTTGAATGTCTAGAAGAAACGTTATATTGTATCATTTGATTCACTATTGGAAAACTTTCCATGTTGCAACTTGTTATATTTTCGAATGTCGAAAATGTAGAAACCGTACAGTTCCGTTCCCACACAATATAATAATGATGTACTCGGGTTTTTAAGATCCCCACGAATGCCACATTTTCCCATCTTAATGTCTATCAATCTCTTATGAAAGTATGTACAAATGTAAACTCCTGTGTTGTTAAGATGGACATAAAATAAAATTATTCTTTCATCAAGTTGAAAATAAACTACGCTAAATCATTAAGTTTATTCTACAACTATCATAAACTTATCAATTAGTAACGATCAAATGACAATTGTTTATTGGATAAGGTTGACTGAACATTGATGTTTGGGAATTTGCAATAAGCCTTCGGTCACATGGCATGCGCTGATAAAAAAGAAAGTCAATTTCAAAATTATGATATATATTGATACCCAAATTTATATTTATGAGTTATATACTTATATCTTCTCATATCCATGTTTGTGGTCTAATAACATAGTCCTTCAGTGCACTAAGAAGTCCTTTGCGGTATTTCTACACACCGTACAAAATTTGGCTGTGATCAAAATGTTAAAAAAAATACCCATTTATTATAACAATTTTTAAATATTTAAGATTAAATTATGCAAGGAAAAGTGTCTTTGTTTTCTGTCAAAATGATTTACCTTTTTTGACATAAAGTTGTCGATAAATAAATTGGATATGCATTTCAATAGCATATTATCAAACTGCTGAAAGATCACCTACATTTTCTTAACAGGGAATCCGTTAGTATTGAAACCCCCTGTCCTTTAGGGTGAATGGGGTATAGAAATATGGTCACTTGGCCAGTCTTCTCCCGACCGGCAGTAAAACGCTTGCCGAAACGGGGCGTCCATTTGGCTGTGCGGGATGTATCAAGTTCGCAGTCACGTCCGGTCAGAAGGGGGACGTGAAATCTGATGCCTCGTGTAAAGAGACTGCAACTCTCTTTGCTCTTTGCACGTTAAGAATCCTTGCAACAACTCTTTTGAGGGGTCCGTAGGTGGCCTGTTGCAAGACAAAATTTCTGTCCCTATACAAGGTATCCTCATTTTCCAGTGGCAGTCCAAATTTCCCTGACCATTATCCCAGATGGCCTCTATCGTATCAACATACCTAGTGTATATATTGTGAACTTGTTCTCGTCCTGAATATGCATGAAATATTTGCCACTGGACGTTAAGCAACAAACAATCAATCAATCATTCAATCAATCCCTGTCCTTAATAATTCAATTTGTCGTTCTGCATTGTTTTGGCGTAAGAAAGACGCACACATTCAGGCTAACGCCCTTAAGGTGTATAGAAAATAGATATAGGAAGATGTGGTGTGAGTGCCAATGAGACAATTCTCCATCCAAATTACAATAAATGAAAGTAAACCATGGTAGGCTTATGTACAGCCTTCAACACGGAGCCTTGGCTAGCAACGAACAACAAGCTATAAAGGGCCCCATGATTACTAGTGTAAAACCATTCAAACGGGGAAAACAACGGTTTAATAGTTTTGTATTTTATATAACTTTCCTGCCCTTACACCCACACTAATATAAGCTGTGATTTCTGTGTGAATAAATTTTTTTAAAGTTTCAAATGAAGTGCATGGATGTAAGTAATGATAGGCAACCGCAATGCCTTCAATAATGAGAAGAAAACATAACGTAAAATCGGTTTAAATTGTCCCGCTTGATCATTATACGTTGTTGTTTCCTATAGAGAAATAAATTATCGATTTAAATTATTTTTTACATCATAAAAAAGGGTACAATATCATAAAATCAATTTTGTGAAAAGCGATGAAAATTTAGTGACCCCAATATAAATTTGAACCCCTCTTAATCTTTCCTGTGTTTACGAGCACAAAATTCAAGGATCCCTAATTTTTTTAACTGTCTTTATGAAAGTTAGCACCGACTGTTAGCTTTACACTAGTAAGTTTGTCTTAAAGATAATTGGCTTTGTGTTAAAACTGTCGTTACGTTGCTGTCTTGCGGACGAATACCCGAAATCTCTGTGTCATCAGCAATCATACAGACATGACTTTATATCGGGTTATTTGGTTATTTAATACTCTGTTCTTTGCATAGAAATAATTCTTCGTTAATCTGAGCATTGAAAGAATACTTCATATCACAAGATATAAATCCATATGGATACAAAAAAAAATCTAAGCGAAATTGATAATACCGCAAAGCATGAATAAATGTGTTGTATTTCAGTAAATAACACTTGTTTTCGTTTGATTGTAAACATGTTGTAGCCCATCATGCATTGTTTCTTGTTTAGTGGATTGGTAAAAAAAGCGCCCAAAAAAAAGAGTTCAAAATAAATTACGTCACACGTTAATACATTATAACAAATGCTCGGACATACGTATGGTAATTCATGCATATCCTAAAAGGTCGTGTTCTCGATCTATTAAAACGGAAATGACACGGCCGGGTATTGTAAAGGTTTGAGGGACTTTTAATGTCAAATTCATATCCCTGGGCAACGAAATTATCGATTTGTTAAAAAAAACACCGTGTTTACGCTGGTGTCTTTCTCGAATGCCAACATTTTATATGTTACCTATTCCTTGAATGCCAACAAAAATATTTCTGTTTTTATAAGTATTTAACTTTAAAAAATAATTAGTGAACTTGATGAAATTGTAACATTTTATCCCATTTTGATAAGAAAAGTAGCAAAATTTAAGGGTTAAATAATTATGAATATAAAGATAGAAAGAAAATGATTTTTGTTACTATTTATTAAAAAATAAATAAATTTGGGAATGAACAAGTTTTATTAACATAAGACATATATATAAATATAACATTTATATTTAGTTAAATATAATTATTTCAAACTAAAAGAGGATATTAGAGATTTATTTTGTTCCATATTATTATAAATATTTATTTGTTACGTATATATACATGAATTATATGAATATTTTAATTAAACAATTAACCATAAAATAGGGTAACAAGAATTTAGTCTATAGCGGATTGATTTTTTTAGTTGTTTGTGGCTTTGAACTAGCTGCCAGTAACTGCAAGTTTTCTCAGAGGATGTACTTTACAAGTGTTTTTTGTTTGTTTGGATATACAAGAACCTGACCACGTCTATTCTGTGTAGTATTTCTATTTATTTACATCTGATAAGTTAAACCGGTTTCATCTGATGTGTATAGTTAGTTCCACTATGTGGTATGGGCTTTGCTCATAGTTGAAGACTGTACGGTGGCCTATACTTGTGAATTTCTGTGTCATTTGGTCTCTTGTGGAAATTTGTCTCAATTCCAATCAAACTACATTACTTTGTTTTATAAGAACACCGATGATTTGCGAACACGATAAACCCCTTACCAGTATCATTTTATGAATCACTTACAAAAAAGTGTGTAGTATTATTACCAAGAAAAATATCCTGAACAAACTGAACATAATACATCAATAGTATTCTAACACGTGATACAAAGTTTCAAGAAATTTAATCAAGTAATATGGTAGGATGTTACAGCACACACAACTATAGAAATATTGAAAAAAAACTTCAAAGTCCAAAGAGGCTTCACAATTGTGTAAACTGGAATTTCTCACAATATGCACATGTGATGCAACACTTTTCAAAGTTTCATTTTAAGAGAATCCATATTCGTTCAAGTAGTATCATCAGAAAAAAAATTCAACAACGTAACAAACATGAATTAGATTTTAACTATCTGTTTAATTATGCCTCGTTCACACGGACATTTAATTCGAATAAAAAAGAAGCGTGTATGTACGCGATTAGCGAATTCGATTCGCATTCGATTCGAATTCAATTCGAATTAAATAAAATTGAGAATGGAAATGGGGAATGTGTCAAAGAGACAACAACCCGACCAAATAAAAAAACAGCAAAAGGTCACCAACAGGTCTTCAATGTAGCGAGAAATTCCCGCACCGGAGGCGTCCTTCAGCTGGCTCCTAAACAAATATATACTAGTTCAGTGATAATGAACGCCATACTAATTTCCAAATTGTACACAAGAAACTAAAATAAAATAATACAAGACTAAGAAAGGCCAGAGGCTCCTGACTTGGGACAGGCGCAAAAATGCGGCGGGGTTAAACATGTTTGTGAGATCTCAACTCTCCCCCTATACCTCTAAATGTTCATTTTTGATAAGCATGCTCTCGTGTTGTGATAACTTTTTGCACCTATTCCTCGAAAGCCAACATTATTTATAGGTAAATTGTCGGTAGATCAAAGGATGTTGGCATTCAAGGAATAAACCTATACGCTGACTTATAAAAGTGTTTTAAAATTAGTCTGTCATGCTGTCTAGTCTGAGCAATGTTTGTAGGACGTTATAAATAAAAAAGGAAAACCGTCAAAACATTATGTGAACGGAAAATACATGGGCGTTGCATACGTGTCTCAATCGATTTAGAAAATCTAGAATATGTGTGAATAATGAATATTTATATTATTTAGACTTTAATATTGTTGTTTTTTGAATATTGTATCTACAAGTTCCTGATGATTTAGAGCTTGGCATTTCGTGTAGACACATGTTTCTTGTTGAAGACTAAACATGCGGTCTTGATTTATCTATAGTGTTTTTCAACAAAAAGAAAATTTTATAAATTTCCCAAAGCAAATCCGTCAGACGCCAGAGCAATCTCGGACCAGGTTGAATTTAAAAAAAAAAGAAGGTGTACATGTAATCTGTGTTTTAACTTGATACATACTAGACACAATCACGGGCGTATAATTATCCACCAAACAATTTCTATAAATATGTTAAGTTACATTTTACGATCGAGAAACTATTAATATTTGTGTTACACTCGATTAAAATTTACAATCTTTAACTTAAAATTTGAGACTCAGAGTTATCAGGCGCCATCAGGCACACTACACGGACATCAAATTATTTTCTGCAAACACTCTACTTCAGAGTCATGTAATCTGCATAATCCGATATTTTCCGATTTCCTAGTTCTAGCAAGGAATTGTATATTTAAAAGGAATGGAAACGCGGCCGACTTCAAAGAAAATATTATGATGCATCTCTTGCTTTGACCGGGTGTTAATTACACCCCATCGCTCTAACTGGCTCATTACTTATCTGGTAGAAGTTATCGAACGTGGTCATTTAATATAACACTAGTTATCTAACTTGACAATGATATTTTTTTCTTCTTAGGCATGTTTCTGTAATAAAAAATAATGACTAAAACATCATTCTAAGGGGCATTCTGTTTCAATTTGCTTGGCGTAAAATAAATCATATTATTGTTATTTTTGAAGATAATTCGAAATACACATTCTATTGTAGAGTAACGGTACTTACATTGTGTAGTACGAACGTGGTAAAGTAGCTAAGTGATAAATCATGAAACGAAAAATAAATTAATCCAAGAAAAAAAAATATAACAATACAACCACATGCAAAGTTAGTAATAAAAAACTTATTATTCAATTTTTTTTTTATCGTATTATTTCATGAAGGTATGTCATAATCAGATGATATCGGATATTTTACGAGTGTTAAAAAGTTTTCATGCAAAATAAAGAACATTTTAAAAATGTAACTAAATGACTGTTAAAGAAAGAAGTTAAGAACATTATTATAAAGGAAGGAAAATTTTAACAACTGCAGTAATATTATCTAGATAAAAAAACTCAGATTACAGGTGTTATAATAAATAACGGCATGCAGGATGTTCCAATTTGCAGGTATATGGGTATAATATATCATGTATCAATGATAAGCTAATTTGTCTCTGGTCTTACATACTTTTAAGATGTTAAAAATTAATAATGTCGAGCTCACCTGTTAATTAATGCTAAATTATGCAGAGATGCAATAAATTTTCTAATTAGAAACAGTTAAAACTTTCCCACATTCGCATTTTATTTATTTTAACACCAAAGAAATACTTTTGCGGCCTATAGACTACTGCTCTGGGAGAAAAAGGAAGGAACAGTTTTGCTGTTTCGTATGGTAATTTGCGGCAACGCTTTATAATGGCAAACTGCATTCTAAACAAAGATTTAGTATCTAAAGCAGCATTTGACAAAAAAACTTGAAATGCATAATATCGTACATGGTATATAAAAAGGCACAATAAATCCCAATCGTGTGTCTTCTTTATATATCTTGTCTGTTATTTCAAACAAAATGGTGTCAATGTGAAATATAAACATGGGATTTTGAAAAATCATAGCTAATTCGTTTTTATCACCATTTTCATAAAACCAACACTATGCGATAGAAAAAAGACTAAGCTTTTAAATTATATGTCAATGTCACATCTATTTCAAGTGGTTATTTAACTTATACCAAAATACAAAGTGTCGATGTATTTGTTGACGCACAACTTCAAATTTTCAACATGTTTCGAAATAAAATCATATATATTGTACCAATTACATTTAGCATTCGTAATTTAGATCAAACTGTAGAAAAATATTCCTTCTTTTAAATGATATCTCATTTTCTCACTTTTTTCTTTCTACTTTCCAATATAATAAAGAAATCGTAGTGCACTCCCAGATTGATAGACATATTTTGACAGAATATTGAAACTCAAAACTGAAATTTCGAAAAATCGTAGAAAATTCTTAAAAGTTACAAGAAACTTCAAAAAGAGCCTAAGCGATAGAATAAGGTTTCAGCTTCATAATGATATCAACTGTTTTGTTTTGCACTTCGCAGTTTTCAAGTTTTTAGAAAAAAATCAAAACACAGTATTTTTTGTTTAGGTGTCATACCACCAATTAAAAGTCCCTATCTGTTCAACCAAATTTTGCAATTTTCACAGCTTTCTAAATATTTTACCTTAAGTTTAACTTCATAGAAACTAGGTATATCCTGAATTGTACAGGTGTCACCTTTCTGCATGCCAATTTTCAACATACATTCAAAATCATATAAGAAAGCAGAGAGCTTCCGAAAGGAGGTACCACTAAAAATAACCCCTGGTTTTCTGGAAATCTTAAATTAGTATACTATGGAGCGCATTAATCCTCAATTTTTAATGCAAACTCATAGACAGGTAAATTTTGGCTCAAAATGGTCTTAATATATTTCTCTTTCAACAAAACTTTCATTTCTGCAAATTTGTTAGTTAGTTTAGGTGAACAATGACATCAAATGCACTTTTTTTTGTCCGAGTAGGCCTACTTTCACATACGTTCTAAATTTGAGGGAGTAATTGGTGGTATGACACCTAAAGTTATCCGGATGAAACTCCCTCAATTTTCAAGACCGAGGTCTATTCTAATGAGAATTTACTCAATACAATATTACAAACGTATGTTTGATGAGGCATTTAAATGATACCTAAGGCCTTACTTTTTGCTAGGAATAAAAGTTTATTCTTGATTTCGGGGTTCTCTCTCATTTATATCGTCTCAAGCAAGATGACCCCGTGAATTAAAAGACCGATTTATATGACAGGAAATGGAACTCCGTCATGATTTTTTATATTATTCATCATACTTCCGCCTGAGCCAGACATGGTTTATAGCTCTGCGGGTGCGCTGTTGGTATCCCGATTGATCTCGAGCCGCGTTTCCATTCCTTTTAAATATACAATTCCTTGGTTCTAGTGATAAAAACATATTAGACAAAACTAAAAATAATCTTATCTTCTTTCCAAATACAGTTATTTTTCTTTTGTCATTCTGTTAAATATGGACCGATTTTTAAGATTGTTTCAGCTGTAGTCTTTAATTATTGAATAGAAACAGGTGTCGTTATTCATGTAGCGATTCGCAATTAGCCACGGGAGTTTCCGTGTTTATTTACATTGGTAGGTAGATTAGACCCTCGATAACAGATCACGTGATAAGATCAGTTTCTGTAAACTACACACGCGAGGGCGGCATCGCAGATACCCCACAAAGGAGTTATCACATACTTGACATACTGAGTCGGAACCTTTTATTTTCATAAAGAAATCAGTGGGGTGCGAATGTGCTAATTTTTCGTTGGAGTTCCTGTCAATATAATACTTCCATGATCATACTAATAACATAGTAGTCCCCGTTAATTTCAGAGCTCTACCGTTAAATAGTAATTATTATTAATGTTATTATTTTATTTTTACGCTGTCTTAATTTGTAAATAATTATTAAGTATAATATGTATAGTATAGCGTCGTGTAAGTCATTTTTGGGCTAGACATTGTTTGCTTTATAGTGTATTGAATAATTTTTATTGCAATCAATTTATAATTCATTACAAGGAAAAAGTGGACCGTATGTCATCGAACACAAGACAGCTGATTGGATAAATATGATAGGCTGTTACGCCTACATTGATACTGATGTCCAATCGAATACCAGCAGACACCTGTCAGTAAAAACAAATTTCAAGCGTGGATAAATTAGAGATTTATTTGTGTATTCGATATTTGAAAAGTAAGTTAAACTATTCGTTTAATCTTTTTTAGGTGAATTTCAAAAACTGTTTTTTTTCACTTTCTTATAGGAAGGTATTCAAATATGAGCGTACCACATGTAACGGAATTTTACAAGCATTTTATATAGCGAATTGTGTTTTCCGGAACCAGAGACACTGCCGGAACGTACTATTTTCAATATTTCACAAACCCCTGAAAAAATTAGATCATACAGGTTTCATCTACCATGTGCATAAAAAGCACTATCAAATTTTATTTGTAAATTGTAAAAGATTAAGAATATTTTTGTATATGTACTAAATAATCTGAAATAAAACAAAACATATTTCTCTCGGCCTGAATTCAATCGTAATCTGAAATAAAACAAAACATATTTCTCTCGGCCTGAATTCAGTCGTAAGCAAATTTTCATACTTTTTTTTTTATCTATTTGCAAATGACGAAGAATTCTCCTTAAACTGTGATTCATTAATATTTAATATTACTTCCATGATTAAACCGACAGACTAACTTTAAAGGACAAAATACAAGCGTGTACTACCAGCCAAGGAAATGAGTTTAATTAAAGTAACTAATCTAAGTGGTCATCGATGTGTAATATTTGACACTGGGCATTATTTGTGGACCAATGCAATAAAAATAATGTATACTATCAATCAAAATTAAATACTTTTGAATGTAACAATATGCTACAAATTCATTTGATTCACTGAATTTTTATATTTTTTTTTATCTAAATGAAAATGTAATAAACTGCTCCCGTTTAATATAAATAAGAAGATGTGGTATGTGTGCCAATGAAACAACTCTCCGTCAACTCACATGGTATAATTTAATTAGAGGTCAAAAGTACGGCCTCAACACGGAGCTTTGGTCCTCATTGAACAGCAAGCTATAACGGTCCCTAAAATGACAATGCAATTAAGATGGAAAACAAAAGTATAATCTATAAGTACGGTAATTTCGCTACGTTTATTCGTCAATTCCGAATTACAAGTAAACGTCTCACTGTTTATCAAAATGAGTAGTAACACTTGTGCCTAAAAAAATCTGATTCGAAACTGAAATATAAACCATTAGATTTTATCCATCGTGTCTTAACTAACGTTGTTTGATATTTTTTCTATGATATGATTAACTCCTGTATTTATTTCGTGCTAAAAATATAACGATAAAAAAGATCAATGGAGTTATCGACATCGGTCTTTATATGTATATAATGGTCAATATAAACTGTCAATTAAATTTTTAAAATATACTTATATTGTTGTTGAATTTATTTTAAAAATAAAATGATGTTTTTTTGTAAATGTAATAATTCAACCCGGTTGAACCTTTTAAATTTTATATAAAAGATAAAACATGGAACTTCATTCATCATACGTCCATTACGTTCACGAATGGGTAACTGATATTAGAGTATAAGGCAGCATATCATTCGTTAATAAACTTCAGAAAAAAAACGCAATTTGTAATCTGTGGTTTGAATTTTCGTCAGATGTGCCACTGACATAATGGCTGTATTATGGGTGAAATATTTGCCACTAGACGTTTAGTAAAACCCATTCAAATCCAAATCAAACCGCTCTATTTGATGCAAAAGAAACGTGACAGGCAGTGCTATCGAGGTATATGATCAGATTTTTTTCAGCCATTCAGTGCACATGATAAATAAGTGATGCACGAAAAAAAAGGAGATGTAAGATATACGCCAATGAGACAGCAACCGAACTACGGAAATAACCGAAAGCCATCTAGAGGGAGACGTGTCGACTTCAACAAAAGACAAATATTCCAACATTATGTCTTATAAGTGCTATCAATTATTTATTTTGGACAGAACTCGGACATCGTAGAGTCTATACATTTGTAACATATTGGACTTTCATGTTACGTATCGCATTGAAACATGAACGCGGACCTCGATGAGAACAAATGGATTGAAAGTTTGCAAGTTTACTATTTTATTTTCAACAGAATCACATTTTTTAAACCGTGCATCAATATTTTAATGTTTTTATTTAAATTTCTTTTAAAAATGTCACATCTATTGTTCATTCATTTGTTAACAATTGTGAAGCATGCGACTTTACTAAGAATACACACATTTAACTGAATTCGATAAAATTGGATGAAAAAAAACCCGATAAATAAATAAAGTTTGTCTTGCTTGAGTGATTTACCTGTACAAAGCTCGGGTCTCAACGATGTTTAAAACGAATTGATGCCTGTTTGAAATAGTTTAACGGGGGCGTGGCCTAATAGTTGGACGTACATTACCAGCAACTTGATTTCAATTGATTCACCGCAAAGAAATCTATTTGACTGGCGTTAAAATGAATTGAAATGAATTGAAATGAAGTAAAAATATTTTTTAATTTTGGTCAATCTTTATCAAATAACAATTAATCTCATTTAAATAGCGTTAACACGTTTTTGTCCGTTCAAGCTAAATTCGGGTTACTAGTGTATGTTTCGTATACAATGTGACCTCAGCGTGATCCTCCTCGTAAAAATCCAGTGATCGCAATACGCATGGATCTGTCAGTAAAATAAACTATTACATGGTACATGTTATACATGTGCTCAATATCCAAGCCTCTTTTCTTGATTGTTTACTATAAGGTGACAATCGATAAACTACGGCTTCAAAACACGACAATTAATGAGCGGCCATATTTTCATCTCATAACAGACAAAAAAAAAATAATTCACCAATTACTCGTTTCATATGACTTTAAAATAATGAAAAACATAATATTTTAAATTGACTCTGTTCAATATTTAATATTCTTGTTATTTTCTATTTAAATGCCACGAAAAAAACCAGATCATTAAGTACATATCATTGATGCATAGAACTTCTGCAGCATAAATCCGTAATTAAACAGACTTCCACATTGAAATGGTCTTTGCTTTTCTTCATTGCTGATATAAACTCAATAACATAATTAATCATGCTTCAATTAAGCAATTATCCAAAGTACAATTGCATTCCATTTGTCTACTCAAGGAATCATTTGATACCAAAATGTTCAGGCCGAGTACGAACATTGATATTTCTTAATTCGTATTAGGTTTCTATTGTGTGCTATAACTAAGCTTTACTTAATCTTTTTTGGTATACGAGCCACATGGGAAAGCTGGTGAAAGCGGGAAGTTGGATAGCGGTTGGAAATAGAAAGCTGGAATCAAAACAGACAGGATGAAATTTAGTAAGCGGTTGTCAATAAAAATTCGAATAAAAACTAACTTTTGAGAAACATTGACAATATGTGTTTATTTTTGTAATTTCGTAGAAATAATGGTGCTTTTTAGAAGACGGAACCGGATTTCAGTGCGCCTGGCATTTATTGTGCAGTAGAATTATATCTCTAGTATAAAATGATTTTGCTAACATATTTATGAATACATGACAACCGAATATGTTTGTTTATAGATTCTATAAAATATAGGAATACAGGAACCATCTGCTATCAGTAATAACTATCAATTTGTGTTCTTGTGCTCCTCATAATACACTTTAATCATACTTTGTTCTCTCAACATATCTCGGATTCAGAAAAACTGAATACATTAAACCAACTTATATTGTTAACACCAGAAAAAGTTGGATAAAGAACATAACAAATGGTAAAATCACAATCTCGTAAATTGTAAAACAACGTACTAAGTTGACCTCCTCATTTAATATATCAATACTGACTTGGTTGATGTTTCATAACCCAAATCTCCTGCATTCAGAAACAGATACATTGCATTACAAGTAAGTCATATTAATATACATCAATGTCCCGTCCAAACAAATGCCATATCAATATTTCACAAATCCATCATTTCAACTACTTTAATAGAAAAATTGAGTCTGTTATCTCTGAAAGAAGTTGATATGGCAAATGTATTACTATAAGCAATAATTAGAAAAAGAAAGAATACATAAAAAGAGAGGATTTCAAAAGAAGGATATTGAAAGGCATAAAAGTATTATTGAACCATAAACGCAATTCTCATTTACTGTGAAATAGAAAAACATTTTTTTTCCTGTCAATTACCCTTTCGTTGTGATACAACGATTCATCACTCCAATACATATTTTACTCGCTGAAATAAATCTTTTCAGACATGTTATATGATGAATAGATGCGATTGTTTTGATATTTCATATTCTGTGCTAATATTTCAATTACACCGACTGAACATTTGTAAAAGATGTTATCACTGTAATATGTTTCCTATGCAATAATAATTGTGGTAACATATACATAAACGAACGCCATTAATCGAATGGACATGCATATTTCCAGATACAATATCATATAACAATCAATGTGATAATCAAGCTAGACAATAGACGCCTTATTCTCGTTTCCTATATTAAGGGATATACCATTTGAATTTAAGGAGGTGGGGAGGGGGGGGTGGAGCTTGGACGATTTTTTTGTCCTGAATTTCTTCCTAGTTTCTCCTGATTCATTTTTTACATAAATTCCCATCCTGCCTTATTTGCACAGTTGTTCATGCTGTCTTTTTTACTTTCTCAAAACTCCTGTCCTTACTTATTATTTCAAACTTCACCCCAGCCCTCCACTAAAATCAAATGGTAGGTCCTTTAAGCCACACTGTGCCACCGGTATGTAGAACAATACCTAGAGTATATTTGTCTTCTTGTGTGTGTTTGTTTGTCTATGTATAGAATAATATGATACATACACGTGTCGTATGTTGTATGAAGATTTCTTCCAATTTGAAAAAAGGCATCGGTTGCCGAGTGGTCTAAACAGTTCTGTTACTACTGCCATCATTAGCCAGTCAAGACTGTGGTTGTTAGTTAGAAACCCGCTAGTGCGGACGCACTCGCCTACAATCTTAATTGACCAATATTGTCAGTTTTCCTATCAAAGGTCAGTGATTTTCTCCGGGAACTCCGGCTTCCATATCCAATAAAAACTGTCCGCCACTAAATAGGCCAATACTGGCGTTTATACACAAGCAATCAATGTCATGTCCTATAAGACCACGCTGTGTCGCCGGCATGTGTAACAACACCTAGAGTATCTGTATCTTCTTGTATGTTTTTTTTTTCTATATGTATAATATAATATGTAAAGACGTAACATACATGTGTTGTAGCTTGCATGCAGGTTCCTTTCAAATTTAAACATGTTGTTGCAACTTCAAAATTATAAAGCTTGTAGTCTTTGGTGCTGATGTGAATCAAAGTTTTTCTATGTGAATGAAACAAATTCAAATACACTTTTTATATATAATAATGACAGAATATGCAGAACATGCAGAAGAACAAACCCCCCCCCCCCCTAAAAAAACACACCCCACATTAAGCATGTTAAGAGTATGCAAATCAATATGACAAACATTTACCATGTTTACATAATTTTAGTTCTAATAACTGAGCATGAAATTCCCTAAATTAGAATAAATGGAAACATTCTTTGAATCTTTGAATCTTTGACTGTTAATCACATAATGTAATTCTTTTCATCAGCATTCGGTTTTGTCTTATTAAACAACTAATTAATTGCAAATAGGAGTTAAACATATCTAACGTAAAATTAAAATATATTTAAAAAAATAGTGAAAACTCTGGCATACAACAAAAAGAAAACCAAGACTTCTGTGACTAATTTTGGGAAAAAAAATAATATTTATTCAGTCCGGTAATACTATAGGTGAACACTGTATGATGGATACTGTATTTTATTCTTTTACATTTTAGATTCCTGCCTAATAATCATTTCCATTAAATAGGAATGCTAGTACTTATAAATGGTTCTAGTTTTAAAGATACTAGAACAAACCCGCGGGCATATACAGTTTGTGAACTGTTGTAGGATGATTTTTTGTAAAAAATATGATGTATGGCGAATTTCATAAAAGGTATCAAAAACCTTCTCCCTTTTTCCAAAGTCTGATATTTGTTTCCTTTCTGTTAAATTCAATTGTTTTCGTGTTTCTGGCCTCAGACCACCATTATTCTTCTCCTTTGCTACAATGCATCTTTTGGTAAAAGTCAAATTAAATTAAAAATTTGCACCGCATTAAACCTGAAATGTTACTGCCTATATAGACCATTAGTAGTGTAATAAAATAAACTTCTAGGACAATCCATCAGTGCTTTTTCTTTTGAGAGCCTGATTAACATGCCAAGGTAGGATATAAAACTTGTATAAATGACTAAGACCGACTTAGGCTAATTTGAGGGTTTGTCGGTGGGGTCCTGATCGCAAAATCCCGGGTTTAAAAACATGAAATCCCGAGATGCAGAATTTAAAGAAATTCATATCCCGAAATCCTGAAATCAAAAAAATATATTCCCGTATCCCGTAAGGATCAGTCCCCAAATCCCGAGCTTAAAGACACCCGATCCCGACGTCCCGAAACAGGTTCAATCTCTACCCTACTTTCATTTTTGCCAAATCACTACTTTCACCTTTAACAATACATTTTTATGCCCCATGTATGGGCATTATGTTTTCTAGTCTGTGAATCCGTGCGTTCGTTCGTTCGTTCGTTCGTCCGTCAGCCCCGATTCAGGTTACAGTTTTTGGTCGAGGTAGTTTTCGATGAAGTTGAAGTCCAATCAACAAACTTAGTAAATATAGTGCCAATGTGGCATCCGTGTACTATGGACACCTTCTTGTTTCAACGTGTTTTACTTATTTTAATATATATGCAACTGGTATGACCCCTTTAATAGTAAAGATTTCAAAGAAAACAGGAGACAGAATACAGAGAGTCTCTATATATTAAAGGAGTATAATCGTAGTTTACATATAGATAAACGCTAAAAATAACCTAAGGAGGTAAAATTCTTTTGGTTCTTGCGATCTAAACACCATGGTATGGAGAACGCTCTGATTGGCTTATTTATTTTTCCTTTTTGTTATCTAACATACGATTTGTTATACTTGTTTCAAACCGAGAGCCTTATCTACATGTACATGTATGACGAAAAGTCAGTCTGATGACGGAATCAATATCCGGACTCCTTTTTTGTCGTTTTTCTCCAAAAAAAAAACTCAATCTGAATAATCATAAGAAGGAATGACAAATGCGACTATGCATGTTACCTGTAGAACACAGAGGCATGATGATTAATTTATTGTTGAAGGAGGAGAAGCGACACACAAAATGAGATCTTCTCGTTTAATAGTATAGAAACACATATTGAATTTTTGAAATAAAATCTTTTCCAAATCAAGGTTTCTCTTTGAATTAAGAATTTTGTTAATCCCTTTAATATATGTAATTTCCGCTTCTTGTTTTGATGTTTGTTAGAATACTATATGAAAAATAGATGTGGAATTATTCTTATTCAGGCAACTCCTCACAATAGACCAAATTCCATAGAATTTAAAACATATAGGTAAACGTACGGCACTCAACGATAGGTAAAACCAATTCCGCATAGTCAACTTATAAAGGCTCAGAAATGACAAATATAAAACAATTCAAACGAGAAATAACAGTTTGGTTTATGAAACAAAATAATGAATGAAAAATAATAGGATTTACAGCAACAAACAAAAACCACGAAATTGAAGACTCCGGACATGGGACATGCACATACATAATGTGGTTTTGTTAAACAAGTGTTAAACTAGTTCGAAGGCGCATCAGGAACCCTCCCCTTACGGAGAAAGTGGTGTTAAAGTACAAAATTGATCACAAAAATCAGTTGACAAGGGCTCGACACATCAAATCGATATGACTATTTGTTCTATTGCATACAGTTTGATAAGATTCTAGTTTGTTATTATAATTAAACTCATCATAGATACCAGGACTAAATTTTGTATAAACGCCAGACGCGCGTTTCGTATACAAAAGACTCATCAGTGACGCTCGAATCCTATTAATCCTCGATTAATATTTAATTTCATTACAAATATGATAATTATAATACTTTATTTTGATTGGTTAACAACAATTTCGCATCACTCTGAAATTACTCTTCATTTGGAAGGTAATATACATGATAAAGTGCACAGGTAAATCAAAATGAATTTCGGTCAACCAATAACTTTACATACAGAATTTATTCAGTTCTTCAGTATATATAGGTGTTTTCCTTTTCTGATATTACTTCATAGCTTATAATATTTTAGTGTGTGTGCTCCATTGGTGGAGATTAAGGAGGACAAACTCATACACAAAAGGAATTTCCAAAAAAATGGAATATATTGAAGAGAAAACTAGTATTAGTTTTTGGTTTAGTCCTTTATATTTTGAATTATGGTCAAATTTAGAAAAGACCTAACAATTATGTGACATGCGTTTTGGCACAAGTTTTTGAAATTTTAGTTCCTCAATGCACTTCAACTTTATACTTGTTTGGCTTTCTAATTATTTTGATATGAGTGTCACTAGTGAGTCGTATGTAGACAAAACACGCGTCTGGCGTATCAAATTATAAGCCTGGTACCTTTGATAACTATTTACATCACTAGGTCGATGCTACTGTTGTATACGTTTCTATGTTATCACTTCGGTGCTGACATGAACATCAATTATATTGTCAATTTTATACATTTATAAATGTACTGTTTGCAAAAGTATGAATTATTCGAAATATTAATGATTTTTCGTATCCGTGACATAAATTATCTTAGCCGTATATGGCACAGCGTGTTTCGAATTTTGGTTCCTCAATGCTCTTCAACTTTTTATTTGTTGGCTTTCTAACAGTTTTGATTAGCGCGCCTTGATTAGTCTTATGTAGACAAAACGCGCGTGTGGCGTATTAATTACTATTAGTAATTGAACAATTACGGTAGATATCCATACTATAAAAAATATCGGAAGTAACTGTCCTTTTATTTTCATTTGATATCTACAGATAATCTAAAATATCGAAACAATTAAATTACTAAATTGAATATGTTTTTTTTTTATTATTTCTTATTTGCTTCTAATTTTTTTCATATTGTCGTTCCGTATGCAATAATGATTCACTTAAGTCCATTAACGTTTTTATTTTAGCTGTTGACAAAATCAAGTAGGCATTACATTTATTGTTAGACATAAGCACTAAGAAATTGAGCGGAAGCAACATGTTGAAAATATTCCAAATCGAATACATGTATAATTTTAGCCAATTTAGTAAATTGCTCTCAACGTCTCGACTGAAATCCTTAAATAAAATTCGATATTTTTTAATTCAACATTATTTAAAAGACAATCTTGTATGTAGCTTCCATTCATAAAGTTTCTATCTCATTAAATAGAATACGGTTATTTTGTCTGCTCTAAATAATATGTTTACTGATTATATCGCATTTGAAATGTTTCGTGAACGTTGTTATATTAAACCGATTGTCCAATTTGCTTTATGAAATATACAACATGACTGCTTTTTCTTGAACTTTAGATACCCTTTATTAGCATTTAGGCTATCTTGAATATTTGACCAAAGAGAATCACATTACATATAATGAGTTTAATAGGCCACATGTCATTTTCACAGCATGTACAAAATGGTAATTGATAAAATGGTTGATTTGTCTTCTCAAATTAGTTTAAGTTGGATGATATTAAAAGTAGTGTAAGCGTATGAAACAGACTCAAGTTGGCATGAAACGTGTCTCAAAGATTTGTTTACAACACATCCGTCGATCTTCATTTTACATGTATGCATTGTAACGTATTTCTTATCTTAAATGGATCCTAAAAAAAATAATACAACAAGTCCTCTTTTACGTAATAAGAGAGTTATACGTCAACGACAAATACAGAAATATAGGTAGCTGCATTACAAATCTGATGTACTTTATATAATGATTTTGTGATATGCAACCGTTTATCATGATAATTGATGGCATTTATATACGAGTAATAACGAGTGTAAACAATTAATTTCAAAATAGTTGTACAGTGCATGACAATATCATTATGACATAAGATATTACTAAATCATTATGCAGCTATATAGATTTACATAATAAACTGTAAATATGGTCAGTTTTGATTGATACGGTCAAATGATTTTGCTATATAAATTAGTCTGAGGTATCGAAACTACTGAAATTGTGTTACGTATCAATATTTTGAATGAAAAGAGAACATACTTGCACTCCAAATTTATGCGGACAAAATTTTGAAGTCATTGTGTTCCACTATGCTTTCATATACCATTTTTCTACCTCAGGAATAGATTACCTTAGCTGTATTTGGCAAAACTTTAAGGAATTTTTGGTCCTCAATGCTCTTCAACTTCGTACTTTATTTTGCCTTTTAAACAGTTTTTGATTCGAGTGTCACATTTGAGTCTTTTGTAGACGAAACGCGCGTCTGGCGTAACATGTTAGTGTAAAATTTTAGTCCAGGTATCTATGATGATGAGTATATTTATATCAAACATTCTGTCCTGACATAAACATAGTTCTGATTTACTATGCAGCTTAATAGATTTACACAATAAAGTGCAAATATTGTTTTTACGATTTGAAGAACCAATTTTGCCAGTATTTTCAGAAAGTTGAATGTGGGCAGTATATGGAAGAAGAAGAAGAGTTTGAGAAGGTATTGAAATATATATCAAATGCCCTTTAGCATTGTAACCAATATCGTTTTTTTAATTTATAGAAGGGCAGATCACGGATTTTTTTTTATAAAAAGCAAAGTTGTATGCCTACTTTTTTCACATATGCATCTATTCAATCGTGTTAACATCACGGAAGTATAAGAATTGACTTAATTTTTCTATTTCTAAACCAAGAAACAAAGACATTATAACATATTAAAAAAAAAAGTGATGTAGAGCGTTCCTGGTTACAAGTGAACGTAGTATTGAGAAGACCAGCCAAATGATATCTTAGGATCGGGTCTGGTTCAATTGGAGTTTTCAAAATCAAAGTTACTATATGTAACTTTTTGGGATTCGAACATCACTGGTGGGTCCTTTGTGGACGAGGCGCGCGCCTTGATATTGGTGTCTATGATGAGTTTGTATGTTAACTTATGTTAACTTATCGCAGGACTGGTTTCGAGGTTAACCAGTTATATCAGTAACGGACTTGTTTCCAAGTTAACTTTTTCGGCAGACATGAAAACTGTCTTACACTCATCTTATTTCTATTTATAAGATTAAGTCAACTTTCGCCTTTCTTCTATGACCTATTGTTTGTGGTTAATATAAACACTTCATTACCTAATGTTAAAAGTTTTTGTTTATAAACACTTTCCGTCTTATAGAAAAACTAAACGCGTCTGTTTTTATTGTTAAATTAAACAAACTACACAAAATAATAGTTATTTTGCGAAGATTTGGACACTTTTATCACACTTTTTATAATTTTCATATTATGACACACCAGCAAGCGGATATCGGCTTCACAAAAAGTCTTATTTTTTATGGCACATGTATCTTAATATTCAAACACACCTTTATTTAATCATTTTATGAATCAAACACGCCTAAATTGGAGTTGTTTCATTATTCAAATACACCGAAGCCATAACGATATTACATTAAACAAATCCCTTGACTAATATGTTTTTCTTATTTTGTATATAACAATATCTAAACTAGAGTTTTGAGCATACTATCTTGAGAGACATGTTATTCCGTTGTTTCTTGCTTGTTGCAGGGGCGACACGCAAATAAATGGTTTTATCAGAACATTTTTTTGAAATGAATGTTTAGGTGTGAGTGTATGTGTAATTTGTTTTGTAAATTATGTTTTGTTACGTCATTAAATAAATAGAAAATATCATATGGTTTTTTTCAATATTGCATCCGTATCAACCCGAGACACCAATAAAATCCCAAGAGCTCTGCTCGAGAGATTATATTGGTTAAGGGTTGATACGGTGTGTGATATTGAAAAAGCCGTATCATATACACTTTATTATATACATTTACCTCAAGTAGATGTTTTTTATGTGACATGACGTCATACAGATAAGGAGTTTTGAAATGACGTCATACAGATTATAGGTTTGACATGACGTCATACAAATAAGGGATTTGATAAAGCTTTGCAACAGTGACTGCAATCGATGACGTGACGTCACACAGACTAAAGGTGTGATAAAGCTTTTGCAACCGTGTTGATATCGATATCATCACGGGTGGCTGATACAGCATGCTTGCCATTGATTGTATAACACATACAATTTATCTGTATTTACTACTAAGTATATAATAAATGTTTTTACCTCATTTTGAGAGTCTAGACACTTCACGTACAAAGCCATTGTGTACTTCAAGTTACAGTTAAAGTCTGGGGAGAGTAACGAAGATTATTCGTGATTATTAGAATAATAGACCGATTTTTTAAGGGAGAGGGGGGTCAGGTCATCCTATCATATACACTTTCGCATTATATCTTCATTGTGTAACGTTTTCATGCTGATATTTTCATTTTCTCTAATGCAATTATTAAAATCATTTGCGAAAAAAAGAAAAATTATAACACAGGTAAAGAAAAGTCCTTTTACCAACTTGTGAAACCCTATCAACATTGACTGTTTTTTAATGTTACATGTTTCAATAACTGTGTTTTTTCTTCTGAATCAACAAAAATGTAACCAAATAAACTAGTATGTAAACGATATGTTTACACATGATGACTGTAATACTGCGTACTACTATGACTGTTGACATAGTTTCCATTTCATATACTTATAAGATGACACTGCTTGAATGAAATGATTGAAATATTGAAAATACATGGATATTTTTATTGAAGAATTTTATACATTTCAAAATATATTTCAAATTGGTAAAAAAAAAATAAAAAAAAAATAAACCCTTTACAAGAACCGATTAGCAGATATCTTTCTTTTTCACTATCTCTGCATTGTCTTTTTGTAGTTATAGTACAAATATGGACTAAATACCACTGGACAAAAAAAAAGGTACAACATAAACGTCTCTACAGACGATTTGTTTTTGTTTTCAGTATTTTAAAAACCAAGTGACAGTTGTCTTTCAAGTTAGTGTTCCCAGTGCGTGTATTTATATAATGCAGTTGTATATAGTTGTTTTCGTTGTGTATTTATTTCGAGCGTATAATAAAAGTTAAGATGCGGACTGTCCTTAAACATATCAATATTTGCATAATCTTTTTATAAAGAATTTTAATTCGGGGATACTTAAGCTATGATTAACCAATTCTAACTTTCTACTGTAAAGACCGTTGAAGATTTTTTTTAGATTGATATATAGTTCGTTCATATAAGTAGAAATAGAATTAAAAGTAAAACATGATTATATTTTTTCTTTATTAAAACATGGTGGTCATATTGCATAAGACAATGTAATTTGTTATGAATATAAGTTCCTATAAAATAAACATTATTGAGGAATAGTATTTCCACTGGAATAAATATTACAGTTATTTCTTATAAAAGAGTGGGGAAAGATACCAGAGGGACATTCAAACTCATAGATCGAAAATAAACTGACCAAGCCATGGCTGAAAAGAAAGGGAAAAAAAGACACACTCACAATGGAATAAATGGTATAGTATATTTGTTCCAACATAAACAGATATTATGAAAATGTTTATAACAAAGATTCCATTGGGACTTCTGTTATATTATATTATATGTTATATTAGGCGGAACAAATATACTTTCAAGATTTTGTTTACAGTTTGCCCTCATCAGGTGATGTATAATTCATTCCATATCTTTGCAAACAATTAATGTAACGTCAACTGATAGAAGATTATAAAAGAGTGAAGTATTTCTATTCCTGAATTTTAACATTACTTTTTTCAGTTAATCAGTAGGAAACCTATAAATTAATGCGATATTACTTTGACTCTTCAACTAAATGTGTCCTATTTTGACAAGGACGTTATTCTCTTTTTTATGGTTTCAGCAGTCGATCAATGACCTGAATTGTGTCACGTTTTCAACAAAACATATGTTAATGTTTTAATGACATAAACATTCGGTTTAGATGCTTTTAAATCTATGAAAGGACAAAGTGTAGTATTCGGAATGGACTGGACTCTTGGACTGCATTATACTCTGACATGTGATTTTAGTAACTTACCTTAGTGTTGTGATTTATATGTTATCTTTTTGCTTAATGCAACAATATTTTACCCCTGTTTTTATTAATAGACAATTGGTTTTTTATTATGTGTCCTGTCTAGTCTGGTCCATTCCAGGTAATAGCCTCTACCTTTTTAAAGTTGGTGAAAATTTTCCCTCAATATCAATGCAAACTTACTCGAGAGAAGGATACAATAGATGCCGCACATTAGGACGAAAACAGTAGCGAAAACAGGTCAATTTGATTTTGATATAAATCAAAATCAGCATACATGTTAGTTATATCATTGTACATGTTAATGAGAAAGCAACTTTGCTACGAAAAACAAAAACAACAATGACATGTGGCCAGGAAAGCAGGATATGTCCCTATATTGCATTTTACAATTAGGACATTATATACAATATAGTTAAATGTTTCTGCAGACAACTCTGGAATAACATTTTCGAAGTCGGGATATTCTTGTCCTTCAGTAAAATCATTTTTGTTTTAAATGTTTCATCCGAACGGTTTCTTTTTTATCAAGTCCAATTATTATATTCTCCTCAACGAAAGACGATTTCAATCTTAAAATTAAAAAATTCACCCCCTTTGCAGCAATTTACCAATTTCATCAAAGTGTGAATATGATGAAGTATGCATTTCTTTACTCATACGGTATGCAAGAGCGGGCCAACCAGTCGTTGTGTGAAACATCATTGCATTGGTGTCTGCATAAATAAATATATGATAAAGGAATTTCTAAAGACCGTCTCGTGACACTATAATAAACTATATAATTACTGCTATAAAACTAAGTTTTACTTGTTTTATTAATTGTAGACCTATTATTTTGTCAGATTTTGTTACCTTCCTCTTAAAGTTTGGTATTATTATACTTTTTCAGAAGTATTGGTTAAAATAACATTTAGAAAACGTATGAAGTGTTGAAGGACGGACTATAGTATAAAGTCGAACTAAAACATAGATACATTTTTCCGTAAAGTACAAGTTTACAGAGAAAAATAAAAATATCCAAATAAAATAAATTACAGTTGAAGATTAACAAATGCATTATAAATATGCCACATGGCAACTATTGACAACCTTACTAAGTCTTTCCATTGGTGAAACATTGTAAATGACACAAAGAAATCATGCTTATTTAGCAAAGGAGGAAAGAGTTTGACCGTCTGTTAGAATCAACAGTAGTTTGCAATAATGGCATTCATGACCATAGTCGGACACACTAACAAGGAACCATCGATGCGGTTCAATAGAAATTTGATCTAGAAACATAATATTGATACTAAGCACATAAGCTCTAGCTGTAATTTGTACATGCAAGCCTTTTGTATTCTACAAGTAACTGATTTAGTATAATTTGATTGATTCAGTTATGATCAGATCGCTTGCTGTTTTCAGCAAAATACTTTGGTCAATCAGGTTGGAGATAATGAATAATTTTAAACACGCAATAACTGTACTACAATCATCAGTAAAAATCCTATTGTCAAGAATATCGTTCAAATGATTTAATTTTTGAATGCATATTGCAAAACAAATATATTTATAGTTTCTATTAAAGCAACAGAATGCACTTCATCCGGAAAAAAAAATCAAAAATAACTTGTTTGCATTAACGCAGGATATATACGTAAAGTTTTCATTTACAGTATTCTTTCATCATATGTATGCAAAACAAATTTCACGTCAACTGTCCGAAGAGAATGAAATAAGTGAAGAATTATTGCTCCTGAATTCAGACATTTGTTTTCAAAATCTCAGTGGGAAATCCATATATTGATAAGATAATTCTTTGGTTCTATTAGATGTTGGATATTTAGTAGAGGGAGTTACATTCAGAGTTTTGTATGGTTTCAGCCGTTCGAACCATGACATGACTTGTTGTCACGTTTTCAAAATAAACATCTTTAAATCATGTCCAATGAAATAAACATTCGGTTCAGTGTGACAGAGAACCATAAAATTATCTGTATATACAGTTAAAGATTAACAAATGCATCAAAAGATGTCAAATGTCAATTACTGACAATGTTACTCAGTCTTTTTTGTTACATTGTAAATGACACAATGAAATCATGTTAAGTTAGCAAAGGAGGAAATAAAATAAAGTTTGACCGTCTGTTAGAACCAGTAGTTTGCAATCATGGCCTTCATGACCCTAGCCGAGCACGCTAACAAGAAACCATCGATGCGGTTCAATAGAAATTTTTTCTAGTAACATAATATTGATACCAAACAAATTATCTCTAGATATGATTTGTACTTGCCAAGCTTTTTCATTCAACAAATAACTGATTTAGTATAAATTGATTGATTCGTTTATGATCAGATCGCTTGCTGTTTTCAACAAAATACTGAGGTTAATCAAGTTGGAGATAATGAATAATTTTAGGCGCACAATAACTGTATTACAATCATCAGTATACATCCTACTGACGAGAATGTCGTTCCTCATCAATGTGATAATTTATTATGATTCTACAGGGACAATATAAAATACATATACATTTCACAAACAACATGAACAATACATTTTTCTTCGATCTATTCAAGTGTCAAGTCAATCTGTTTATTTAATTAGAGGGCACAGTGAAAAAAATTCTCAAGGTGATTTGACTACTAATGAACTCTGCAGACATAATAAGCATTTGTCAACGACATTTGCTATGATTTCTATGTTTAAAGACGTTAAACGGTCTAATTTTTGCCTGATCATTGTCATTTATAAATTTGTATTTTTTGCCTGATTATTGTCATTTATCAGTTGTCAAAAGAACTTAAATGAACGTGATTATGTCCGAAATCGATCTGTTCAAAAACGACTACCGAACGACCACATCTCGTGTGAAAATACAAAAGTAGAAAACTTCTAAATGAACGTTGAATTCACACAAAAGGCTGGAAGACAAACAATATATTTAGTTTGTTGACTACATAAACACTTCTTTCTGGAAACAACTAAAGTGAAGCAATTATAATATTTCTTAAATACTAATAAATAAAGAAACGATTATGAATTGATTTTTTTTTCAATCAATCATGACATATTTTTTTAACCAACTTTAAAATAATACCGTTCCCCACTTACTGCAATACCCAGGTAAACAAAACAAACATATGAAATGTATAATGCATGACAACTGCTTTAAAACTACGTTAAAAATATAAAATCAGCAAACAACAGAATATAATAGAAATCTATTTCGTTTATTTATATATACAAAGATGTGGTATGAGAATTTGTAAAAATCAACCATTATAGGTAAAAGTACCGTCTTCAACAGGGAGCCTTGGATCACATCAAACAGCAAGACATAAAGGGATAACAAATTACCAGTTAAAAACTCTGCAAGTGGGAAGACATATCTTAAAGTTATTATCATTGAATTTTTCAGAATTTAAATAGTCATTTTAAAAAGTTAAGCTCTATCACGAGTTTCACTGGTTGTCTATGAACATATACTAATGTTATTTTGTTTGTTATCGTCAAGATTTTTCTTCGATTTCAACTCATTTATGTTCTATATTATACAAATTTGTAACTTTTTAGACTCTTACCCTAGAACCTAGACTATATACCTTGTTAATAGGGACGACATAGCGTTTATCCCTAGGTATATTTATATTATTAATGTCATTTAGTTGCTGTCTCGTGGACAATCATATCCACCACCGATTTTCTTTCATTCATTTTAATTTGCAGACTATCCCCCTTGAACCATTATTCTCTGTTATTTACCTTGAGGGTCTTTTGCCAATGCACCACTAGAAATTTATCTATTTCCAAATAGTTTTATTTAAATATTATTCATTAAAGCATGATACCCTTTTCACTAACTGACGCTAATACAATCATGTGTCTCTTATCTTTCAATAACAGTTCCGTTTTATTGTCATTTGTTTCAAAAAAGGAACGGTAATGATAGTTTTTCAAAGTACATGAATTGCGTGGCTAGTTATGAAGACCCATTACATGTTATTTTACTATCCCGGTTTGACAGGATCTGGTTACTTGATTTATAAAGATGGTGACATCTTGTAGGTAATTATTTGTAATGGAAAATGTAGTAAATATCAAAGGTTAAAATATCTCAGGCAGTTTGTGTGGTGAAATTTTGTTGTATTGCATTCCAAAGACAGATTCGATTACACATTCTATCTTGTAAAATATTACACTTTTGCATCACGTTTTTTTAGAATTAAATGTATACCGAATACATATTATGGTAGATCAAGCGTGCATTTTTATGTAAGACAATAACAATCAAAACCAGGAGTAAACAAAGACTCACAAAACCAAAGCACATTTACATCAACAGTAAATTGTAATTGTAATTGTCATAATTTAAGATGTAAGATTTTAAAAAAATCTACATATGAAAGTAGGAACATGTGGTATGATTGCAAATGAGACAACTCGCAAATAGATACTAGATGACATATGAATTAACGATTTGATTTGATTTATTTGTTATTTTTGAACCGTGCTTTTTACATAACAAAAAACGTATATTATAAGTGTTAACAGTAAATAAAGAATTAAAAGAGGGGCGAAAGAAAACTGAGGGACATTCAAACGATAGAAAATAAGGAATTGTGTTTTGTCTTTCGTCGAACAGTAGGATAGTCAGTAGTGGACAATATATGTCTAACAGTAATTTGAATACCATTAGACGGCTGTCGTTCTATATGTTAAGACATCATTTATGTTATAATTAGTACGCGATTGAGCTTTTGGCGTTTGTCTCGTTTCAGGAATATATATGTCATCCAGATAATTGAATTGTCATATCATATAGGAATATAGTAACTTATACCATTTATGGTTAATGAGTATGATGAACTACCCATCTGTCCGTACGTGATATAGATCCAAGTCTAATTTCCTGTTTGATATAGCTGACAGGTCAAACAAGAATGTCGTTTTAACAGCGTATCAAGTCTTAAACGATATTCGAACCAAATGATAAGAAGTTATCAAATTAATTGGAAATATTCAATGTTATCATTAAAAACACAATACCCCGTTTAGTTTGACTGATAATGTTCCTTCATCCAAGCATATCTTGGATGTGCAGGATGAAGGTCATTCTTAGAATATGAGCCTGAGGCTCGAAAGTAATGAATTAGCTTTACTTCTCTATGAGGGGTGAAGCTTACATATAATATCTCTGTTTAAAGAAACAAACTATATAACCACCTATAGCTGGCCAGTGACCTTGACCCTAGTATATAAGCACCTGTTCCATAATAACTTGTCATAATTTAAAGCAAGTTTGTGTCGACCTAATATAAAACCCAGTGGAAAAGGGTGGGTCTGACTGATAATCCCTAGGGTGGGAATTAATTACTTTCGAGCCTCAGGCTCATATTCTAAGAATGACCTTCATCCTGCACATCCAAGATATGCTTGGATGAAGGAACATTCTTATTCATATTTCGCCTTCGGTCTCAAGTAATGAATTAGCTTGTTTAAAGTGTAGACACAAACTAAAAACAATTTTTATATAAATGCCAACATTTAATAAAGGATAAAAATCACAAGATCATCCAGTAACTACAACTGAAGAAAAGTGTTTTAGTACTGATATTATTTACTTTCCTGTTATAGAACTTGTAAAAAGTTTTACCATATGTCCAGACAAAACTGTTGCCATAATGTCCTTAATAGAACATCCTGAAGCTAAATGCACTTATGAAGAGGTTCCTCCAAATGAGTTAACCTTAAAACCTCGGATAAAATTAGAACTCTCTCTAACTATCTAAACTTTACGAAAAGACTTAGATGAATTCTCTCACCTATTTTGTACACAAAACATGATAAATCATTGTCTTAATCAACACAAAGTTTTGGTTTATCAAAACCTTTGATCACCTCATTAGGTAAACTAACTAACAGATCTAGTATTTTTCAAAAACTCATGTATATGAAAAAATAAAGTGCCATGTCTCTGAATGAAAGACATAGAATGTAAATCTACAGCTGATACAGATAGTACTTCAAGGCAGATGTAGTCAAGGCAAATAAAGACACAAGTATAAAAGACAGTTTCAATGTTAAATACTCCAATGAATATTAAGAACTTAAAAAAGATAGCGCTAAATTCATCTCCCAAGTGAAAGAGTATCTAACTCTTCAATTGCAGATTCAGGTTTAAGCAACCTTCCACAAATACATGTAGTAAACAAACAAATTCAGTAAAATCTATTTCTTAAAGGATAAAGTCTGTTTCAACATAGACCAAGAAAAATTCACATTAAACATGCTGAATATGAAAAGCTTGTGTTTTACAAAAATTTCAATAATCCGTGACTAACATCCTTTTTAGATGGTGATAAGGAATTGGTTCTCTAATTGAACACACCAAATAATGAAATTTCTCAAAAAAATATTGATAATGCTTGATTATAGATGCATGGTCTCCAAGATGAAGTGTAAATATATTTTACAAATGATTCTGAAATCTCCTGTTTATATTAAAGTGATTTCTGAGTATAATACACACGTTTTTACCCTACTGCACAATCAACCCTTCAGGTGTTGGTTCACTTTAATTTTTTACAATATACAGTTAAATTAAGTCTCTTCCTGACGGAAAGACATTATCTTCAGTATGTAACATTGTTACTAATTTTTATGCTTAACAGTTTAACTGGCAAATAAATTAAAATTGGTCTTAGCAAAGAAAACCAACTCTGAGCAAGCCAAAAAGGATAATCAAAAGAGCCTTCTGAACTTTATCACTAATAATTTTCTTTATAAATATCCCCAACAATGAAAAAGATGGGAAAATATAAGGTCATAATTCTGATCATGAAAATAAAAACATCTCTGAAAGGAGCTTGTTGGTCAAAAGACAACGAAGTAATTATCTACAGATTGAAAATGAAAACGTAATAACAACAAAACAAATATATCTTCTTTCAATTGACATCCTTTTGAATCTGTAAATTTTTTAGACATATGATAAGCATCAAAAATTTTCTTACCAGGAATATAAAGAGCTGTGATAAAAATGTTCTTTCTTGAACACCAAGCCCAAATAATGAAATATTTGTAGTAAGCATGTTAAGTGACAAAGAGGTTACACCTCCTATTGCATAATAAAAGCTACTGAAATTGTATCTTCTGATTGTATAACTCTCTGTGACTAAAACTTTTTCTCCAGAAGAATATTATAGCCAACAATACTATGAAATCTATATGAAATGAGTGCATACTCTTAAAGAAGCTCCGTCTACCAACAGAAACATTTTCTTCAAATTTGGATCCCAAATCCTTATGTCAGAGGAATCTGGTACAACCCAAAAACTTATTTGGATGGGTCTATAAATCAAATTTTTAATTTCTGATTTTAAATTGTTAAAAAATTTCACCTATTGATGATAATAAACACTGTAACAACTATACAGTGTTTCAACATTATTTCTCGCCATGTTTCTGCAATGTAACATTCCCATGCATGCCACAGATACTGCATTAAAAGCATTCATCACAAGACCAATAAATGATGTAAAACATCTATAATACCGTTACACAATTCTATTTAAAAAGAATTTCCCAAGGGAGATAATTTTACCATTTCTCATCTGTCAGAAAAAACTTAAATAGCTCAGTATCAATAATGAGACAAAGGAAAACAATGTGCTTCCAAGGAATGAGTACCAACTTCTCAAAATTTTTCTGAAGCACAGCTTATCAAGCATTTGCACCACTTCTTCTGTATTCACAATACAATCATCTAAACTCTGATCCATAATAAAATAATCATCAATGTATAAACTATAGCATGTATATACTTCAAGTGACATTATTTCATAAATACATAGACAGGTTTTAAAACCTTAGTAAAAACTCTTGATGCAGAAGCCAATCCAAAACAAAAAAACATAAATATCATATCAATGTCTTTTCCACATAAATCAGGAAATTGTGATATAAACATAAATGATACTTAAATATGCATCTGTGAGATCTATAGATGTTAGCTCTATCTATAGATAATTATTCTAAAGAAGTACATCTAAACAAAAGATAAATGGTCCTGCTCCAAATGCTGATAAGCCACAAACTTAGTTTGTTTTAATTTTTCAAATAGATACAGGCCTTGAAGACCAATCTTTCTTAGGAACCAAGAAAATATAGGAAATAAACTGATTTTCCATTGATCGATCAACCTTTTAAATAGCTCTCTTAGCTATCAATTTTTGGACTTCTGAAATTAATTCATCCTTATGAAAGGTGAAATGTATTTAATTCAAAAAGGATAAACCTTGTGGTACATCATTAAAAATAATTTTATAACCATTTCTTAATAAATCTAATATCAATAGATCATTAGTAACATTTTCCAAATCATAATATTTAAGTTATCTACTGTATATATAGCAACTGGTTGAGAAATGTGACCTCTTTGAGATTCTCTGTTCCCTTTTTGGAAACGTCTCCCTCTCAATGAAGGGAATTGCCTACTACATGTAGTATAGTCGCCCTGTTGACCAACAGAGCCTCTGCAGTTAAAAAACTGATATTGCCTTTCCCATAACAGCTGGTAGTAAATTAATTGCTAGACCTGGAACCTCTTCCAAGGAATCTATAATTTGCTAAGAATCTTTGTATAAACACTAAGTTTGCTTTTTGCAATCATAACTAGAAATGTGATAAAGCAACTATCACAACAGAATTACAAATAAGTTTTATCATCTAAATATTTCTGAGCATCTCCTATGGGTTTAACCAGAAAACCATGGTAAAACAAACAAATATAATTTTACAATAAAATCCTTGTATTATCAAGATCCAATGGCTCATTCCTACAACAAGAAATAGCAAACTCAACAATAGGGGTGATGATCAAACCCTTAATAAAGTATCTCTGGGTTTCCTGCATCTTTGAAACCACAGAGTGGGCCTGTCTAGGCATTGCCATTTCGATTTTTTAATTATCCTAGACACACTAGGATTGTCACAGTTCTCAGTGTGATAGTATTTCCTCTAAGAACTTTATATATTCCTGATTTTATCAAAATCATGATTAAACTGTTCAACAAACAGGATGAGATAATGGACCATTAATCTCACTAAAAGAAGCCTTAAAGGCTTCTGAAAACCTTAATGCAGGATCAAAAGACCATATAATTAATGCAGGATCAAAAGACGTATCAAATTCAACTCCGGCTGGACTATCATCAGCCATGGCACATACTCCAAAAGGAGGTACATACACCGTATCAATTCAGTAGATAAGATCAAAATTTAGAACTAAATCTTCATTAAAGTAAGCCTCTAATGGCAAAAAATTAAATATAGCAGCAGGTTTCTCTACAAACTCTGCTAGAGTTGAAGGCAGTGAAACTGTCTCAAACCTCATGATTCATACAGGTTCTTTAATACATTAATAATAAATAGTAAATGTATCAATATACATGCCTATCTAAATCTCAACAGCACTTTCGTTAGAAACAATCACAAATCAAATAGATTTTGAAGTTATACAAGTAACACTAGATTTTAAAACTTACTTTTTACAGGTTCTGTTGCTTTGTCAATTATTTCCAATTGCCATGCCATTATGATCTATTATAAAACTACTAGGTTTTATAACTGTTTAAGAAGAGGATTTATTCAAAATACCTCTTGTATTCCTATTAAATTTATCATCTTTAATTTCTAAAACATTCCAGAGATGATGAAAATCATAACCATCACCCTTGTAAGTGTAAACATCATTCTAAACATCTTGCAAAAACAATACATTTGCATAAACAAATTCAGCCATTGTAATACAAAAATGTGTACCTGTGCAGGTAAAACACGTGTAAATTGTGAAAAGTACTCACGACCTTCAGATGAATAGAAATACTTTTAAATATCTACCTGTTTAACAAACAGGAGTATGAATTAAGTAACAAATGTGCTATTAGGCAAAAACTTAATGAATATATAAAATTGTCATACATCGTAGACAATAAAATATTTAATTAATTTCCATGAACACTTGTCATACATCGTAGACAAGAAATTTTTAAATTCATTTCCATCAACAATTGTCATACATCGTAGACAATTGAGGAATTATTATTTGTAAATAACAAAATAACATTAGAACTTGTCGTACATCGTAGACAAGTTAATGTAACTTTAATAACTTTCTGCCAAATTTAAGATAAAAATAAAATAACTAAAAAGAACTTATGTGAAGTGTTCACTTCAACCCTCTAGAAAAATAATGACAAGTTATTATGGAACAGGTGCTTATATACTAGGGTCAAGGTCACTGGCCAGCTATAGGTGGTTATATAGTTTGTTTCTTTAAACAGAGATATTATATGTAAGCTTCACCCCTCATAGAGAAGTAAAGCTAATTCATTACTTGAGACCGAAGGCGAAATATGAATAAGAATGGTATGAACATGACAACAAGCTGTATATAAAACAATTGTACGATAAATATTTCATTGATTGTAATATTATAATGATTATTGGTAAACCTATGTCAATGATAATGCTTATCATAAAACACAATATCATTAGAAAAAAATAAAGTTTTAATGAAACAAAGAAATTATTTGACAAACAAACCCTAGATTTCCGTGCTGTCAATATTATTAGAAAAAAGCTGAGTTGGTTGTGTTGATGAAGCTGTTATTTATAATGAACCACCAATTAGTATTCAAGTCTTGTCATGTCCTATTTCATTCTCGTCCACTGGTTTACGTAACACTTGATTATATTGTTTTTCTTAGTTCCCAGACAAAAACTTGCACACAAATCAGAATGAATAAGGAAACTTAGAATTCAGAGCACGCAAACATGTTGATAATTTATTTGTCAAATTATGTGTGTAAGTTTGATTCAACATCTGTCTGACAGTTTATGATATAGTTCAGTAACGGCTTTATACACATCTGCCAATGTTCTAAAATATATTTGTTTCTGTAGCGATGCAGCAAGAATGTATTACTCATTTGGTGTTTCCTTATAGAGTATAACAATGTATAATAAATCCTTTCCCTGCGAGCTGTATTGTTTTTGAACTTTTGAAAAAAAATTACCGCGAAAAGTCCACATACATTAACAAATCTCCTAATATGTAATTATTTCGATATGCTTCCGGTTTTTTATTATTATTATTTTGTAGATGATACCAGATTTTGTAAATACTTTTAAGCCCCTTGACATAGTTTTTATTCATCATACGCAGCACCAATAAAACTCAATCAGGAATTTGAGTTTGGTATGGCTGTTCTATTGATTATATATATTTGTTCACCAATTATATAAAAATCAGATAAATACTCCAATGTGAACTTCCGATAAACTTTGTGAATATAGACCCAAATAGGAACGCAGACCACTAAATTTAGAAATTATCTTAAATTTGATGATCGTTCTGATTAATGAGAATAAATCTGTTTTTAACTTGTCTACCAAAGCCTAGAAATAATTAAATGATAACAAATTTGTATTATACTAAACAAATTCATACATGAATATGCAATTTAAAAAAAAAATACATACGCTATATGAGACAGTTTGTTTGTAAAACATTACAAGTATGAACTATATCAACAGTAGTGAAAAATTAAATATTTTATGTTGCCCATACATTAACTTGAAATGGCTGTCTTGCCTAAATGAAAAACGCACATGAAAGAAAACAAAGTACATTTCCAATGAACTGATCTTAGATACTAGATGTAAAAGTGTGAACAGAAATGCGTTTCTTCTACATAAACGACACTGGAATAGAAAAAGTTCGAATGTACTATTCACATAATTAGACTAAACAATTTTTTGTTATAATACAAAATAATTGTGAATACATGAACACGATAAACAAAACATTTTTTTTTATTTTTTAACGTTAAAAGTCCACGTATATAACTAATGTCGTACGACATTGTTCTGATAAACATCCGATTTATAATTCAATTTTTGAGGATTATAGCGAATTTTTCAGAGATTTTTTCAGCCTCTTTTCACTGTTATTGTTATACAACACATCCGTCTGTTGATAACTACATTGAGCACCTACGAATTATATTCAATAATTGAAATTTGGTACGACGTACTATCGATTGATGTATTTATATATCTGTTTGACTGTATTTTCAGTTTAAACAATTACATATCTCTTAAATTCATCATTTATGTGTATGAAAAATATATAGCTAATTATTTCACAATATATATGAGTGAATATATATATACAAACAAATTTGACGAAAAACAAAACCATTATATACATGATATACGATTTTTTATTTTGATCGGGAAGCCGAACGGTAAGACCCGTGCGGGCTTACCGCGGGTCTCTCGACCATCGCAGGCCGGCAAACTATACCCTCGGGAAAAAAAAGAAAAATAATACTACCGCGGGTTTCGAGCAGAAACTACACCTTCGGTCCAAAAAAATATTACATGGTGAACATTTTTCATCGGGACGCCGCACGTAAAAATATTGCAGGTCTCTCGATGACCATGGCACCTTGGTCTAACGAAGGGGATATACTCTTGTATTTATTTTTTTAATTTCCAATTTACTTTATTATGTATAGTACAGTTGAGTGTCATTGTGTCATTATCTATCCTTTTGTTGTCATTTAACTTGTGCTTGTTTTTATCATTTTTAGTGTGTCGCTAATCTTTCTTATATTACATTTAATTTAAGAAATGAATGCAATATATTTTATCTGTCTACTACGAAATAACATGAAAAATGTGGGGCAGATTTAAAAGAAATGCTTAGCTTATTCAAAAGTGTGCACCAAACGTTTAAGGTTATTTCGAATAGATATAGTATGTATATAAAATCATCATTGATACCAGGATTGAAATTTTATATTAGTCTACTAAAGACTCAACAGTGACCCTCGAATCAAAAATGTTAAAAAGGCCAAAAAAAGTACGAGGTTGAAGAGCATTGATGACCAATGTATATTGACATTTAAACGATGTTTCTAAGCCTTAAGTTAAGAAAAGTAAAAACTGATAGACCATTTCTAGATTTAATAAGGAAAAGGGGAAATTCTAGTTTTATTTTTAAAAATGGATTGCCTAATACATGCAACGTCATTGTATTGTTTAAAAAATGAAAAACAACACGTTTTATAATTTATTGCGTCCAAAGCGCTTTTCTGGATTTACCTTCATCAGGAACGCTCAAAGCCAAACATTTGAAATCCGAAGATGTATAAGTACCGAAAATCGTTGAAGAGCTTTATGTAAAAAAAAATCTAAAATAAATAGCGAAATTCATCTAAAGCCAACTTTGCCTGAAGGAGTTGAAACCTTAGTTTCATAATAATTTCAAAATTTATAAACAGACAAATGTTGCATGAACGCGTGTAGTTTACACCAGACGTCAAAGCAAATTCCTCTTATAATGAAAATGACAAGAAACTTCCCCTAAATGAAACACCAATCAAATGATTGGAAAAAAACCAGGTGTTTAACTCAGTTTTTACTTCCTTCATTCGGAGGAAACAGTTTTATGTATACATAATGATATATAAATAACACATTATTTGTTTTTAAAACAGTCTTTTTATTCATTCATTTATGTATTTATTTTTAATGATTCTCCGTCTATGCCAAAGGTTAAATGATATACTAGTATATATATATATATATATATATATATATATTAATATTTTTGGTGTTTTAACGCCACTTTTAAGCACAGCATTTAGGCTATTTCGTTGTGGCCAGTTTTTATGGTGGAGGAAGCAAAAGTGCCTAGAAAAAACCACCGACCTTCGATAGGAAAGCTGACAATCCTAGTTAATTAAGATTGGAGTCGAGTGCACAACCTAAGTTTAAACTGACTAGTGATTACAGTAGTAACTACTTAGACCACTCGGCCATCGATGCCCCCAGTATTAATTGATAGATGTAACAAAAGAGTAAGGTTAAAAAAATATATCATGTATATCGACATTTTTACGATTTTATTAGGCCTTAATAAAAAAAAAAGTAAAAAATTGATACGCCATTTCTAGATTTGATACGGAAAAGGGGAAATTAGTTTTATTTTTAAGAATGGATTGCCTTATACATGAAACGTTTTTGTATTGAATAAATGTTGCATCAACAAGTGTAGTTTACGCCAGCAGTAAAAGCAAATCCATCTAATAAGGAAAATGAAAAGAAATATCCCCTATTTGAAACACTTACCAAATGATTGAAAAAAAAACAAGTGTTTAACTCAGTTTTTTACTTCCTTCATTCGGAGTCAGCAGTTTTATGTGCACATATGGCGAGATGTATATGGGGAAGGTTTAGATTTCAATAACATGTTTAGGTACCAGTCTTGTATTCCAGTTTCCGGTGCATGGAGGGAAACAAAATAGTACATTTTTTTCTGATTTTTTTTCTGAACTCATTTTTTTCTGTTTGATCATAGGTTTATGCTGAATTGAAACATATACATAGACTTTAAAAAAATCTTAAAATTGAGAATGGAAATGAGGAATGTGACAAACAGACAACAACCCGACCATAGAAAAAAACAACAGCAGAAGGTCACCAACAGGTCTTCAATGTAGTGAGAAATTCCCGCACCCGGAGGCGTCCTTCCACTGGCCCCTAAACAAATATATACTAGTTTAGTGATAATGAACGCCATACTAATTTCCAAATTGTACACAAGAAACTAAAATTAAAATAATACAAGACTAACAAAGGCCAGAGGCTCCTGACTTGGAACAGGCGCAAAAATGCGGCGGGGTTAAACATGTTTGTGAGATCTCAACCCTCCCCCTATACCTCTAGCCAATGTAGAAAAGTATCTTTTGGGGGATATCAATCTACAAAAGTGGAAGGATATCATGTTTACTTGAAGTGGTGCGGCCTAGTGAAAACAGCAAACAGAAAGTAGAAAATAAATATTTTGACATCAGTGTTACGTAACTTTTTATTCTTCGTGTCATGACCTATTTTTTTTCTTCTTGATTAAATCACAATTTCACATTAGTACATCCATGATATGAACATGAAAAAAATTCTATGTAGCTTTTTATTTTTTTTTATTTTCAAAGATCAGCTGTTTTGCATGTAAGCCTATGGAGCAGTCAATTAAAAAACTGCAACCTTTAAGACTTAACCCTGCTGCATTTTTGTTAGTCTATGTATGATTTTTAGTTTTAGTTTCTTGTGTATAATTCGGAGTTTATAAGTAAGACGTCAATTACATCTGAACTAGTATATCTATTTGTTTAGATGCCAGCTGAAGGACTCCTCCGGGAGTTTCTCCTTGCATTTCAGACCAATTGGTGGCCCTCGGCTGTTGTCTGCCCTATGGTCGGGTTGTTGTCTCTTTGGTTTTGATGTTTTATGTGTTATTCTCGTGGGATTATGTCTGATGCTTGGTCCGTTTCTGTGTGTGTTACATTTTAGTGTTGTGTCGTTGTTCTCCTCTTATATTTAATGCGTTTCCCTCGGTTATAGTTTGTTACCCCGATTTTGTTTTTAGTCCATGGATTTATGAGTTTTAAACAGCGGTATACTACTGTTGCCTTTATTTGGCACATTCCCCATTTCCATTCTTAATTTTCTAATGATATAAATAAAAATTTTGAATTCATTTATGTATTTATTTTTAATGATTCTCGGTCTATGCTAATAGAAAAATGATGTACTAAATTATATTTGATAGATGTAACAAAATATTAAGTAAGTTTATAAAAGAATTAAAAAAAATAAAAATTATTATTGTATATTGTTTAATCAAACACCAGTCTAAGCTATGCATGTTTGGAAGAGGGAATTTATTTGACTTTATATTAAATAAAACTGAGTGAGCAAACTACAAGGTTACAAAGTAGATTATCATTGTCCTAATTAACCCCCAAAAATAGTAACAAAAAGACTTGCAAGTAAAACACAAAGCATCAATTTATTTGGACGACTTCTAGATGTATGTTTAAAAAAAAAGTATTTCAACATGATTTTTTGATTAACCATTTTTTTCCTGTGCAAAGGCCTCATCCTACTTTATTTTTGTAGGTCTTCTTCTGAACACGTCCTTGTAATTTAAGTTATAGATGACTGTCAGCAAGATTTCTACTTCCTGACATTTATTGTAAAAAGACGGATTTGACATATTTCCAATGTTAAAAGCCAATTATTATCATTCATTGATATACATTTAGAATTGCTTTACTTTTAAACGTCGTCCAAATAATTACAAAATAATCGAACTGAAAACTTTAAATCCGTTTTTTTTAGAATTGAAATACAAGTATTTGAACAAAAATCTAAATTTGACAAAATTGATAAATACCAATACCAATCATATAATAAATTATGACTTATTACCAAATCTCAAGTCAGGTGATAGTAATTGTTCTACAAATTTCAGGAGTTCCCTTAAATTGGTAGTAATATGGAATATAGCTGTTTATATCCTTACTTATTTTAAACATCCAATGCAATTCAAATTGGAAAATACGTTTTAAAATGAAAAAAATCTAAAGCTCAAACACATCAAACGAACGGAAAACAGCGGTCATATTCCTGACCTGGTACTGGCATTTCCTGATTTAAACTTGATTTTATAGATTACTAAACGTCTCACTTCTATGACAGTCGCATACAATTCCATTGTATTGAAAACAATATCTCAACAAAACAAACAGGAATCAAAGGTAAAAATATATCAAAAAAGGTACAGCAGTCAACATTGTGTTTAAATTTTAATCTTTTTGAAAAACAAACAATATGTCAACAATGACAGCCTATAGACAAAGCACTATGCAAAACGGAAAAACAAGAATGCAAAACAGTACTAAACAGTAAAGGTGGAAATTTACAATGACAAGCACAAGAACACTACAAAACTTAATTGAGATAATAAACAATGTCAGTACCTAAAGTCTATGCTAAGTCTTCCAGACCATTACGTCTTAATTGTGAAGTTGATACGGAAGATTTATTAACAAGGTCTTGATATTTTTCAATGAATTTTTTTGGACAAAGGACGAAAGGATGACATAAACCTGGTTAATCGAAGTTCTGCTCAGACGCTGGTGACGTTTTATAAGATCTTAATAAGTGAAATGTAATGAAGGCAATGCAATGGGATATTTTACATGTACTATATACATTATTGAAACACAAGCATCAATATAGAAACATTTCACAAGCCACCTGCTTTATCATATATATTGCACTTTGATGTGCACATCTGTTGCTGATTTGCCACTTTGGAATATTCGTCCTTTCTTCTATAATTATCAAATATTATTATTTTCATCTAAAAAGTGGGGCCTAGTTTTAATGTTTACTAAACTCTGCCTCTGTCTGTTTCGTTAAATACCAAGATGAAGCCTTCGGTTTCGTTTTATTGATTGACATTGCTTTTTGCATTATATTCTACCACAATTGTTAATTAAACCAAAAGGTCATTTACCAGCAAAGTGTAAGTTTTTCTATATCTTTAGAGTATTTTCACTTAAAAGTCGCTAAAAACAATCCCCTTCTTTAACAAAAAGAAGTAGTCAAAGCTGTAAGAACTAATCGTACAAAATAAACAAAGAAATACATTTAATAACAAAAGAGATGGCCTTTGATGCCTAAAATAATTGTTCTTGTATAATAAAACCACTATTTATAGATCAAATAAGGAAATGGAAAAAGTATTATCTTTTTCTAATAATTACATTTGGGTATTAATCAAGTTTATTTGTAGAGCTTGAAAGGTTTTGCGTATAGAACGCTAAATTAGTAAAAAGAAAGACGAAATGTACTCAAGGGACTAAAAAAAAAGACAAATAACAATACACAAAACGCAACAAACAAAACATTTTTTTTTTCATATTTAACCTCTACTTTCTTTCGATTTCATAACAGATAAACAAGATCATATACATATAAATAGTATTAATATGTTTTGTTATGCTACATACACCTTAAAGGTCGTACAGTGGCATACAGCCGTTAGTTCCCGTATCATTTTGGTCTCTTGTGAAGAATAACTCATTTGAAAGCAAACATTATTTTCTATTTCATTTGTATTCATGTCAATAGTGTTTCACCTTTTTCAAATTGTTTATTATCTCACATAAAACATCTTTTCAATCAAAATTAACTTCTTTGTATGATTTGTTTCCTTAAATATATTGAAAACACAACGAGGCTGCCATTATTGCCACTATTATCAAATATATTTAAGATTAAAATGTTATCTATTTAGGGAAATGAATATTTGAACATAAAAAAAAAGATTTCCTACAAAAACATATCTTATAAAAAAAAGAAGATGTCATATGATTGCCAATGACAAAACTATCAATAAGAGACCAAAATGACACAAAAAATAACAACTAAAGGCAAACAATGAGCAAAGCTCATACCGCATAGTCAGCTATAAAAGGCCCCGAAATGACAATGTAAAACAATTCAAACGAGAAAACTAACCGCCTACTTTATGTACAAAAAATGATCTAAAAACAAATATGTAAAACATAAACAAACGACAACCACTGAATTAAAGGCTCCGGACTTCGGACAGGCACTTACATTTTTCTTTTTAGTAAACTATACACTTTATTTCAACATTTGTATCGAATAATAATTTGAAGAAATGACAGGTCATCAAAAATATTTCATAATGAAAACTTTAAAATTTTGAGTTTCACAATGTTGAAAAAAATGTGTTTCCATGTGAAATATTAGAGGAATGTGGGGTAAATAAACACTTTTGATCAGATCAGTATTCGAGATGTCATTCCCGTTATGTATGTTTCCCTGTATGTTTGTATTTATCATTATTATAACGAATCAGTTAAAAATCTTTAAAATAGTTCAAACAAAAGTCATTATATTTTGAATTTATCCGTTCCTGTCTGGTTTTCGTAACCTACTAACGTGAACTCCAGACACTAGACAATCGATATAATTCACTTGTTTGAAGTTTCTAAACGTTCAAACGCAAGCAAAAGGATTGATAGTACATATTGCTTAAAGGTATGAAAATTTGAATAAAAATCAATTTTATTTTACTTTAACTTACTAACACAACACCTGAACTTACATATAAATTAAATAACTAAATTATTTACTTGTTAATTATAGTGCATTATGCCTACAGTCTTGTGGATGACATCGCCGCCGCATGTACTTGGCTAAGAACTAAACACAATGATAAGACATACGAAATATTATTAAGCGATACAACTTTACATTTTAACACAACACAAGAATTACAAATATTAAAACATGTATTTGTTCAAGACCATATGAGTACTTAAAATGTACGCGTACGGTCAAGATTCATACGGTCTAGTACGAGCTGGACCATACATGCATGAATATTGAACAAATTGGTTTATTTTAGGCAAACATTTACCCAAAAGCGTTTATTGAGTATTACAAATTAATATTATTACAATTAGATGAGTACACTGAAAAAGTTAACATAACATTAATTGAAATTAAATAATTATGTAATTCATTGTCTGTTTAAATCCTATGTTGGCACTCTCAGCCCCGGGTGACACTTGGTGGCACAAGGAACATCATATTTCTTACATGTTATTACATGTTTTATTCATGCAAGTTCCTTTGTATTTACATCTCGTGCTTGCAAAAGACAAGGTGTCTTGTTTTACGGCAGCATGCAATGAACTTGCTTTAGTTTTCCAATTTTTATTTTCAATCTTGCGTGTCAAAAGTTCTATAGTACTCATAACATAACTACAGTTCAATATGTCACGTGATAGTTTGTACAAACTTGCATCCTTACCAATAATATCATCAACTCTACATGACCGATGGTTTTCTCACAGTAACAAAGCTACCTTTTTCAATCTTTGCATTATTGTTCGACACATTTTTTTATATAATAGTATGTTTCATTGCATTTTCAACAGATTTTTATATAACTTATGTCCAGTTTTTTTCACGTATTTTGTCGTGATAAGCAGGGGATAAACTTTTAAATATTTAAACATTTAGTTTTTATTCCAATTAAAATTGAACTTTTTATAGTGATTTGAGATTTCAGTTATGTTGATCTGTAATATATATGTCAAGGTATCAAATAAACTTAACCAATATCTTATAATCTGGCAGACCGTACGCGTACATTCCGACCGTGTGGGTATTTTGAAGAAAAAAAATGTTTAAGGTCCGGACCGTACGGGTACGGCCAAAAAGTCATATAGTTTGGAAAATTTTTATTGCAGTTTGGATTCATTTGAAAAATATAACTGATACTATAACCATGATTGTAAATATGGAATTTCCCTAGTTTTTATTTTCAATATCGACCCATGTTCACATCGTTTAAATCAGAGCATCACAAGATATACAGATAGGTGCGTTCCTAACCTTGACAAAAGTCAACTTGAGAATTTTTAACTAGACAAGCAAGTTAACTTCGTCGTTGGTGGACCAGACCTACGGTCTCCTTTTTTAGGACCGCTTTAATAACTAAACGATTTTGTCATTTATTCACAGTAATCATTAGAGAAATTGAAAGGGTATATAATGTTACATTGACAGATCAGTTAAAACTTGAAACTACATGCAACGAAAAATGTTCGTCATCTGAATTGTATTATTCTTTTCTACAAACAGTGAATGACCTGTACTAAGTGCACTGAATTTTTTTTGTTTTACAATAATTTATCTTTCGTCCCTCTTTTATGAAAGAATAAAGATTGAAAAAGTGAAATGGGGAACGGAAATCCCAACAAATTAAAAAATAAAATAAAAAAAATAATTATGAAATATTTTTATCGATTCGTTCTCCTGCATTGCCATAGTCATCAAGACATTTTTGTATTCTTATGAAGTTAAATCGAATTAATGGATTTTACTTAATGATGATACATTGTAATAGGATAAAGTTGATATGAAAGACATGATAATGTATTTGTTTTTAATTTTACATCATTCCTAACGTTATCACCAACTATTAAGTAATTTTTCCTTTTTTGTGTACTTTTAGGATGAAACAATTATACTTTGCTAATGTCTTTCAACCCACTACCTTTTCTTGAAACGTATTGTACTAAGTCAGAAATATGACAGTTACAATCAAATAGTCCGTTTCTATGTGTGCATGCGTTTGTTTTTGTTCCAGTTCAGTTTTCTGTTTTCTGGTGTTTTCCTCTTTGAGTTGATGTTTTTCCAACAGTTTTAGCTTGTAACATGGATTACTACTATGTCCTTTATGTGGGTACATTTTGGTGTTTAGCTCATCACTTGTTTCGGTTTTTATACACCTTTAATTTTTAATACTTGGTTGCGGGCGTTCTTGATGATGGAAGAGCTTAAAAGACGCTTCGAACGCATATATTTGTCATAAAGTGTTGCGTTTAAATTTACAACACCCGCCCAATAACTTGTCTGTTTGACCATCGGTACCCGAGTTTATCATCAGTGCAGGAGTCAGTACTAAGTTACTGACATTATTTATAAGAAAGTTTTCTAACATTGCCCGTTTAAAATGTTGAAGTTAAAAAAATATTTTTGTTACAACTTCAGCAGATTGATCACATGTGCATGGCTAAGTAAGAAGATCCTACCACACATATGTCACAAGTCGTGCTGCTCAAACTCGGTAAAAGAAAGTGTAATTCGGTAGGTAATATTTGGATAAAGGAGAACATGATTGTGTTTTAGACTAAAGGAACATAATCATCGTCATTTGTGAAAATATATATTTCATAGCGGTCAACCAACATATGCTTTACGGTTTAATTAATTTGAACATTTGGATCATTTGGTTTCATTGTTTCATTTTAAGAAACAATTCTTTGGGAAGTAAATCAAGTACAATATGCCAAATCGAACACGAAATAGATAAATTGACTACATTTAGTCATAATGATTCTCAGGTATTGAAGTATCGATACATCTTTGACCTTTTTATATTTTGAAGTGAGTGTTCCTAGTGAAGGTTAATAGTCCAATCGATTTGTACAGAATTTTGACAAAATTGCTCAGAATGTGGTAAAAGCATGAAATTTGGCATAGTAATAGTATATGCCATGGACAACATTTTAAGCTATGGACCACTCTGAAAGTCGAAATTGGCAGAAGGGGCGGCAATTTTGAAATGGCGGCCGTTTGATCTCTATAAATTAATAAAATCATGAAAATGATATTAGAGAGGATATTGACTCGACACATGGTTAATAGAATAACAGTGCTGATTCCAATTTTTTGAAAAAATACCTATATTGAATGGCGGGCATGTTTAAATCTTGGATTTTTTAAGCCAACAAAGGTAGCCATTATTCGATAAAAATAAAAAATAAATTATTACATGTACATTGTCGAAAATATACAAATATATTTGTTTGAGCTATAGAAACAGGACAAAAAACGAGTCTATCACACCCCCATCCCCAACACCCTCTCCCAGTTTTCTTCTATTTCGTAGCGGGTAGAAATTACTTAATATCTTCCGACAATGTAAATTTATTGTTTTATCTAACAGTTCACATCCAACACTTGAAACTATAGTTGTTAAAATCTGAATCATTGTCTCTAATGTTCAAAAGTAATCGACATAGTCATAACGCGGACCACGAAGAGGATCATAAAATTAACTATTACGCTAAAAGCTTGTTCAACATAGAATAACAGGAAAATTTTATTTTATAAGTACAAATAAAGCAAGAAAATATTTGTATACCTGTCGTTTATAATAGTGAGCTGATTACAGGATACTTCGTTTTGTTGATATTGCTCATTTGAAACAACTTTCAAAAACCTTGATTGCAGACATAATGAGTTTCATACATGTATCATACAAATAATGTTATAAGGACATTACTGCACAAATATCCTCAATTAACATTAAAAATATCTCACAATAAATAAATGAAATGTACATGTTTTGTCAAACCACACTCTGTCTATCATATTCTATCACATTGTCCTCCACATTTACACAGAGTAGTACAACTTAATACTGCCTTTACACATTTGCATTTTATTGGTAACCGTTTTCACCTCGACTAATTAGTTAAGCGCTTGCTACAGGAAGGTTCCTATATAGTCATATGGTATATTCATCACAGATGACAAGGACAGTCATCTGAGGACTTCATATATTGATTTTTTGGTAGCCATCTTGAATGATGGTTATTTTGAAACATGATTTTCCAATATATCATTATTCGCTATTCTTAGTAATTCACTGTTTGCATTCATACTTTTTTTGCTAATTTCTATTTGATATTCACAAAGTGGTCAGATAAGGCATGCAAGAAATAAAGATATCAGTATCCGAAATTCTGTTTCTTTCTCGTTTGCCTGAGTAATTTCGTAAAACAGAACTTACGTATACATGGTATATGATATAATTTAAGACAAAAAGTTGTTGTTTGAAAGGATCAAGATTGTTGATTTCGAAAACACTGGAGCTAGATATAAGAAGAATCTGATGGAGGAATAGACTGGAAGGAATGTGTGAAACGCCAAGAGAGGACATGTGAGGGTTTGCAATGCCAAGCAGATAAAAACAGAACAGATATAGACATTTGAGCTGGCAATCACTCCTTTGATGCAAGCATTCGAGATTGTTGGGTCTTGAATTGTTTTTCCTTTTGCTCAATTTGAAACAGTTAAATGAAGGCTATGGGACGGTAGAAGCACTCCAGAATCACAAGGCAAAATGGCACAAATCCTGTCAAACAAATTTTTAGACCTCAAAATATTTCATCAGTAAAAAGGAAAACATACTTCTGATGTTGAAGATAAGTTGTTTATTGAAAGAAAATAATAAATAAGCAGACAAAGTAAAGTGGTACTGAATCAACAAAAACAATGACTGCAATGTATTTATCTGAATGATACATCGACATTTCAAATCGACAAAAATAGGGCATGACTGTGCACCTATACTACAAGAATATTCTTTTATCCACAGTAATTACTGGAAATCACTAGTATCCTGCTTGATGATTGATAAAATTTGACAACATAGCAAATAGGCCGAATAAAAGACAGAAAGACAGGAAGAGATAATGTACCATCTCCAAGATTGTAGATCACGCTAAACTATACATTAAACGTCCTGAACAACTCGGAGTTATCATGAAAGGAAGAACTGATACAATGCATCTAACAAAATTGAAATGTAGTTGCCATAGGATATTTGCAAGCATACAAGAAACATGAGCAAGGTAAATCAGTTCTCTTGATTTTCAACGAAGGTATTCGTGAAGCTCTGAAACAGACCGCATAATAAAAGAGTAAAAATGTAGGCATCACCATATCCATAGCAGGCGAAATATAGATGCTAGATACTAAGAATAGCTTTACAGGAACAATCAATAACAGCTGATAACACGAATCAGTTCAACAGACATACGTTTCCTTAGTAAGAATGATACAGGTGACCAAACATCGAATAGCTAGTAATATCGTTGATTGGCAGACAACAAAAACCATGTCTCAGCTATACTAGTTCAATTGTGCTAATCGTCGTCGAAAAGATACAACTGCAACCTATCAGTCCTTGGATATGGAGTAAGATGTCTCAAAGATTGTGGAACTGATTCATTTTGAAAGCCTACATTGAATGTCCCTGTAAACCTTTTTATAGTAGTACGCCTAACTCTTTAAACTGTTCTAGTTTCTTTGACTATGAAGAGGCCTTCACCATCACGAGTATAATACATGGCCTGTTTCAGAACTTCCACACCATATTCGTTGAAAATATGGAGAAAGATGCAACCTTTCCTGTGTGCTTGCATTCCATTTATTGCAGCTAGTATTCAATTGTTTAGAAGTGTTGTATTAATCAGTATTTACTAAGAACACTTACTGTACACGTTACTGATATCAGCAATTTCAAATATTAAAACAATATCTATTCCAGACTTGAGCCGTTACTGTTTTTATAATTTTGGCAAGCCCCATTCTTAGAATAACAGATTATTAACTTGCTTTTTGTGTCTCGAATTCTAACTAATTGCCTTGTCGTGCAGTTTTTACAAACGTTTAGCATGATATCTGCTCCTCAAATATTAATCTCTAGCACTGGGTCTGGCTAAAAGAACAATGGTTAATAGTTCAAGTAACAGTCGCGTACTATATTGTCGATCATAATTGTTGATGCTTTATGATGATAATCAGATACGTCATCACAATGAAGGGAAAAAAATCCCTCAATCATTGTTCTTGTTGATTCATCACAGCTGTGGCTATTTATTTTACTAGTATTTTCAATCAGTGACTAATCTTACACTTTTTTTTTCGTTTTTCCTGACAAAATATATTTTGATCTTAATATTTGCTTTCACAGGATTGGTACCTTTTGCCTTGTGATTCTGGAGTGTTTCATCCATTACATGGCCTTCATCAACTAGGAACAGTTGTATGCCTTCCAGCTCAAATGTCTGCTCTTTTTGTATTTGCTTTGCATTGTACATCCTCACGTGTCCTGTCTTGGCGTTACGGAATTTTTTCCAGTCTATTTGTGTATTAGTTTTTTTCAGCTCCAGTGATTTCAATACCTACGTATTTTTTCTTTTCAACATAGAGTTGTCATAACTCGTATTGTATATACGAAGTTTGTGTGGCATAAAGTAACAAAGCCTTACATGCTAAACTGCATGTAAAATAATTTTTTTCTTTAGATACATTTATTTTGTCAACATATGCATGCCTTATTTGAGCACTTGGTGAATATATCATATATGAATAGCAACAGTCATAAATAAATGATAAGCAAAACTAGTTGTAAGTGCAAAAAAAAAACTTAATACAAATTCAAATAACAATTTAGGATACCAAATAATGATATGTTGCAAATTTACGTTTTCAAAATGGCCACCATTCAAGATGGCCGCTAATACTTCAATAGTCCTTAGTTGATAGTATTTGTCATTAGAATATACGAAAGGCTATCACAGTTGGTAAAGTAATATGTTTTTCATATTTTTTTTTAATAATTTTTATTAATTTTTTGGAGATGATTTCAAATTGGCCGCCGAGAGCCGCCAGTTTGATTTTCTGAATTGGGTCCATAGCTATAAATGTTACTTATGACCCCAACTAACACTCTGCAAAGTGTGTTGCTTTTACCACAATCTAAACAATTGTTTCACCAATCGACTGGACTATAATACAAACAGTTGCTTCAGAGTTGTCACACGTATAATGTGTTACTTGTATATATTTTTTTTATATATCGATGTGAGAATCCTTTTACATATGATTTGCTGTGTTTTAGCTTGTTGTCTTTAACATTTTTAAGACTATCGACATAATTAGAAATTATAAAGAGCAAAAATGACTAGTAAAACAAGTCAATACAAAATAACAACATTACTATGATACGCCCTTACCACTAAAGACATCAATACATGCGATAGTGTAAGATGCGTCAGATTCCAAACAGATGTTTGCCCTTCTCTCCTCAGTTGTGACTCTTAGTATGAATGTGGCATACATCATACATATATATGATAAAAACAGTCTATCTTCAATTTAACCATTTCTACATATATCGTTTGTTTGGCTTTGCAGGTGGTAAATGTTTACAGGACAAGGAATACTGGTATGCAAGAAAAAAACTGCGATTAACATACTTATTGACATGCATTATCATTATTAGATCATATTTATAAATTGACTATTTACAAACTTTAGAATTTTTGAAATGCCAAGGCTTTTCAATAGATTGTTGTATGTGGCAAAACGTTTAGGAATTTTTGTCCTCAATGCTCTTCAACTTCGTACTTTATTTGTCCCTTTTGTCTTTTTTGGATTCGAGCGTCAGTGATGGGATCTTTGTAGACGAAACGAGTGTCTGGCGTCAATACAAAATTTGATCCTGGTATACATGATGAGTTTATTTACAAAAGTTGAATCGTTTTAGATATTAATAACAATAAAGGCGTTCAAGGATGAAAGTGCTAACAGCATAATTGCTTACAGATTTAATTCTTAAGCTGTATTTAAAACATAATGATAACTGAAATGCCATTGTGTTGCTAGGTCTGGAATATAACTCAAATTATATTGTCCATCCTGGTGTTATGTACTGATTTTTATTTAAAAGTACAAGATGGTTTTCAATCAGGCTATACTCATCTTTGAGGTCTATATCATCAGCTAACTTCCTGATTGGTGACACTTCTTTCTGATTTACAGTAAATATTATACAATGACAATTTTTCAATTAAGCAATCCACAATAATGGTATACAACGTAATAGACAGATGACAAACTATTTGGTGTAATGCCTCACAGAAAGAGTGACACCTATTCAAACACATGTATTACTATTTTATATAAAACATCCGGATTTTAAAATCTATGCCTTAATCATGTTAATGATGTAAAAATATTATAATAGTATAATATTAATTAATTATTATAATACCAATTTGGAAAAGATTTAGTCAACATTCACATGAGGGTGTTTTAATAACAGGATAGGAGATGTGGTTGTATTGATAATGCAATCACCATCAGAGAAAAAATGACATAGAAATTGTTTTCAAAAATTAGTTAATATTAAAAAGTACGAACTGGATTTATTTTATTTTACTTATAGTGTGTCTATAAACGGTCCAACATGATTGTCTAAGAGTAATGTTTACTGGAACAAATCCGATTACACATGTCAAACAGTTTCCTGCACTTTTTTCTCGAAGTTAACTTGAGTTAGTAATTTAACGTTCTACGTCCTTTTATAATGAATATTTTGATATTACGATGGTTTAATCTTTCAAAAAGTATTGAAATACAAAATTTCAAGTTCTTACCTCAATAAAGTTAAGAAGAAACAGCCATGTCTCGAAATAAAGAAGAATTGGAATTATATTGAATTTTAATTTAGTTTTATGACTCAAAATCGAGGTTGTTGAAAAACAGGAAATTAATATGATAACTATTATCCAGAAAATATAAGAAATTAATTAAAATGAACGATTCGGGAAGTTTGATTTGACAAAAATAAGCATTCCTCATGTTCCTTGCTTCTTTTTAAAATTTCGAGCACGATTATTGTTATTAGAGTCAGAAATCAACCAAACAAAAAAACAGGATTTGCGGTTTTGAGCACAATATTGTACGCAGTGTACATACTGAGTAATTTTCAACAACAGTGTTTGTTTTATCAATTTTTTTTAAGAAAGTTCTAATTGAAATTATTGTTTTAGATTAAAATCATTTATGATTTTTTTTTAATGTAATAAAACCAAGCAGATTCAATTACTTTTCATATAAAAGATATAAGAAGATGTGATAAGAGTTTCAATTAGACAACTCTCCATCCAAGTCACATTTATAAAAGTAAACCATTATAAGTAAAAGTACGGCTTCAAAACGGAGCCCTCACTCACACCGAACAGCATGCTATAATGGCCCATAAACATTACTAATGTAAAACCATTCAAACGGGAAAACCATTGGTCTAATCTACATAAAAAAAAACAAGAAACAAACAACACGTATGAACCACATTAACAATCAACGAGTACTGAACATTAGATTGCTGACAAGTGCAAACAATTGCAGTGGGTTTAAACATTTTAATGTATTGTTTCATATAGATACTATACATTTTTCGTCTATAAAATATGATTCCGTTATGAATATAATAATAGCTCGTATGGAAACTTTATTTACTTTCTAAAATAATGCTTTTTAATACCTACTGAAATGTCTTTTCTTTGAACAAATAAAAGTACAGCATTGGTACAAATCATAGTCACATTTTCGTGGATTAAAAAAGATTTATTATATCATGCTGTGTCATGTGTGATTTATGTTGATGTTTAAGACACCTTCCTGGTGTTAATAATATTTTTTTCTGATTTACAAACTGGAGTATGAATATGCCAACGATTTCACTTTCAACAACACGCATTAACAGAATGCTAAAGCTATATATAGAGTGTTCGTGTTGCTTAGTTTTTAGTTTTCTATGTTGTGTATTGCATGTATTGTGTACTAGATCACAATGACAGGTTTTTTTTTTTATAAAAAAGAGTCTGATAGTGATCAGTGTCCTCCAAGTGGCAAAAAATGAAAACAAAACTGTACGTCATAGTTACAAAGAAACTCGTAAAAAACACAAACTTGTTAACAATTTGCAGGTCTTTTTTCTTCCTATACTGGCATATTGCATTCATTTTGGTGTTAAATTATTAAACATCTTCCTGATTATTGACAGAATTGAACCTCTATCAATACATAATGTTACATAACAATACATAAAAAAACGTTTCCGCACTGCGATATAAACTTCTTAACACTGTAGGCCATTCCGAAACATTATTCTTCCCTTTAAAAAACAGTCGTTTCAAAATAGAATCGTCTAAAGATTTGTACAAAAGTCATGTAGCTGAGGAATTAAAATGATTTTTTTTTTATTTCACGTGCCTTTTTCTGTAATAGGAAATTAGTTGTTCATTTCAAATAGATAATAATTTCAAAGGCCAACCTACGCAATTACAAGGTTACAAAACACAATATACGTTACAAGTTTTTCAATATTAATCATTTGAAACCCAAAAATAAATGAATAAACAAATTAAAAAATGAAGTAAAAGTCAGGAAAAAATCCGAAAAACAAAAGAAAAGATGAGAATAGTCGTACATACGAATAATATTTGGTTTTTAGTTGAAAAACATCTATTGTAATAAAACATTAGAATGACTACACGAATAAATTCCTACATCTTCGAGTGTTTATCCTTTCATTGTTTGATAATTACTGATACATTATTAGTACAAAAACAGTTCGCTATTATATTACTGATAAACGGCTTCATCCGAGACTCAGTTCTTACTACAATTATAATTTGTATAAACACCGTTTTTCTGTTAGCGCTCGCCAGTTTCAAATGTTGCAAAAGAAATAAAAACTGTATTTGGTTATTAAACATCAAAAATATTTTGCATAATTTTTAACTTTGATATCAACACTCTATATACACGTTATACAATCACATCATTCCTCATACACCATTTCACTATTCCCCTTACACAATACATTATAGCACCATATGCCTTCTACCATTGCACCATATAACATACATCATTACACTATATACGTTTATTGGAAAGTGTATACCATCCGAGGGCTGTATGACTATAACAATAGCTTGTAGGGAAACTGTGTTTACTTTCTAAATGCTAAATATAAATACTAACTGAAATGTCTCTGCTTTAAACAAAGTTAAAGTACAACATAAATATAAATCTTAGACACGTTTTCTTTAATCCAAAAATAGTTATTATATCATGCTGTGTTTTTTGTTGATGTTTATATTATATGACAACTTCCTGGTTTTATTCTTTTTTTTGTGATTTATAAGAGTATGAACATACCAAAGATTTCATTTTTAACGACACATAGTAGCAGGATTATCAAACCATAGACATAAGAAATAATTACGTGTACCTAATAAACAATAATCTAAATCACATGACTATATTCTCATGATTCTGTTATTTGAACATAATAGACTTATTAAAAACACATGACTGTAAGCGAATTATTTGATAGATAATAGGAATGATAGGACTCACATTGAATACTTATGTATTGGTCAGTAGTTTAAGATATGTTATCAAAGTGTCATTTTTGTTTATCAAAAATAGCTTAATTGTTAGCAGTAACGTAAAAAAAAACGACGACAGATACCTGAGCGACAGTCAAACTCATAAATCGAAAATAAACTGACAACGCCATGCCTAAAAATATAAAAGGCAAACAGACAAACAATAGTACACATGACACAATATAGAAAACTAAAGAATAAGCTAGACAAACCCCACCAAACACTGGGGGTGATATCAGGTACTCCGGAAGGTTAACAGATCCTGCTCAACATGTGGCACCCGTTGTGTTGCTCATGTTATAACAAATCCGATAAATAGTCTAATTCGGTATTCACATTTAGAAAAAGAAAGGGGATGTATTTACGACGTAAGGAACATATCCGATATCATCTGTGAAACGATTATTCCATAACGGTCAACCAATTCCGTGGCGTCCGTAAAATTTAGGATCGGATGATTTCAACTTCACCATTTAGAACTCTTGGTACAATAAGTGGCAGAAAATGAAATAAAGCTGTAGAAAGAGGTTGCAGTATAATTGTTATATATTGTAGATATCTCGACATGTAAATGTAAATATTATAAATAACAATCGGAATAAAACCGTATCGCTGTCAACATATATGTAAAAGATCACTTAAAAATGAAAAATGATCATTACGAATTCTCCCGTGATGGGCAACCATGTAGTTCGATTAAAAAAATTAAAATAGTTCATTGATATGTAGTGGCTTTACTTGAATAAAACGCAAGTTTGTGTGTTTGTCTTCTTTCATTTTTAGCCATGGCGTTGTCAGTTTATTTACGATTTATGAGTTTGACTGTCCGTCTGGTATCTTTCGCTCCACTTTTAATAGCAAAGAACGCGACTACTTGTAAGCATAAAATTTCACAGAATGCCTCAAGGTCAAAATTTATTTATGACATGAAACTTGCAATTGAATCTGAAATTCTTATTGTGACCTAACAAAAAAAACAAATACTTCTTAGAGATCATATATGTTGTCAATTATTGGGAAAGAAGGATTGAGTTTGTCAGCAGAGAAACATATTCGACTACAACATCTTGTGTTATACGATAAATCTTAACACTTGACAGTTAATAATTGAACATTAAAAAAGTTCAGAGATTGTAGCTTTTTGAACAGGTTGCATTTAAACTGTCTCGAATGGAGAAAAAAGGTATCAAACGGCTTGCAGTGATATGCTGTGTAGATATAACAAGTAGGCTGCACTGTTAACATGAAATGTTATTATCTTGCAACAACATGGCATTAAAATCATATCATTTAGGACAAATAATGTCTACAACATCAAGTGAAATCTTATTATTTTCTACAGAAGCCGCAATTATGTTGTAAAAAATACTGAACTCCAAGGAAAATTCAAAAAGGAAAGTCCCCAATCAAATGGCAAAATCAAAAGTTCAAACACATCAAACGAATGTATAACAACTGTCATATTCCTGACTTGGTACAGTCAGGCATTTTCTTATGTAGAAAATGGTGGATTGAACCTGGTTTTGTAGCTAGCTAAACCTCGAACTTGTATGACAGTCGCATCAAATTCCATTACATTGTCACCGATGCGTGAAGACAGCAAACAGACACAACAGGCAAAAATAGGGGTACAGCAGTCAACATTGTGTTATCATCTTAATCACTATAAAAACAACAAATGTAACGAGGAAGCATAAAAGGCATGCATCCTCATTTTGATTATATTATACGATTTTATTTATCTATGTAAAATACACCCATAAAGGATTTAAGGTTTTAAGTACTTGTAAGTAATATATAAAAAATGTTTCAGTATTTATTTTTAATAATGGACTATAACTCTACGCACTCGGCAATAAATTGAATTAATTAAAGGCAAATTATACATGTTAAAAGTGCTGTATCTTATATTGAATGTCATCTTTGTTTGTAGAACTGATATACATTGAAGCAGTGTTAAGGGCATACGAAACAGTTACAGGGAAGGTAATGACGTTGCTAACGTAAATTGTTATTTTCGCGACGTCAAACTACGACTTATCGAGAAAACATTAAGTTTTCAACAGTTTTTTTATCATTCAAATTCATTTAACTTGAAAAACGAGTTCATGGACCCCTATTTTTAAAAAGGCCATTTGGTTTGATTACGCAAAAAGATTATGTGTGCCAATTTTCATGAAAACATAAATAGTGCATTTTTTTTTTAATTTGATAAATATACAACAAAAATTATGTTTTTTTCTACATTCATGAACTTTTGATAAATATGAGTTATTTCTGAATAAAAATGTATAAATGTTAAGGATACATGTACTTATAAAATACAGAAAATACCGATTATTTAACAAAACACAATTAGTGTTTATGTTTTACAACAAAAAAGTTATGTCTTTCTTTCGAAAAGAAAATACGGCCACAAATCTGAATTTTGAGCAAATATACAAAATTTCGACCTCATTTTACACAAAAGGTAGCACATGAAGGTATATTTTTTATTACATATTTAATTTAAACAGGTAAAAAATAGCCTATATGCAAAGTAACATTCCAGCAGCACCTGCATACGGGGTATATATCTTCCAATTGATACGATATTCCCGTGCTTGCATGTTCTATCATGATTTTCTTGATAGAGGGTTGATGCTCACAAGGAAACTATTAAACTAAGAGTTCCAAATGGTGAAGTTGAAATCATCCCTTCGTAAATTTTACGGACGCCATCACGAGTTTGTTGACCGTTATGGAATTACCGTTTCACACATGATATCGAATATGTTCCTTACGTCGTAACTACAACCCCCTTCCCTTTCATGAATGAGATCACCCCTAGTTTTTGGTGGGGTTCGTGTTGTTTATTCTTTAGTTTTCTATGTTGTGTCATGTGTACTATTGTTTGTCTGTTTGTCTTTTTCATTTTTAGCCATGGCGTTGTCAGTTTATTTTCGATTTATGAGTTTGACTGTGCCGTTGGTATATTTCGTCCCTCTTTTGTATAATGTCAATTTCATCATTGAACACTTTCTCCACAATCAGGGGTTCATTAAGGGATGAAAATAAGTTTGACAATTGTGTTACTATTTAAAAAGGAATCAATGTATTAGTTTAAGTTGCAGTATAAACACAATATTACTCGGCGCAAAATTGTGGTAGGGCTGGTAGAACCTCGCCCTTTCCCAGTTTCTCAGCCTCTTACAAAAAAGTTTATATTTTTCTTTCATTGACCCAATATTGTATATTTAGGCACACAATAACTGTTCTACAATAATAAGTTGACATCCTACTGCCGAGAATATCGTTCCTCATCAATGTGATAACATATTATGATTCTACAGGGACAATATAAAATACATATACATTTCACAAACAACATGAACAATTCATTTTTGGGATCTATTCAAGTATCTAGTCAATCTGTTTATTTGATTAAAGGGCACAGCGAAAGAATTTTCAAGATGATTTGACTACTAAATTAATGAACTCTGCAGACATAATAAGCATTTGTCAACGACATTTGCTATGATTTCTATGTTTAATGACGTTAAATGGTCTAATTTTTGCCTGATCATTGTCATTTATAAATTAGTATTTTTTGCTGGATTATTGTCATTAATCAGTTGTCAAAAGAACTTAAATGAACGTGATTATGTCCGAAAACAATCTGTTAAAAACGAGTACCAAACGACCACATCTCGTGTGAAAATACAAAATTAGAAAACTTCTAATTGAAATATTTTCGTCTAAGTGAACGTTGATTCACAAAAAAGCTGGAAGACAAACAAGATCTTTTGTCTTCAACAGTTTGTTCGCAACATGACATTTCTTTCTGAAAAAAACTTAAGTGAGGTAATCACAATATTTCGAATTATAAAAATAAATCAAATAAAAATTATGAATTCAGTTTCTCTTTTAAATCATGTATATGATATATTTTTTTAACCAACTTAAAAATAATACCTTTCCCCACCTATTGCAATACCCATGTATACAAAACAAACATACCAATATATAATGCCTGACAAATGTTTAAAAAACGTTAATAAAACCCCAATTATTTATAAAAGGAAATCAGCAAATAAAAGAATATAATATAAATCTTTTTCTTTAAATACATATGAGCAGATTTGATATGAGTGCTAATAAGACAACTATCCGTTCAAGTCACAATCTGTAAAAGACAACCATTATAGGTCAAAGTACGGTCTTCAACATGGACCTATAGCTCACAACGAACAACAAGCTATGAAGGGCCCCAAATTGACTAGTGTAAAACCATAGAAACAGAAAACATATATTGTTAATATCATTGCATTTTTAAGAATTTGAATAGTCTGTCTCTCATTTCAATATGTGTCAAACTATCACGTGTTTAACTGGTTGTCTATGAACATATCTTATGTTATTTTTTTCATCGTGAACATTTTTCTTCGAGGTCTTTATATTCTATGTTATATCGAACATTGCCATAAAAGTGGGAGGTTTGGCTTGCCACAAAACCAGGTTCAACCCACCATTGTTTTCTTAAAATGTCCTGTACCAAGTCAGGACCATAGCCATTGTTATATAACAGCTCATTTCTATGTGTGTACCATTTTAGTGTTGTGTTTCTATTGTGTCGTAGTTATCTTTTTATATTTGATGTGTTTTTCTGATTTTAGTTTATAACCCGAATTTGTATTTTTCTCAATCGATTTATATAATTTCAAACAACGGTATACTTCTGTTGCCTTTATTAATGCAGATTAATAACTGTTTAGACTGAGATTAGAACCTTGACTATATATCTTGTTAATATGGACGACCTGTCGTTGATCCCTAGTTATCTTTATATTATTGATGTCGTTTAGTTGCTGTCTCATAGACATATCCCCACCCCATTTTCTTTCATTCGAGTTAGTTTGCAGATTATCACCATTTTTATCTGTTATTTACATTAAGTGCCTCTTGTTAATGCATCACCAGACATTTATTTATTTCCAAACAGTTTGATTTAAATTTATTAAAATATGATACCCTTTTCACTAATTGACGCTAATACAATCATGTGTCTCTTATCTTTCAAAAGTAGTTCCGTTTTATTGTCAGTTGTTTCAAAAAAGGAACGGTAATGATAGTTTTTCAAAGTACAAGAATTGCATGGCTAGTTATGAAGACCCATTACCATGTTCTTTTACTATCCCGGTTTGAAAGGATCTGGTTACTTGATTTATAAAGATGATGACATCTTGTAGACAATTATTTGTAATGGAAAATGTAGCAAATATCAAAGGTTAAAATATATAAGACAGTTTGTGTGGTGAAAATTTGTTATACTCTATAAGGAATATATGTATTGCATTCCAAAGACAGATTCGATTACACATTCTATCTTGTAAAATATTACACTTTTGCATCACGTTTTTTTTTAATTAAATGTATACCGAATACATATTATGGTAGATCAAGCTTGCATATATATGTAAGACAATAACAATCAAAACCAGGAGTAAACAGAAACTCACAAAACCAAAGCACATTTACATCAACAGTAAATTGTAATTGTAATTGTCATAAGGAGTAGGTCCGGTAAGACCCCTTTTTGGCCCCAAAATATAGCAGTTTTACAAAATTGTTAAAATGTAAACTTTTAGTTATTTATTGGACAGTAGAATGCTTCTTCTACATAAATGTGGGCTGTTTTTAACAATACAATGCACATATATCGGGTACTAGCACCATTAAGTCATGCTAAATCACTGAAATCTTCACAATTCTAGCAGTTTAGGTAAATTTTAGACGGTTTTCGTGTAAAACGAAAGTGGCCGCATTCGTGTTCATCCTTAATATTAAAATTTTAGTTGTATTTGATGATAATACATAACATATAAAAAGATTAAGGATGAACACGGATGCGGCCACTTTCATTTTCGACAAAAACCATCTGAAAAGAGACATTTTTCGGCATATTTGGTAGATTTTTCATATTTCAGCTTGAATTGGATCGTTTTTAATGACAAAATCAGTTAAAATCTTGCACATAAACTAATAGAATCAAATAAAATAGACAGTTAAGTGTTTAAAAAGTGATCAAAATCTTTCGTCAGATGAACCTGAAATTTGAGGCCAAAATCGGTCCTTACCGGACCTACTCCTTTAAGATGTAAGATTTAAAAAAAATCTACATATGAAAGTAGGAACATGTGGTATGATTGCAAATGAGACAACTCGCAAATAGATACAACATGACATATGAATTAACGATTTGATTTGATTTATTTGTTATTTTTGAACCGTGCTTTTTACATAACAAAAAACGTATCTAATAAGTGTTAACAGTAAATAAAGAATTAAAAGAGGGGCGAAAGAAAACTGAGGGACATTCAAACGATCGAAACTAAGGAATTGTGTTTTGTCTTACGTCGAACAGTAGGATAGTCAGTAGTGGACAATATATGTCTAACAGTAATTTGAATACCATTAGACGGCTGTCGTTCTATATGATAAGACATCATTTATCTTATAATTAGTACGCGATTGAGCTTTCGGCGTTTGTCTCGTTTCAGGAATATATATGTCATCCAGATAATTGAATTGTCATATCACATATGAATATAATAACTTATACCATTTATGGTTAATGAGTATCATGAACTATCCATCTGTCCGGACGTGATATAGATCCAAGTCTAATTTCCTATTTGATTTAGCTGACAGGTCAAACAAGAATGTCGTTTTAACAGCGTATCAAGTCTTAAACGATATTCGAACCAAAAGATTAGAAGTTATCAAATTAATTGGAAATATTCAAAGTTATCATTAAAAACACAATACCCCGTTTAGTTTGACTGATAATGGTGTGAACATGACGACAAGGTGTATATAAAACTATTGTACGATAAATATTTCATTGATTGTAATATTATAATGATTATTGGTAAACCTATGTCAATGATAATATGCTTATCATACAACACAATATCATTAGAAAAAAATAAAGTTTTAATAAAACAAAGAAATTATTTGATAAAACAAACCCTACATTTCCGTGCTGTCAATATTATTAGAAAACAGCTGAGTTGGTTGTGTTGATGAAGCTGTTATTTATAATGAACCACCGATTAGCATTCAAGTCTTGTCATGTCCTATTTCATTCTCGTCCACTGGTTTACGTAACACTTGATTATATTGTTTTTCTTAGTTCCCCGACAAAAACGTGCACACAAATCAAAATGAATAAGGAAACTTAGAATTCAGAGCACGCAAACATGTTGATAATTTATTTGTCAAATTATGTGTGTACGTTTGATTCAACATCTGTCTGACAGTTTATGATATAGTTCAGTTACGGCTTTATACACGTCTGTCAATGTTCTAAAATATATTTGTTTCTGTAGCGATGCAGCAAGAATGTATTACTCATTTGGTGTTTCCTTATAGAGTATAACAATGTATAATAAATCCTTTCCCTGCGAGCTGTATTCTTTTTGAACTTTTGAAAATTTGTTTTCAAACCAAAACTACTTTTTCTTTGGTGTCAACCTCGTGAAAGAAGTTTTTTTTTACATGCATAATATTTCTGAACTTATTTGATACATATTAAAGTCAGTTGAAATGAGCACATTCAACTTTGTTTCTTGTAATATTAATTTACAAAATTCATGTACGATGACAAAAAAAAATAATACAAATGTCCACGAACCTCCCTAAAACAAATAATGATTTGAAACTGACGTCATCAACATCCGAAATGTCTATATATACACAATACTATGATACAAAACATTTCTTTCAGATGGTCGACATTTCTATGGGCGCACGTCATCAAGTCAAATTGTTTCTTTATTCAAATGAGTAACACGAGATACATGAATTTCTCTAGACAAATAAACAGAAAATGCATTATTCTACTGCAAGTCCCACTATAAATATATATAGTGTCCTCTTACTTGTTAATTCCATTGACGAAGTTTAACGATTCGATAGAACATTTGAGGGACTGCTACAAAATCTGATTTCAAAATTAATTGACACTTCGTCTTAGATTATTAATTGTCTTAACTCCAACACCGTCATCATTTTATATAACTATATTATTATATTGTAGAAAAGTTGCCCTTATATGAATTTGGGTATTGTTGCCTTTATATTTTTTCCATTGAGACACATATTGTCTCTCGAACTGTTTCGGTTTGTATACATTTGTAACTTTCAAATATTTGGCATTGATTGTTCCTGATGAAGGTAAATCCAGAAAGCGTTTTGGACGAGTGCCAGTTATAACGGGTTATTTTTATATTTTGTGATATCACCTAGTGCGAATTATTGCGGAATGTTAATAACCATACATAGTACTGTGACTGCCACTAGTAAAGCGATGCAAGACATGCTTCCCTTTCAGATCAGCAAAGGTCAGCTATGCTTGATTATTCCTTTTTAATTATATTCGTTTAAGATTACCACACATATATTGTATTCTACATTATATATTAAAAAAGAGATGCAATATGATTGCCAATAAGAAAACTTTTCACAAGAGACTAAATGACAAAGAACTAGTTATTGTTGTTCAAGTCTTATTGTACTGTGCGAATTATTGCGGAATGTTAATAACCATACATAGTACTGTGACTGCCACTAGTAAAGCGATGCAAGACATGCTTCCCTTTCAGATCAGCAAAGGTCAGCTATGCTTGATTATTCCTTTTTAATTATATTCGTTTAAGATTACCACACATATATTGTATTCTACATTATATATTAAAAAAGAGATGCAATATGATTGCCAATAAGAAAACTTTTCACAAGAGACTAAATGACAAAGAACTAGTTATTGTTGTTCAAGTCTTATTGTACTGTGTTTAGATATATCGATGCAAACAAGATGTCACCTCATGTTTGCTATAGCTAATAAAAAAAGGAAGTTATTGTGGAAACAAGCAATCGCATGATTATTATACAACCAAGATACATCAAGACCAAATGAAAATACTACATATAAGACTACAGATTGATCGAAACATAGCTACATAAATCAATGCAACAGCAGTGTTCCGCTTTCCTGTAGTCACAAAACAATTAGGCGTACACAAATATGGGTCACAATCCGAATCCGAGAAAATATTTCAACTATTAGATGAAAACCGAGAGTAAACATAAAATATGTAAATGCAGATTGTGTTTAATATATGTAGGTATAAAATTAAGGGGAAATTGGTTTACCGATGTTCAATCTAGCTAATGAATCTTTTTCGACTATTTGACAGACAACTAAGCAACTGGATTAAGAACATGTATGTCATGTATGTACGACGGGAAATCTAAGACAACTCTGTTTTCTTCTAATCTCGTTTTCCAGGGTTAATGTATAAGATGTAAATGTTCGTTAATGTGGTTGATTCACCTTTGGTGTTTTGACATTTTATTTACAGCTCTGTGTGGTTGTTTATCTCTTAAACTTATATTTTTGAACATAACTCAAATAAAAATTTGATATGCATTTTCAGAATTCATGTAGCTTGAGGGTTCATCTGTTCTTATGTTAAGTAGGTATACATATAAGAAATCATTAAATACACTAAAGTCTTATTGTACATATAAAAAAATCAATTAAAGACACAATGATTATAACCAATTTGCAGATTACTCTGATGAAATGTATTTCAAATACGTAAGATATTCAGGTACGCCGATAACAAATTATGTCATACGCTCGTTACACATCGTACATAGTTCATTTATAATATATCGTATTCTAATGTTTACAGATATAACTTTGCCGCATATTTGCACATGTTAGGGGCCTCTGGACTTTGTTAGTCTTGTATGTTTTTTTTTTAATTTTAGTTCAATCATATGATTTGGAGTTAAGTATGACGTCCATTTTCAATAAACTAGTACCAATTATAATGTAGGGGCCAGCTGATACCCTACCGCCGGGCGCTGCGTTGGAGACCCATTGGTGGCATTCGAATTGTATATACTGTTTGGTCGGGTTGTCGTCATTTTGTCATATTTCAAATTTCACTTCTCAATTTTATATTATACAGCTGATTCGCAATAGGAACCTTTCGTCTTCATGAAATTTGTCATTGGTGCTCGAATCAAAACAGTCTGTAGGCCAAATCATAAATAAACCGATCTTTATATTATCTTGATCGTTATTACATGTATCTATATATCATATACATGTGAATTTTGCAGATTACTCTGATGAGATGTATTCAGCATGTTCAGGTATGCCGATAACAAATTATTTAAATACGCACATTACACATCTTACATTAAGTTATAGATAATGCATATTTAAAGGTTTTTCCTGTCGTAGAACACCCCAAGGTGTGTTCTACGACAAGAAAAACCTTAAAATATGCATTATCTGACTTATATACCGTCCAAAAAATATTAATTTCATAAAGATTTGTAAAATTTAGTATCCTATTTTACCGACAACACTAAAGTGAGATATTCCTTTCTAATGCGTTCAGGTTTTAAAGTACGCCCTGCGGCTCATTTAGAATCTGAAATAAAACTCACTAAATAAATAAAAATATTACTGAAACTGCATTAAGTAAGACACAGATGTATTGTTACCATCCGATAACGGTGTATGACAAATACAAGACACATTGTAAGTAATGTATTGTTTCACTTAGCTTATGGGATGTTTTTTTTTCTATTTGTTATGTTATTTCTATCGCAGAAAAGTGGTTATTTTTTTAACAATTTTACTTGAATCGAACGAAAAATTCAGAAATATTGTCTCTTGAATAGCAATACATTTTATTAAAAGATAATCAGGATATACTTATATACCCTCCGCACCCGACCCTTTCGTGAGTTACGTTAATGTTATTCAATAGAATATTAGATTATCTTATTAGTTGATCATTTGATCATGTTGATAGAGTAAAAGGTATACACAAATTTCAAAAAGTAAAAACTGACACGAAGACGAATATTAATACATGTAGGTCACAGTATGATTTCATATTCAGTGTGTATCGTTCTGAACATGCATGAAATATTTGCAACTAGACGATAAGCAAGCAACCAAAAATCAATCAACCTATTCAGTTTGACTCAATAAGATTTTCAAAATCTAACACACGAATATGTTAAATCTGGATTTAATTTATGAAAGTCTACATTAAAATTCATCTGACATGTATGATAATGTTTCTTTATTGTAGCGATAAATTAACAAAACTTCACGTTATTTGTTTCTAAAATTATAATGCGGGACTACAATGACGGTTTCTTTAACACCTATCATCGATTAAACTTTAAAAAATAAATTTCCAAATCGGCGACAAAAAACTATTAGACAAATAAAGTTTAGAAGTAAATCATAGATTGCATGTTTATCAAGGAAAATAATGACCTCACACAGGTCTTTATTTTATGCCTTGGAGCATATATCATTGAAACATGGTATCGTCCGGGTTGATTCTGAGAAAGAATGACCTATGGTTCTAAAAGAAAATAACTCCATATAGGTATATAATCATTTATAAGATTAACGCACAACTTTACGCAGTACACGTGACGGATACAAAAAGGAAACACAATAAAAGTTTAATGCAGCCTACTTCAAATAATTCATTTATTTTATTATTAAGAGTTGTTAACGTGTGATATGTTTTGTAATAACCCTTAGTTCTTAACTTCATTATTTACATTTAAAAGAAAAATGGAAAAAATAGAAATATAAATGAAATGTATCTTTGTTCTCCGATGGCACAAAGAAAAGTTATTTTGATCAAAAGCATTTTAATATTTAATACCCGTCTTAAAGATTCTGTCCTTTTATAATACCAACACTAGGTTCGTCTACATTAATATCTTCATTTCTAACGAATGGATAATACTACGAGATTAATGAAATTGTTTTCAATTTCTTTTTGTCTCGATTGGCAAAGTCATGAAGACTTTCACTTTTGTAATTAGGAGGGGGAAACACAATTATTTAAGCCATCGTATGTACGTGAATTTTGTATCTTTTAAATCAGGAAAAAGACGGTCGTGTTATGATTGTTTGGTGTGATTGATCTTTTTGTTTTGCCTTTGAATAAGGACTTTCGGTTATAAATTTTTTCTCAGAGTTCATTATTTTTGCGATTTTACCTTTTGCGTCACTGCTCACTCTTTTAAATGCATAACTTGTGTCAGGCGTATAAAATTTTATGATTTACAGTCATTACGTTCAGTTTTGTGAATTATCTTTATTTTAAATTGTTAACAACTTTTTTCACAATCTTTTTCAAATAATTATAAAAATTGTGTTATTTTCAATTCAGCATATAATATTCAATCTGTCAATGTCAGGCTTTAAGGTTTTATTTGCAAATCTCTTATTGAATATTTTCTCACCAAAAATGTAAACAGCCATTATTTTTTTCTTATTTTACGTCAAATTGTGTTTTCCTTCCTCTAGCGTCTTGAACGGGGGCGACCTTCATACAGATTTGTTTGATATTTTAATACATATATGTAGAGGAAATAGAATTATATGAGAACAAAATATTGAACTCGATTACATGATTTGTTTGTGTACAACAAGTTGTGTTTCAAAAATAGTCAACTTTCATTTCGTTTGAAATCAAAAGTCTTGATAGGAAAATTGATAAAAGTTTCAAATCATTAAAAATTCATATTTTTACCACTTTAACTGGCGTGATTTGAGTATCCCCTCCAATGATATTTTAAAATATTCATATACAAAGCTGAACTATGGATTTTTTTGTTACATAATTTTAAGGAGGAAATAAAGTTTTTTTCATCTGAGTCGTAGTATGTCAAAGCTTTCATAACGCGCCGTTCTACTTCTATTTTAAAGTACTTTCGCGATTCTCGTGTTTTGTTGGATTTAAACCAATATTTATTTCTTAAAAAAAATGAAGGCGGACATTCCATTGGCTGAAGAAAAAAAAAGACCAGAATAGAAATTAACACGAGGTGATGTCATATTCTTGATCTCAAAGCTTTGACACATGATCTTCATTTTGAATCAAACCGATCCCACTGCAGTATCAAATGAATTACAATAGAGATTCGAAATCATAGATTTAAATTGTAAGGTTGTAAAATATACAGTTTTATTTCAGGATTCTTTTAATAATAAGATATCCACACGACAATCTTGTATAATGATTTAAGCATTTTGTTGTTCTGCTTACGTAACAAACTAATTATATTGATTTCACAATAGAAAATGTATCATTTTTCTATTTTTCAAGGAAGCCTTCTCGCTTAGTCTATTTTGTGAACGTTCAGACATCGAAATCCAACACATTTAGATAGGTTGTGTAATAGTTAACTTATTGATATAGACTAATGAATGTTTTAATTAAATTTTACCCACCATTCTTTCCTTTAAAAATGCCCTATACCAAGTCAGGAATATGGCCATTGTTATATTATAGTTTGTTTCTGTGTGTATTACATTATAACGTTGTGTCGTTTGTTTTCTCTTATTTTTGAGTGTAAATTCACATTGCGATAAGATGTGTCACGGTACTTGTCTATCCCAAATTCATGTATTTGGTTTTGATATATATATATATATATATAAATATATATGTTATATTTGTTATCTTCGTGGGATTTTGTCTATGTGTGTTACATTTTAATGTTATGTCGTTGTTCTCCTCTTATATTTAATGCGTTTCCCTCGGTTTTAGTTTGTTACCCCGATTTTGTTTTTTGTCCATGGATTTATGAGTTTTGAACAGCGGTATACTACTGTTGCCTTTATTTACCGAAAACGGGATCTGACAAAGCTATTGGGTCGTTTTATTTTATCTTGCTATAAATTTTAAAACCAGGTTTAATCCACCAATTTCTACTTTAAAAATATCTTAAAATACCCACTTCAATCTGAATATAATTCTAATAGTGTGTGAAAACTCTGATAACGCTCCGTTCTACATTTCTACAGTTTTTTGTGGAAATTAGGGATCTTCTGGCTTTGTTGGATTAGTATGCACCTTCAAAACATTGAATCTAAAGATGTATTATCTAATGATAAATAAACCAGATTTAGAAAATAACACGTCGCAAAGGTTTCACACATGATCTGCATTTCAATCCGATTGAGCCCACTCCTATAATTGAGGAATTGAATATAGATTCGAAGTCATAGATTTAAATTGCAAGGATGCAATAATATACAGTTTATTTTTATGAACAAAAGTCCACAAAGCAAGCTTATATAATATTTTATTTTGTTTTTTGCTTACATAACAACCTACTTATATTGAATAGGTTCTATTTTGGGAGAAGCCCTCTCGCTAAATATTTTTGTTGAACGTCCAGACATAGGAATCAACAAAACATTTAATGCATATTTTAATTAAATCATATCAAAGAGGGAACAAATATACCAGATGGACAGCCAAACTCATAAATCGCAAATAATCTGACAAAAATGAAAGAAGACAAAATGACAAACAATAGAACACATGACACAACATAGTTAACTAAAGAATTAAGCAACACGTATGTGTACCCCTTTAAAAACTAAGGGTGATCTCAGGTGCTCCGAAAGGGTAAGCAGATCCTGCTCCACATGTGGCACCTGTCGTGTTGCTTATGTTATAACAAAATCGGTATATCAAACCTATATTGATGCTTGATCTAATTTACATTTATTTTACGACTTGTGTAACGATCATCGACAATGCTTGTTGATTATCAAACGTGATAATCACTACATAATTATGTAATACGTTCAGAAATATGTCGAATGAAAGTGATAAATAGGCGTAATTTCTTACGGTGAACCTCAATGTTCGAAATTGAAGAGAAAGACACCTAGAGTGTATTACATCTCACCAATCGACAACAAACTGATAATAACTAGGCTTGAACGAATAAAAAAGGGAAAAATAAAAACAACAGTAAAAAAACACAAATTCCATAACGGTAGATCAACTCGAATTGCGTACGTAAAACGTTCGAAAAAAAGTTAATTCAAAAAATGCTGAACTCCGAGGAAAATTCTATCGAAAAGTCCCTAATCACATGGCAAAATCAAATGACAAAACGCATCAAAAACGATTGGACAACAACTGTCATATTTCTGACTTGGCAATGTATGATTTCAACTTCACCGCTTAAAATTCTGGGTTAACAGAAAACCTTTGTCATAGAAATCGGGATAGGAAATAAAACTCTGTAAAAGTGTCAAGACTGCCCGATAAAAAATCAATATGCAGACGTTGTTATAGTGTTGATACATAGAAAGTAAAGTTCATACATAGACAAATACAATCTCTCTTTCGGTGAACTAGTTTGTTTCCCGCCGACCCTCATTGTCCATTGCGAGATAGTGGTAAAGATTTGAAGCAGACTTATCTGTATTCTCTGGTTCAAGTTCAGTTAGGTAGATGCGTTTGACATAACCTTGAATAGTCATATTGTTCCTTAACTGCGTTTAGTGTACATATTTATTAATACCATAGTATAGTAGTGACCTTATACAATATATATATAGGGTCAGTAAATTTCATATAGGATGAGAAAACACTGTGTAACGAATGTATTTTCCTATACGTTTTGATAACGTTAGTGTACTATAATTTAGTCTATCATTAATGCATCACGTTTTAATAACAGATATTCTAAATATTGCATTTCGATTTCTAAATGTGTTTTACCTTTATGCTTTCTGAATCAAAAACATTTCAAAACTGATATTTTTAATTGCTCTGTTGTTGGTAATGAGAATTGTAATGATGTTTAAATAGTGACATAAGCAATCAGTAAATAAATGACAGTTGACATACTTTTATTAGTATGAGTACGACTTTTGAATTTCATTTCGCCATCGGAAATAAGACTCATGCACATGTCAGCAGTTTTTCTAATAGAACATTACATACAATAAACTTCAAATAACTTATTACTGAGTTAACTTATATTTGAATATGGCTTCACAGTCTACTTAATCTATGGGAGATATATTTATAAAAAGCAACCTGTTAAAACCTTTGTAATTTTATACTTGTTGTGTAAAGTAAAATAGTTGAAATCAGTATTATATTTGACATTTTTGGAGGATACAACTGTATTGATGTATTAACTGTTAAACTAAAAGTATTGAAATATTCAATATTAAAACAATCATGTATATTATTCACATAAAAAAGAATACGTAGTATGATTGCCAAAAGAGAAACTCTTCACAAGACACCAAATGACACAAAAAACATCACTTAGAGGTCACCGTTAGGGCTTCAACCATGAACAAAGCCAAAACTGAATACGCAGCTCTAAATGACAAATGTAAAACGATGTAAACAAGAAAACGGTCATCCTTATTCGTGTACAAGACATTGAACAAAAAACTAAGGAATAAACGACATCCAGTAAATCATGTAAATTACAGACTTCTAACTTTGAACAGGCAAATATATACAAAATGTTGCTGGGTAAGACATGTACGCGGGATCCCATCAATCCCTTTACCTACACATGTTCAAATGGAATTTATATATTTCTATACAAAACTATATTATATACAAAATGTTAAGGTATTTTGATGCGTGATTTATATAAAGTTTAACTACAGTTGTTTGTATTGATCAGTTGCTGTATTATTCAAATTCATTGATATTAATTATAAGAGGTGAGATCCTTACATTTAAGCGTATACGATACAATAGCAAGTACTATGATAATACATTTACAATTAACGTGTCTGTTACTAATATCAAGCATACACAAATTGCCGAAAAACTTACTAATGTCATCAAAACGGATACGTGTTTTTGAAAGTGTTTTGATGCACGACGATGTTAGCTATTCGATTATGTTGCATCAAAAAAGTACAACAACGTCATTAAGCGCCAAAGATTAAATTTCCATATGTACAACACGTGTCATAAAAAACGAAATGTTTATTTTAGGAATTCTTTGAGACACATTATCGGGTATTGATTTGTCTTCGCATTCAATAAACAAAATTTGAAATATGTAAACTGTTTGTTTGCCTAAATTCCGATATACATGTATTATATACCCATTATATAGTGTTTTTTTATAAAAGACTAAACATATTGACTCTATCTGCATGTCTAGATCGTCAACGGCTCAACACCCATTTTAAATGGACTCCTTTAAGTTGGTCTTACATTAAACATGTTAAACAATGGCCGAGAAAAAATAATTGAGGTGAATGGTCTGCTAATATAGAAAGGCAACTTAAATGCAATTATACTTGTGAAATATATTAATGAGACATTGTTTTTACCGCGAAAAGTGCACATATATAACAAACCCCATACGTCATTATTTAAATATACTTCCGGTTTTTATTCTATTTTTTGTGCTGGTACCAGATTGTGTTAACATAATTTTGGCCCCTTGGTACTGATTTTATAACACTACACATCCGATTATTACCCATTTTAAGCAGCACAAATCAATTTGCTCGAATAAAAGAAGGTTTGAATGTACTATTAACATTTTGAGACAAAACAATCCTTTGTTATAAAACAAAAATATATTTGTGAAATACATATTAAACGAAACATTTTTTAACGATAAAAGTCCATATATATAACTAATCTTGTACGTCGTAGTTTTAATCAACATGCGATTTATGATTTATTTTCGTAGGTTAAAGCGGATTTTTCAGGGATATTTTCAGCCTCTTTCCACTGTTATTGTTATACAACACATCCGGTTGTGTATCATTACATTGCGCATCAATCAATTCCATTTAATAGTTTTATGTTTGGTACGACTGTACTAAGGATTGATGTATGTAGTCCTCTGTTTGACTCTGTCTTAAGTTTGAACAATTACATATCTCCTTAATTCTTCATTCAGATATGTATTAATTTAACAGCTAATTAGTATACATTTCAAGTGTAGGTATTTATAAGAAAAATGTCACGAAATACAAAAAAAATATACTCCAGTATATTTTGTTTTTTCCTTCCAATTTACCATATAATGTATACTGAGTGTCATTGTTTCATAATCTGTCCTTTTGCTGTCAATTAACTTGTGCTTTTTTTAGTTATCATTTTCAACTATCTTTTTCATAGTGTGTCGCTCATTGTTTGTTATTTCACATTTTTTAAGAACGCATATAATATTTGTTATCTGTCTACTACAAATTAACAAGAACATGAAAAAGTGGGGAAGAATACAAAAAAAAACCCGCATACCACCAAATATTTTAAGTTATTTCGAATAAATATATCATATATATAGTGAACAAAAAAGTAAAAACTGATACGCCATTTCTAGATTTAATACAAATGTAAGGAAAAGGGGAACATTGTAGTTTTATTTTAGAAAATTTATTGCTTAATGAATAAAACGTATTTGCATTGCTTAAATGTTGCATTAATGAGTGTAGTGTAAGCCAGAAGTCAAAGCAAAACCCTTTTATCAGGAAAATGAAAAGAAACTGCCCCTTAATAAAACAACAACCAATTGATAGAACAAAAACAATGTGTTTAACTCAGTTGTTTTTTATTTCCTTCATTCGTAGTAAGCAGATTCATGTATACATGATAATAGAAATGAAACGTTAGTTTATTTCTAAATAAGTCTTTGTACTCATTTATTTATTTTCTTTTAATGATTCTTGGTGCATTTCACAATGATGTACTATTATTTGTTTGATAGATGTAACAACATATACAAAAAAGGAAATACAAGTAAGGTAAAAAGAAAAAGATAACAAAGCTAATAAAGATGTCAAAGACAAATAACAAATTACGAAATTAAACATGATTTAAAAAAGAGTAAAAGTATATCAGTGTTTTGTTTTATTAAGTAACGGTCTAACTCATTCATTTGACGTTATATCAAGTATACCTTAGTTAACAAACTTTAAGGTTGCAAAATAGAAAATTATCATTTTCGTATTAAACCCCAAAAAATGTATCAGAAAAAAAATATTAATATTCCTGCCAACTTGACGTAAAATGAACGTTTAAGTATGTTATGTACTTTTGATGTAAAAACCTTTTCTTTTCAAGTCAGTATGAATATTAGAGAATGGCATACTTGCAGGTTTAACACAATGCTATGTTTTATTTGAACCAAATAGAGTTGAGACTTCTTGATGTATGTTAAAAAAATGTGGGTAGATAAACATGATGTTTTTTAAAGGCCTTATACGACTTTATTTTTGTAGGTTTTCTTCAGTACACTTCCTTGTAATTAAAGTTATAGATGACCTTCAGCAATATTTCCTCTTCCTGACATTTATTTTAAAAAGACAGATCTGACTTATTTCCAATGTAAAGAGAGCCAATTAGTATCATTCATTGATATACATTTAGAATTGTTCTACTTTAAAATGTCGTTCAATTTATGTATTTATTCAATTCATTAATACCATAAAATAATCGGTTTGAAAATTGCGAATCAGTTGTATTATGAATTGAATTACAAATATTTCAACATTAATCTGAAGTCACACTCTCAATTTGTTCACAATTAATTAACACAGGTACCAATAATAATCATGTATGACTACTTTTAGAATCTCAAGTCAGGTGATAGTCATTGGTCTACAGATGTCACGAGTTCACTTTACTTTTAAGTAATATAGAAATTAGCTGTTGATATCCTTACCTAGTTTGATCGATTAATAAAATTGAGAAAGGAAATGGTGAATATGTCAAAGCGACAACCACCCGACCATAGAGCAAATTTATTCTGTTTATTATTCAGGCGGATGGATTATGAAACTTGATAAAAAAATAATAAAAATTAAAATTACAAAATACCGAACTCCAAGGAAAACTCAAATCGATAAGTTCGTTTTTAAATGGCAAAATTTAAAGCTCACAAACATTAAAACGAATTGAAAACAACGGTCGATTGTAGTACCTGGTACTGGCGTTTCCTGATTTAAACTTTGTTTAATATATTACTAAACCTCTCACTTGTATGACATTCGCATAAAATTCCATTGTATCGAAAACAATATCTCAACAAAACAAACAGGAACCAAAGGTAAAAATATGTCAAAAAGGTACAGTAGTCATCACTGTGTTTTAATCTAAATAATTTTGAAAAAACACAATATGTCAATAATGACAAATAAGATAGCAGATAGACAAACCACTAAGCAAAACGGAAAAAGAATAATGCAAAACAAAGTCACGAGCAATGCTAAAAGGATATTAAAAATAATGAACTAGTAAAGGTGGAAATTTACAATGACAAACACAAGAAAGCTAGAAAACTTAATGTAGATGATAAACAATGTCAGTACTTAAAGTGCATGATAAGTCTTCTAGACAATTACGTCTTAATTGTGAAGTTGATATGGAATATTATTAACAAGGTCTTGATATTTTTCGATGAGCTTTGTTGCAAAAAAAGATGGGAAGTTCCTTGACATAACACTGGTTCGTCGAAGTTCTGCTCTGACGCTGGTGACGTTTTCTAAATTCTTAATAAGTGGACTCTAATAAAGGCAATGCAATGGGATATAATACATGTACTATACAAATTATTGAAACACAAGAATCAATATAGAAACATTACATAAGCTTCATGCGTTACTTAATATGCTGCACTGTAATGTGGACATCAGTTGCTGATTTGCCACTTTGAAATAGTTGTCCTTTCTTCTATAATTGTCAAATATTATTGTTTTTATTTTAAGAGTGGGGCTTAATTTTACTGTTTATTAAAGTCTGCCTGTGTCTGTTGCGTTTTACACCAAGATGATGTCTTCGGTTTCGTTTTATTGATTAACATTGCTATTTGCATTACATTCTACCACAATGGTAAACTAAACCAAAAGATCATTTACCAGTAACTGTAAGTTTTACTATATCTTCATGGTATTTTCACTTAAAAGAGGGACGAAAGATAACAGAGGGACAATCAAACTCATGAATCGACAATAAACTGACAACGCCATGGCTAAAAATGAAAAGGACAAACAGACAAACAATAGTACACATAACACAACATATAAAACTAAAGAATAAACAACACGAACCCCACAAAAAACTAGAGGTGATCTCAGGTGCTCCGGAAGGGTAAGCAGATCTAATTCGGTAGGTCACATTTATGAAAGGGAAGGGGACTGTAGTTAGGACGTAAGGAACATATCCGATATCATTTGTAAAACGGTTATTTCATAACGTTCAACCAACTCGTGATGGCGTCCGTAAAATTTACGAAGAGATGATTTCAACTTCACCATTTGGAACTCTTGATTTAATAGCTTCCTTGTGAGCAACAACGCTCTATCAAGAAAATCATGATAGGAAATGCAAGCATGGGAATATCGTATCAATTGGGAGATGTATACACCGTATGCAGGTGCTGCTGGAATGTTACTAGTTAGAAATGTAAAGTTCACAATGGGAAATTCGCAAAAAAAGCCCCATCATTAACCAAAAAAGTCTTGTCAAATCTGTAAGAAATAATCGTTAAAAAAAATTACATTTTAACAAAAGAGATGGCCTTTGATGCCCAAAATAAAAGTTATAATATACAAAAACACTATTTATAAATCATATATTAAGGAAATGAAAAAAGTATTGCCTTTTTTCTAATAATTACATTTGGGTATTAATTAAGTTTTTTTTGTAGAGCTTGAAACGTATTTGCGTATATTACGCTAAATTATTAAAAAAAAAAAGTTGACGAAAGATCCTCAAGGGGAAAAAAAAAAACTCAGACATTTGACATGTGAAATATTAGAGGAATTTTCGGTAAATAAACACTTTTGAGCAGATTAGTATTCGAGATGTCATTCCGGTTATTTATGTTTCCCTTTATTTTTGTATTTATCATTTTTATAACGAATCAGTTAAAAATCTTGGAAATAATTCAAACAAAAAAGTCATTAGATTTAGAATTTATCCGTTCCTGTCTGGTTTTCGTAACATACTAACGTAAACTCAAAACATCAGACAATCGATGTAAATCACTTATTTGAAGTTTATGAACGTTCGAACGCAAGTAAAAGGATTGATAGTACATAGTCCTTAAAGGCATACAAATTTGAATAAAAATTGTGTTTTCATCAATTTTATTTTACTTTTACTTACTAACGCAACACCTGAACTAACATATAAATTACATACCTAAATTATTTACGTGTTAATTAAAGTGCATTATGCCTACAGTTTTGTGGATGACATATACTTGGCTAAGAAAAAAACACAATGATACGACATACGAAATATTATTCAGCGATACAACCTTACATTTTAACACAACACAAGAACTAAAAATAATACAACATGTATTTGTTCAACATATGAGTACTTGGAATGTACGCGTACGGTCAAGACTCATACGGTCTATTACGAGCCGGACCATACATATATTTTGAACAAATGGGTTTATTTTAGACAAAAAATTATCCAAAAACTTTTATTGAGTATTACAAATTAATATTATTACAATAAGATGAATAAAGTGAAAAAGCTAACATAACATTTATTGAAATTAAATAATTATGTATTTCATTGTATGTTTAAATCCTATTTTGACACTTTCGCCCCCGGGTGAAACTTGTTGGCACAAGGAACATCATATTTCTTATATTTACATGTTTTGTTCATTCATGTTCCTTTGTATTTGCAGCTCGTGATGGTAAAAGACAAGGTGACTTGTTTTACGGCAGCATGCAATGACATTCCTTCTGTTTCCTAATGAGCATTTTCAATTTGCGTGTCAAAGATCTAAAGCACTCATAACGTAACTATAGTTCAATATGCCACATGATAGTTTGTACAACCTTGCATCCTTACCAATAATATCATCCCCCCCGAATAAACTTGACCACTATGTTATAAGTTGGCAGACCGTACGCGTACAGTTCGACCGTATGCGTATGTTGAAAAAGTATGCATAAGGTCCTGACCGTACGGGAACGGTAAAAAACCGCATATGCACTGTCATTTTGAATTCAATTAAAAAATACAACTGATACTATAACCATGATTTTAATTTTTGAATTTCCCCTAGTTTTTATTTTCAATATCAACCCATGTTGACATCGTTTAAAACAGGGCATCACCAGATATAGTTTAATGCCTAAATGATGTTATATTTATTCTCAGTTATCATTAGAGAAATTGAAAGGATATACAATGTTACGTTGACTATTCAATTAAAACTGGAATGTACATGCGACGAAAAATGCTCTTCATCTGAATCATATTATTCTTTACTACAAAATTAGAATGACCTTTACTTAGTGCAATGAATTTCTGTAGTTTTACATTAATATAATGAAAGAACTACAATTGAAAAAGTGAAATAGGAAACAACTGCCGAAAGACCTAACAAATTGAAAATAAAATCAATAAAATAACAATGAAATATTTGTATCGATTCGTCACATAATCCTCCCGTATTGCAATAGTCATCAAGAAATGTTCGTACTATTATCAAATTAAAAGCGTCGAATTAATGAATTTTACATAATGTTGATACATTGTAATAGGATAAGGTGGATATGAAAGACATGACAATGTATTTTTTCAAGTTTTCATTATTCCTAACGTTATCACCAACTATTATGTAATTTTTCCTTTTTTGTGTGCTTTCGTTTTAGGATGAGAAAATTATACTTTGTAAATAAGAAACCTTTTATGCATTTGAAGGGTTTCCTATTGTCTTTAAACCCACTACCTTCTCTTGAAACGCATTGTACCAATTTCTGAATATGACAGCTGCTATCAAATAGTCCGTTTCCTGGTATGTAGGCGTTTGTTTTTCCAGTTCAGTGTTTTTGATGTTCCGTTGTTTTCCTCTATACATGTTTGGTCTTTTCATATTTGGGAGTGAGAGTTCCTAGTGAAACTTAATACAAACAATTGCTTTAGAGCTATTCCAATAAAAGGTGTTACTTTTATTTAATTATTATCTCGGTTTGAGTGTCCTTTTAAATACGATTTGCTGTGTTTCGGATTGTTATCTTTAACATTTCAAAGACTACGGAGATAATCAGAAATTGGAGAGCAAAATTATCAGTTTTACAGGCCAATACAAAATAAAAATATTTCTTTGATTCGCTCTTGTAACTTAATACATCAATACATGCAATAGTGTAAGATGCGTCAGATTCCAAACTGAGATTTCTGCCCCTCTCACCTGAGTTGTGACTCAAAGTATGAATAAGGCATACATAGATATATAGATTCTTACATTGATACGAGTGGATTATCGGATGTATCCAATCAAGATAGTTAAATTATCAATTTGCGAGGACTTTCAATTTTAAAATTTAACTATATATAAATCCGATAATCCACGAGTAAATAATTATGTAAGAATCTGTTTCTCTAATGATTAAAAAAATAATTTTCCGTTTTTGTTAAACGAAAATCCCCTTCGCGTGCCTTTCACATTCCACGAAGTTGTCAATTTCATTAACACCTGTAAGCATATTTTGATTCATCCAGTTAGCTAAAGAGGTTATGACCCTTCTATTTATCCAATGATCTCTTGAGACGTTGATTAAATTTTTTTATACAATGGGTTCGGAAAGGGATAAATGACCATAGAATTAGAGCAATAGTTATATCTCTATGGTCTTTCCATTATCAGTTAAACCATTTCTACATATCGCGTTTTTTTTTGTTGTGCAGGTAGCAAAATTTAAAGATCAATGAATATTGGAACGCAAGAAAAAAAATGCCGTCATTATGCTTATTGACACGAATCATAATTGACATGGTCAAATTTATAAATTACCTATGTACAAAACTTTTGAATTTTTGAAATACTAAGTCTTTTTTACCTCAGGAGTAGATCACCTCAACTGTATTTGGTAAAAATTTTAGGAATTTTGGTTATAAATGCTCTTCAACTTCGTATTTCATTTGGCCTTTTTTTTTAAACGTTTTTGAATTCGAGCGTCACGGCACTTTTCTATACAAAACGCGCGTCTGGTGTAAATACAAAAATTAATCATATTATCTATGATGATTGTATTCACAACTTGAAGCGTTTTAGATATTGATTACACGCGTTCAAGGATGAAAGTGTTAACAGCAAATTGCTTACATATTTGATTTTTTTAGTTGATATTAAATAATGATAACTGTAATGCCATTTTGTTGCTAGGATTGGAATGTAAGTCAGATTATATTGTCGATGCTGATGTTACGAGTATACACATAAAGTCATCATAGTGCTAAAGGAAATGAGTGTTGCGTTAAATCAACAAAACTTACTTACATATAACATTGTATAACATTCGAATTGATAATTTGTTTGCGATTTTTTTTTTATCGAAAAACAATTAGCACAAACCAAAATCATATGATTGTGCCTGTGTAGGGTTATTGTTTCCAAGTTTCCCAATATTTCGTTGTTCTTGTTGCAATAAATTTTCAGTGTTAATCCTAAAAGAAGGTTTGGTGTCTTTACGTTTACTCTTAAATGATTAGTCTGTATAATGTTTATCTTCTCAGACAAAATCAGAATATTATAACAAAATAACTTTCAGGTTGAACCTAATATCCTAGCTAGCCGAAATTGTTCTAAAATTAAAAATAATAATTGGCGAAACAACTTAAAAATCTGTTTGTAATTCATTTGAATTGAAAACAACAATTGAGATTTTTATCTAAAAGTACATTACGGTTTTCAATGTTTCAATCAGTCTGATGTTTAACGTTGAAGTCTATATCATCAGATAACTTCCTCATTGGTGACACTTCTTTCTTATTTACAGTAAATATTATAAAATGATAACCATTTCAATTAAGCAAGCCACAGGAATATGATACAACACAGTATACAGATGACAAAATATTTTGTATAATGCCTTACAAGAAGAATAAATATATAAGTACATTGTAATAGATATAGTGGTCAATACCAGACATCCTACGTACTTTTAGAATGAAATGTTTTGATTCTTCGATGGATTTATCTTTCAAAGTATTGGAATACTAAATTTTAAGTTTGTATCTCAATAAAGCAAAGAATAAACAGCCATGTCCCGAAATAAAGAAGTATTGGAATTATATTGATTTTATTTTAGTTTTATGACTCAAAATCGAGTTTGTTTCAAAATTTCACAGGAGATTAATGTGATTACTATTATCCATAAAATGTATGAAATTAATTAAAATGGTCGATTCGGAAAGGTTGACATGACAAAAATAAGTATTCCTCATGCATGTCATGTTCCTTGCTTTTATGAAAACTTCGAGCACGATTATTGTTCTTAGAGTCAGAAATCAACCAAACAAAAAAAACAAGATTTGGGGTTTCGAGCACAAAATTGAACACAGTGTACTGAGTAATGTTTAGTTTAGTTTAAACATTATTTATTAATGAAAAATACAAAATAAAATATTACAATGATAAATGAAGTTCAAATATGGGATTCGGAAACAAGTTTTGAGTTTTGAGTAATGTTTAACAACAGTGTTTGTTATATTAACTTTGTTGTATTCAAAATTATTGTTTTTGATTATAATCATTTATAATTTTGTAACGTAATAACACCATTCAGTTTCAATTACTTTTCATATACAGATGCCAGATATCATATGATGTGATATGAGAGACAACTCTCCATCCAAGTAACATTTATAAAAGTAAACCATTATAAGTCAAAGCACGGTCTTAAAAAACGAATTCTTGGCTCACACCGAACAGCAAGATAAAATGGACCATAAAAAAGTATTCAAACGGGGAAAAAGTAAAATCACAAAAATTCTGAACTCAGAGAAAAATCAAATCGGAAAGACCCTAATCACATGGCCAAATCAAATGACAAAACACATAAAAAACGAATGTACAGGAACTGTCATATTCCTGACTTGGAACAGGCATTTTCAAATCTAGAAAATAGTGGATTAAACCTGTTTTTTAGCGCTTAACCTCTCACTTTGTTGACAGTCTGGTCAAATTCCGTTATATTTACAATGATGCGTGAACTAAACAGGCATGATAAATAAAATAGTCTAAATATGAGTACAGCAGTCAAAATCGTGTATCAATTTTGAAAGGGACAATTTAACAGAACGGAAAAACATCTACAAACACAAGCTATTGAATATCGAATAAGTTGGGAGATATATATTCCTTATGCAGGTGAAGTTGGTATATTGCTACTAAGGTGGGGAAAATTTATAATTTCAAAATTAAAATCGTCTCGTTTGTCATAGATTCTGGTACTGAGATGACTGTGTAAGTCAAATTCGAGATATAAGTCTAAAAATGAGGCGGAGGAAGCCGTGTCTGTTGTTTCTTTAATTTCTAGTTCTGGGGGATATATTAATGGAACCCAATCAGAAAAGTTCGGATTATTTATGGAAAGAACATCATCAATATATCTGAAAGTGAAATTAAATAATCTGGCTTTTCTTATCCTCTTGTTTTTGAAGTGTCTGAAGGAACTCCGATTCGTATGAAAATAAGAAGAGGTCGGCAAGAAGAGACGCACAGTTTGTTCCCATACGATGCCGACAATTTGTCGAAAAAGTCTACCTCCAAACTCAACCAACATGTTGTCGATAAGAACCTCAAGCATACTGATCACTTGTTCTTCTGTGTACATGTAGAATGTTTTACCTTTTTGTTTGTCACTATTAACAAAATATGCCTTATGATATCCCAAAGTAATAAATGTATAGCGTATGCTACAATTTTTATGTTGAACGGCATTTTGGATTATTTCTTTCAGGCGATTTTTTTTCAATTTCACACGGGGAATGGTCGTATACAGGGTTGAAAAATCAAAAGTTTTGATAGAACTAATTTCAGAAAAAGACCGAGATTTAAAATTGTTTAGAAGTTCTTTAGAATTTTTAAGAATCCACATATGGTTAATACCACTACGCGAGTAAACAGTTTCACAGTATTTCTGTAGACCCTCTTTCACTGCGGACAGATTTTAGTCAATCTAATGGACAATTCTTTAGTGGAACATGAAGATGAGCCAGCAAAATACCATTGTTTGTACGGAATTTTATGAAGCTTATGTATCCAAAGTAAAAGTACAACATTGTGTATACATCTTAGACACATTGTCTTGGGTTAAAAAAAGAACTATTATATCATGCCGTGTTTTATGTTGATGTTTATGTTTTAAGACAACTTCCTGGTGCTAATCCTTATTTTTTGTGATTTACAAAACTATAAAAATACCAATGATTTTAATTTTAACGACATATACATGATATAGTAGCAGAATGCTATAGACTATATACATAAGAAATAAATGCGTGTACCTATAGAAAGAGTTATCTTATTCCCATGACTATATTCTCATGATTCTTCTATCTGAACATAATAGACTTATTAAAAAAAATACAGTAAGCGAATTATTTAAATAGTACTGAATTTAACTTAAAAGATAAGGCTGCAACATTTTAACCCCAAAATATATTATTCAAATGTTTCGTCGGATAATGACTGTATATACCAGGTCATGGAAATTACAAAGTAGTTTTTTAACCAGGATTTTTTTTTATCTTGCTATCTTCACTGCATAATGTTTTTATTTGATTATTTCATACTGTTAACGTATATTTTCCCCGCCAAACGGATTTTCCACTAGAATATTTGCAATGAACAATGTCATAATATCTGTTTCCAGATTGAAACAAATATCATATGCCTATTATACCGAAAGGAATATACACTGTCATTCTTATAACAGTGGTTAAACTATCCAGAACATTTTTTTGTTATTTCAAAATTGTATTTTAAGGGAACTAATATATTACAATATCCCGTTTTACAAAGTACATGACACTTTTGTAAACTTGCACTTTGAAATATACACGTATTTCATCATATCTAGCCAGCAGATGTGAATGGGGTTGACGTCTTTATTAGATTTATTAATTTGTATGTTTGTATATTTTTTTTAGTCAGTTGTTTTAGTATGTATGTGATGTTTTATAACACTCCTTCGGCTTCGACTGACGAATCCAATTTATAGTCACGTTAACATTTGAGGTCGGCTGATCGGTCAATTTGATCAAAATAAATGTAAAAAAAAAGAAATATAAAAAGGGTCATACAGGTGGAATTTTCAGCTATATATAAGACCCAGATCAACCAACCATTATCGTTACAAAATACCTGTACCAAGTCAGAAATATAACAGTTGTGTTCAGTCCTTTCTTTCAATCGAAATAGTTAACGTTTGACTTTGGCACTTTGATCTCATTATAAGAAATACTGATGACTTTAAAATAAGCTTTCTACATGTTATAATTAAAACAAAGTAATTCGTTTTTTGAATAACGAAGACATAGTATTTACATTAAAAATCAATTTGTTTAGTAAACTATCAAAACTAGGGATGGTCTAATGAATACCTTAGGAGTTCGTCCCCTTTATTTTTCGTCATTCGTTTTTTTAATGATATTCGTATTTTATTTTAATATTATAGCTGTAATTTATATTTTAATTATAAATCAAGATTCAACTGCAAATGAGTGTTTGACTAGTGAAAAAAATTGTGTTCATAGTGCTCAAGTACTAGAGGAACTATTGATAGATAAAGCATTTCTGACCTAATTTTAGTATAGAATATTTGATCTTGCCGTTATTTTTGTTTCTCTTTATCTTTGTAATGATCATTATAACGATTCAAAACATATGGTGCTCTGTTCAATAACTAAAAGCCATAAGGCTTTGCTTTTTCCCGTTCCTGTCTGTGTTTCGTAACCTACTAACGTAAACTCCAGACATCAAACAATCGATATAAATCACTTGTTTGAAGTTTCTAAACGTTCAAACGCAAGCAAAAGGTTTGATAGTACATATTGCCTAAAGGCATGCAAATTTGAATAAAAAATGTGTGTTCATCAATTCTATTTTACTTTTACCTACAAACCCAACATCTGAACTTACATATAGATTACATAAATAAGTTCGACTGTTCATTATGTGTTATGCTTAGAGGCTTTTTTAGGTGTATGTTATTTTTATCCATCTGAGGAGTTAAGTCTCTTTCAACTGAATTTTATAGTTCATTCTTATGTTGTACTGTTACACCTCTGTCCCAGGTTGGGGAGGGTTGGGATGTCACTAACATTTTAAACCCCGCTACATTTTTATGAGTGTGCCTGTCCCAAGTCAGGAGCTGGAAATTCAGTGGTTTTCGTTTGTTGATGTGTTTCATATTTTGTTTTCGTAATGTTTTTGTACATAAATTAGGCTGTTAGTTTTCTCGTTTTAATTGTTTTACATTAATAATTTTTTATCAATTTTGGACCATTTTATAGGTGACTATGTGGTATGTGATTTGTTCATTGTTGAAGGCCGTACTGTGACCTATGGTTGATAATTTCTGTGTCATTTGGTCTCTTGTGGAGAGTTGTTTTATTGGCAACCATACCACTTCTTTTTTTTTTATATAAATGTACATGATATCGCCTCAGCTGTTTACACTTGGCTACGATTTAAATACAAAAATTAGCCAGTTTTACATTAATTAAATAAAAGAATAACGACTGTAAAGTAAAACAGGGAACAACCAAAAAAAAAAAATCCAAACATATTTAAAATAAAAAATAAAATATTAAAAGCTTTAACAATAAAATATGTGTATCGAGTCATTGCATATTCCTCCCGTATTGCCATATTCATCAATAAATGTTCGTATTTTAATCAAATTAATAGCTTCGGGTTATTGGTTTAACATATAGATGATACAGTGTAATACGATATAGTTGATATGAAAGAGATGACAATGTCTTTTATTTTTAATTTTACATTATTCCTAACGTTATCATCGAGTATTATGTAATATTTCCTTTTTTTTTTGTACTTCACATATTTTGTTTTAGGATGAGATAATTACACTTTGATTTGATTTAAAGAAGAAACCTTTTCTGCATTTGATGCATTTACTATAATTGTTCCTCAATCCTCCGTTTTTCGTAAAATGTATTTACCTAGTCAGGAATATGACAGTTGCTACCAAATAGTTCATTTGTATGAGTGTAGGCGTTTGTTTTTGTTCCAGTTCAATGTTTTTGTTGTTCGGTTGTTTTCCTCATATAGTTGACATGTTTCCCACAGTTTTAGTCTGTAACCCGTATTTGTTTTCCCTTAATCGATGTATTACTTTTGAACAGTGGTATACTACTAAATCCTTTTTGTGGGTACATTTTGGTGTTTAGCTCTGCAACTGTTCTTCGACCGTTCTTGATTATGGTAACGCCATGAGAGATGGAAAGACGCTTCGTACACATATATTTATAATAAAGCGTCTGCTTGATCGTCGGCCCCCGGGGTTATCATCAGTGCAGGAAACAGTACTAAGTAACTATCATGATTTATAAGAAAGCTTTCTAACATTGACAATTCACAATGTTGAAGTGAGAAAATGTAATTTGTTAGGTCATATTTGGATGAAAGAGTACATGACATGATTATGCTTGAGACTACATGAATATTTCCATCGTCATTTGTGAAACAGATATTCCATAGCGATCAACCAACTATGATTTTCGATGAGATTAATTTGAACTTCATCATTTGGATCGTTTTGTTTTATTTGATCCTTGTAAGAAACAATTCTTTGTGAAGGAAATCAAGTACTACATGTCAAAAAGAAAACAAAAAAGATAAATTGACTATCTTAAATCATATTGATTCTCAGGCATTGAAGTATTTATACATTTTTGGATTTTTCATATTTTTGGAGTGACCAATCCTAATGGAGATTAATACAAACAATTGATCTGTAGCTATCACAAATATAAGGTGTTACTGTAATTTGATTATTATATCTTTGGAGTATGCTTTTAAATACGATTTGCCGTGTTTCTGTTTGTAATCTTTGACATTTTTAAGACAATGGAGATAATAAAAAATTGAAGAACAAAAATGACCACTTATACATGACAACACAAAATAGCAATACTACTTTGGTACGCCCTTGTAACTAAATGCATCACTACATGCAATAGTGTAAGATACGTCAGATTCCGAACAATTTCTGCCCTTTTTCCAGAGTAAGAACTCAAAGTATGACAGGGACATACACATATATGATACTATCTCTATCTTCTTTCAATTAGCAGTTAAACCATTTCCACATATCGTGTTTGTTTAGTTGCGCAGGTAGCATATATTTATAGGACAATGAATTTCAGTACCCAAGAACAAAATTCCGCCATCATGCTTATCCATTAAACTTGAAGCGTTTTAGATATTGATAACATTAAAGGCATTCAAGAATGAAAGTGTTAACATACAAAATGTTTACAGACTTGATTATTTAGTTGTTATTAAAATAATGATAACTGTAATGCCGTTTTGTTGCTAGGATTGAAATGTAAGTCAGATTATGTTGTCGATGCTGATGTTATGTACTGGTATATACATAACGCCATCATAGTTATAAAGGCAATGATGGTTACTTTAATTTAATACACTTAAAAGACTTACATATAACATTTTGAATAGATAATTTGTTTGCTAAGAAAATTCTTTATCGGGAAGCAATTAACACAAACCAAAATCTCATGATTCAGTCTGTTGAGGATTAACGTTCCACGTATCCCAATTTTTCGTTGTAGCAATACACTTTCATTGTTAATCCTTAAAGAAGGTTTGATGTATTTATGTTTACTCTTTAACGATTGGTCTGTATATTGTTTATCTACTAAGAAAAAATCTAAATTCCTACAAGGAAGATATGCATCTTATAGATTAACGTTGGCATGTCTGTCTGCAGTTATGAAAAGCCATTAATCTAATGTCACATGTCATATGTTCCTTATGAAAGCATCGCAAAACAATATGATAAGAGTTGGCGATTATAAGATTACAGCTGTTGTTTGAATATGTAAACATAAACTACATATTGTTTTGAATAATTGCAGATAATTTTGGTGCAGTTTCTACATAAACAATGGTTTCTATTTTTAAACATGTAAAGGTGTATCAAATTCAGAATCCAGCTGGATTCTAGATGTTAAACGTCGGACTCACGTATCTATGCATTCGTCATCTATAAAATATTAGTCCGTTATGAATACAACAATATCTCGTATGAAAACTGAATTTACTTGCTAAAATAATAATGTTTAATAGTTACTGAAATGTCTTTTATTTGAACAAATAAAAGTACAGTCAACATCGGTACGAATCATAGACACATTTTCTTGGATTAAAAAAGATTTATTATATCATGCTGTGTCTTGTGCGTTTTATGTTGATGTTTTAGACAACTTCTTGGTGTTAATACGATTTCACTTTTAACAACACACGCAGTATCAGAATGCTAAAGCTTTATATAGAGTGTTCGTGTTGCTTAGTTTTTAGTTTTCTACGTTGTATATTGTGTACTAGATCAAAATGACAGGTTTTTTTTTTTTTATCAAAAATAGTTTAATAGTGATCAGTGTCCTTCAAGTTGCAAAAACAAAACTGTACGTCTTAATTACAAACGTTAAGAAACTCGTAACAATACTAAACTTGTTAACAATTTGCTGGTCCTTTTTGTCTTATTTCGACGCAGTTAGAACTGACATATTGCGTTTATGTTGATATTATATTATTTAACATATTTCTGCTTATTAACACAATTGAACCTATAACAATAACAAACGTTTCCGCACTGCGATATAAAAGTTCTTAACACTGTAGGTCATTCCGAAACATAATTCTTCCCTTTAACAATTAGTCGTTTTAAAATAGAATCGTCTAAAGATTTGTACATGTAGCTGAGGAATTAAATGATTTTTTTTAATTTCACGTGCCTTTTCTGTAATAAGAAATTAATTGTTAATTTAAAAAAAGGCCAACTAATGCAATTTCAAGGTTACAAAACACAATATACGTTACAAGTTCTTCAATATTAATCATTTGAAACCCAAAAATAAATGGATAAAAAAATAAAAAATGCAGTAAAAGTCAGGGTAAAAACGTAAAAAGACAAAAGATGAGAATAGTTGTGCATACGAATAATATTTGGTTTTTGGTTGTCAGAAACAGCTATTTCAATAAAACAATAGAATGACTACATGAAAACTGCCTAAATCTTCAAGTGTTTATCCATTCATTGTTCGATAATAACTGATACATTAGTAACACAAAAACAGTGTGCTATCATACTACTGATAAACGGCTTCACCCGAGACTCAGTTCTTACTACAAATATAATTTGTATAAACGTGGTTTTTCTGTTAGCACTCGCCAGTTTCAAATGCGGCAAAAAAACAAACTGCAATGGGTTATTAAACATCAAAAGTTATAAAATAAAATATCAGTTTGTATCAATATCTTGCATAATTTTTAACTTTAATAACCACACTATATATACACGTCACACAATCACATCATTCCTCATACACTATTTAACCAATGCCCTTACACAATAAATCATAGCACAAAATACCTTCTACCATTGCACCATATGACATACACCATTACCCTTTACCCGTTTATTGGAAAGTGTAAACCATCAAAGGGCTGTATGACTATAACAATGTAGTGTAAGGAAACTGTATCTACGCTCTAAATTCTAAATACAAATACTTACTGAAATGTCTTTGCTTTAAACAAAGTGAAAGTACAACATAAATATAAATCTAAGACACATTTTCTTAGATCCAAAAATAGTTATTATATCATGCAGTGTTTTTGTTGATGTTTATATTGTATGACAACTGTTTTTTGTCCTTTTTTTTTTTGATTAACAAGAGTATGAAATTACCAATGATTACATTTTTAACGACGCATAGTAGCAAGATGATAAAAACTATAGACAGAAAAAATAATTGCGTGTACCTACAGAAAAGGTAATCTTATTCCCATGACTATATTCTCATGATTCTGCTATTTGAACACAATAGACTTATTAAAAACACATGATTGTAAGCGAATTATTTGAAAAGTAAAGAATTTACCTCAAAGTGTTAAAAGATAAGGCTGGAAATTAATATTAGGACTCACAATTGAATACTTATTTATTGGTCAGTAGTTTGAGATATGTTTAGATCAAAGTGACAAATAGCCTAATTGTGAGCGGTAACGTCTAAAAGAGCGACGACAGATACCAAAAGGTCAGTCAAACTCATAAATCGAAAACACCATTGCTAAAAATGAAAAGGACAAACACACAAACAATAGTACACATGACACAACATAGAAACTAAAAAATAAGCAAGACGAACCCCACCAAAAACTGTGGGTGATCTCATGTGCTCTGGAAGGTTAGCAGATCCTGCTCCACATGTGGCAGCCGTCGTGTTGCTCATGTTAAAAAAAATCAGGTAAATAGCCTAATTCAGTAGGTCACCTTCATGAAAGAGAAGGGGATTGTAGTTACGACGTAAGGAACATATCCGTTATCATCTGTGAAACGGTTATTCAATAACGGTCAACCAACTTCGTGGCGACGGTAAAAATTACAAAGGGATGATTTCAACTTCACCATTTGGAACTCTTGATTTAATAAGTGGCAGAAAATGAAATAAAGCTGTGGGAAGAGGTTGCAGCATAATTGTGAAGAAATTTGTAATGATACCAACATTGTTAGTTTGTCTTATTTCAAAGCAGATAGGAATGGCATATTGTGTTTATTTTGATGTTATACTGTAAAACATTTTCCTTATTATTTGTTCCAATGGAGATGGTAAAATGTTTCTGCATTATAGTATTTCTAAACACTGCAGGCAATTCCGAAACAGCATTCTTCCCTTTAACAAAATGACATTTTATTATTTAATCTTCTAAAGATGTGTACATTTAGCATACGGAATTAAAATGCTATACTTTTTGGGGTTTATCTCACTTAATCACTGATAATACAATACTATCTTTAAATCTGCGATATAAAGTATTAACTTTACAAGTGTTTGAAGCATAGTTTTAGGTGACCTCTTTACTCTTAACGATAGTCCGCCGGAAAGGAGAACTGATGCTATGAAGAAAAATATTAAAAAGTCAAAAAATATCAATCTTTATTGTTCAACTTTCAACTAAACGGATGTGTTTGATACACTCATTAACGATGAATTCCGTGTTCCCGGACGAGGCTTAAAACATGAATTAGTTATATATACTGCAAATTGCTGTACATTTTGTTCATTTTCTATAGTATTTATATTTCGAAGGTGAAAACTTATACGGTGTATATATTTGAAACTATTAGCCTTAAAATGCGTACATGGAAGGATGATCTGATACACAGACATACTGATGTTCATAAATAAATTCCAATCGCCGTACCGTTATCTTGCAGTCTTCACATTCTGATTAACAGCATCATTAAAGAATAGACAGAAAGTGTTGCAGGGAATATAGACACCTATGCGTTATGCAGTACACTTGCGTTTTACTTATTACGAGATTACCATCTTGAAGTACAACTTTCTCTTCAGTCGCCATTCGTTCGTGTTGTTTATTCTTTAGTTTTCTATGTTGTGTCATGTGTACTAATGTTTTTCTGTTTTTCTTTTTCATTTTTCATTGTTTTTAGCCATGGCGTTGTCAGTTTGTTTTAGATTTATGAGTTTGACTGTCCTTTTGGTATCTTTCGTCCCTCTTTTAAGCAAAAGTGAAATCGATTTGTCTGTTATTGTGATGTGTATATAAAATACATCAAAGTATTGTGAATTTGCACTTTGTATTAAACGTTTATCACCATATCTAGCCAGAGGATTTGAATGGTTTTGACGTGTTTGTTAGATTTATTTGTATGTTTGTGTGAATTTTTTAGTTGGTTGTGTTGAATGTCTCTGATGTTTTATTACATTGCTTTGGCTTTGGCTGACGGATCCCAAATATAGTCACAATAAACAGTTATTGCTGTTCCAATTGCTCAGCCAAATCTTGTCAAAACAATAGAACAATAAATAACGGTCACACAACAAGTGGAATTTTTAGCTATATTTAAGACCACGATCAACCACCCATTTTCGTCGCAAAATGCCTGTACAAAACTAGAAATATAACAGCTGTCTTCAATCTTTTCCTTTAGTAGTTATAGTTTACAATTAATTTCATCAGTTATTATTATCTTCCCCTTGGTCTTTCTTAGTGTACCGTGGAGGTCTGTACTTTTGTTAATAACTTGTCAATAAACAAAAACGGAAAACGCAGTTTTATCTTATGATTATTAGAAAATACTGATAATTTGAATTTTTTTCTAAAACTTTATTAATGTTGGTTTTGAAGAATAAAGCTACAGCAATTACATTTGAAAAAAAATATATAGCTGAAACAACTTTCCAAACAAGAGATGTTTTAATAAAAACTTATTAGTGTTTCCCCTTTATTTTTTGACATTCTTATGTTTAAATGATTTTTGTATTTTATTTTAATATACCAGTATGTAAACAAATGGTCTGTCATGGATATGCAAGTGTATGAAACGAACTCAATCTTTGAAATAAAAAAAAAAAAAAAAATGTCATGCGTCCGACGGCGTCCGACGCGATCTAATGATTTTACCTTTATCAGGAACGCTAAATTTTGATTGACCGATTTCTTATGTTTAAACGCCACTTCTAAGCACCGCTTTTAGGCTATGTCGTGGCGGCCATTTTTTATTGGTGGAGGAAGCTGGAATGCTTTGAGAAAACCATCGACCTTTGATTAAGAAACTGACAAACATATGTGCGTATTGTTATGCGTTTACTTTTCTACATTGGCTAGAGGTATAGGGGGAGGGTTGAGATCTCACAAACATGTTTAACCCCGCCGCGTTTTTGCGCCTGTCCCAAGTCAGGAGCCTCTGGCCTTTATTAGTCTTGTATTATTTTAATTTTAGTTTCTTGTGTACAATTTGGAAATTAGTATGGCGTTCATTATCACTGAACTAGTATATATTTGTTTAGGGGCCAGTTGAAGGACGCCTCCGGGTGCGGGAATTTCTCGTTACATTGAAGACTTGTTGGTGACCTTCTGCTGTTGTTTTTTTCTATGGTCGGGTTGTTGTCTCTTTGGCACATTCCCCATTTCCATTCTCAATTTTATAGTCAATTAAGAATCGAATGCACCCCTCCCCCCTGCAATATTGGTTTTCGAACTCACAACCTTAGTGTAAACTAGTTTCTGATTACAGTAGTAGAACTGCTTTGAGCATTTTGCCTCCGGGGCTTTGCCTAGGATGTATAAGAACTGAAACAGTTGAGCTTTATAACAAAAATGGGAATAGATACACACCCACTTGTGTTTATAGATTGCTTAATCTAAATGTACTATGGTATATATTTATAATAAGGTGAAATTATAACTATCCTACTGCCTGTCGATACTTTTATTTTTGTACTGCACAAGTCATTCGTCTTTCACTGTCCATGGCGTTAAAACACTAAATCCCTTGGATGTGTTTTAATTGATTTAAATCTCTCATCCATGCAATTTCTTTTATTATTAATTGTTTTTGGCTTTTAACTAACTTCCAGTAATTAAGAGTACTCTTATATCGTACTTTCGTGTTATTTGACCTGTTGATACAATCTGTAATGGATCTCTGCTATTCAATGTGTAACTACTCATTGTTATATAATGCTATATCTCGTCTAACTGATCTTCATATGTACCACTTTTGATAAGTACTTAATTTGAGGATACATATGGTAAGTGTTCACTTATGTACTACTCGGACTGTGAGCAATCAAATATATTTTGTAAAGTATGTTTCCATACTTGAAACCAAAACTTCAATATATTTGAATTAACCTGTGTACACAACTATATTTTACACCATTTTGTCCGCGGTTAAAATTGTCTTTTTGATACTTTTCCTACACATGTCCCATTAACATGAATACTTTTGTATTCGTATTGTGGCATATAGTAATAAATTTATCTGTTCAATGTAAGTTAACTTGTTTTTAATTATAGGTATTTTTTATCGAGTTAATCTATTAAAATTAATATTTTATAGTGTGTCTTATCTATGTTGTTAGGTTTCAAAACTGTTTAGTGTTAAGATCAATTTTGGTTCTTCTTAGAACGTTCAAACCCGCTGCATTTGTATGCACATGCCCTGAAGCCTTTGTTCAGTGGTTGTCGTTTAGTGTAGTAGTTCATAAGTGTTTCTCCTTTCCCTTTGTTTATATAGATAGGACAATTGTTTTATCACTTTGAATTGTTTAACAATAGCCATCTTTGGGCCATTTATAGGTTGCGTTTTGGGGTAAAATAAAGAATCCGTGTTGAAAGTCGTACTTTGAAGTATAATTGTTCACTTTTTATAAATGATTACTTGAAAGAAAAAATGTAACATTGCAGTTATGCTGCATTTTTCTTACTTATCTAAACAAAATAGCCAAATCAGTCTTAGATCAACTCTGCCTGAGTGAGTTGAATATGTTTGGTTCTTTTGATTATGATTGTGAGATAATGTTCTGCTTTGTAGCCAATACATCATTTGTTTTTATTCTGCTTTGATAAGGACACTTTAATGAGTATTTACAGTGTTTTGAATTCAATAAAAGCTCATTTAATTTCACATATATTGTTTCTTATTTATTTTAAACTTTCACAGTTTCATTGGTCCGGCTTATATATATACTGAGCGAAAAAAAAGTTATTTTAAATCGAATTCAAACATAATATACATGTATGTATATCTCTTCATATAAATACTACTAGAACACACCCGCGCGGGCATATACAGCTTATAAACTGTTGTAGGATGATTTTTTGTAAAAGATATTATGACTGGAGAATTTCATATAAGGTATCAGAAGCCCTCTCCCTTTTGTCCGAAGTCCATTATGTTTTTTCTTTCTGTTAAATTCGATTATTTTTCATGTTTCTGGCCTTATACCACAATTATTCCTCCCCTTTGCTACAGTGCATTTTTTGGTAAAAGTCAAATTAAATTTAAAAATTGCACCGCTTCAAACATGAAATAAATGAAACTGCTTAAAGACCATTATTATTCTACTAAAATGTGCTTCTAGGACAATCCATCATTGCTTTTCCTTTTGATAGCCCTATTAACATGCCCATGGTAGGATTTAAATCTCGTATAAATGACTAAGGCTCATTTGAGGGGTGGTCTGAGGGGCCCTGATCCCGAAATACCGGTTTTAAAAGATGTAATCCCGAGGTGCGTATTTTAACGAAATTGATATCCCGACATCCCGAAATAAAAAAATAAATATTCCCGCATCCCGTAAAGATCAATCCCGAAATCCCGAGCTTAAAAACACCCGAACCCGACGTCCCGAATAAGTCCAGCCTCCCTCTAATCTCTACCCTACTTTCATTTTGGCCAAACACAAACTTTCACTTTCAACAATAAATATTTATACCTCATTTATGGGAATTATGTTTTCTAGTCTGTTCGTCAGTTCGTTCATTCGTCCGCCCTTCTGTCCGGCTTTAGGTTAAAGTTTTCACTTTCAACAATAAATTTGTATGTCCCATTTATGGGAATTATGTTTTCTAGTCCGTTCGTTCGTCCGTCCGTCTGTCCCGCTTCAGGTTAAAGTTTTTGTCGAGGTAGTTTTTGATGAAGTTGAAGTTCAACCAACTCGAAACTTATATTACTAAATATGTTCCCTATGATATGATCTTTCTAATTTTAATGCCAAATTAGAGATTTTACCCCATTTCACGGTCCACTAAATATACTAGTAAATGATAGTGCTGATGTGGCATCCGTATACTATGGACACATTCTTGTTTCCACATGTTTTACTTATTTCAATATATATATGTAACTGGTATGACCCCTAAGATAGTAAATATTTCAGAAAAAAGTAGAGACTCTCTGTATATTATAGTAGTATAATCGTAGTTTACAGGTGGATAAACGCGAAAACATAATTGTCTCTAAGGAGGTATATTAGTTGTGGTTCTTGCGATCTAAAAACCATGATATTGAGAACGCTCTGATTGGGTTATTTATTTTTCATTTTTGTAATCTATCAAACGATTGGTTGTTCTGGTGCATGTTTCAAACCGGAAGTCTTATCTATGACTAAAAGTCAGTCTAATAACGGAAATAATATCCGGACACCTATTTTGTCGTTTTTCTCCCAAAAAAACTCAATCTGAATAATCATAAGAACGGATGACAAATGCGACTATGTATGTTTCCTAAAGAACATAGAGGCATAATGATTAATTTATTGTGGAAGGAAGAGAAGCGACACACAAAATGAGGTCTTCTCGTTTAATAGTATAGATACAAAACAGTCGGAATAAAACCAAAATCGCTGATAACATGTATGTAAAAGATCACTTGAAAATGAAAAGTGGTCATTACGAGTTCTCCCGTGATGGGCAAACTTATAAAAAATGCAGTTCGATTAAACCAGTTCAAATAGTTCATTGGTACACAGTGGCTTTACTTTAATTGAAAGCACAGAACGCAACTAAGCATAAAATTTCCGATATATTCTTCTCACAATGCCTAAAGGTCAAAATTAAATTATAAAATGAAACTTGCAATTGCAATTGAATCTGAAATTCTTATTGTGACTTAACGAAAACAAAATAATGTTTAGATCATATATTTTTAGTCAAGCAGCTTAGTCCAATTTTTCATCAGAATTCTGCAAAATGTGTTAAAAGCATCAAACTTTTCCTGCATAATCATGAAATGATATCCTGCACCGGACTTGAGCATATTGACTACTGCTGCACCGTCAATTATTTTTGCATTCTCTTGAGGGTTAACTATTGTTTTAGATATTAACGACTCAAGACATTTTCCTGATAGATCAGACTTATCACAATGAGTATGGTCCCATTTGACTCGATGATGGCGGGTTCCTCTTGTTACGGCGAAGATACGTTCTTGATTTTGTTTGGAGGCCTTCATATCGAGATGGCCATTCTATAAACTATTGGAGATTGGCTGAAAGTGTGAGGTTGGACCAATGCTATTTCTTTGATGCGATAAAAGTGTGCGTTCCCTACATAGTAAACCGAAATACCAATGTTTGACGCATTGGTGTAGTATGGGACACATATGTAGAAAACAGCCTCAAGTGTGCAACCAGCGAAAAGAGAGGGAAGGAAATTCGAAGGCGAGTTCAAGGCAAAAAAAATATCTCTTATAACTGGCATGACTGTCTTCGGGTTGATGAGAATAAAAGGCAGCTGTTTCGATTTCTATCGGAAAAGTTGACAGAAGTAGCAAATAATGAAAAGAAAGTTATCTGTAAAGTCGGAAAGAATGTGATTTCAAAGCAGGCGCACATAGACAAGTCAAAACTACAACCTTGCAAACACGAAGATACGAGAATAATGATTCACGTTCCAAATATAGACAGGGATTTGTTTTTTAAATCAGCATTAAAACTGTGGATAAAGACGTAATTGTGATCGCTTTATATGTTTTAAAGATACAGGAGCTGATGAGATATGAATAGCATTTGCAACCGGGAAAAATTTCCTTTACATTCCTTTTCATGATACTGCACAATCTTTGGGTCATCTTAAATCTAGGATTTTACCAATATTTCACGCCTTTAGAGGTTGCAACACTGTATCTTCATTTGCAAGACGAGGAAAGAAAACAACATGGGGTAAATGTACATGGAATGCTTTCCCCGAGGTATCCGCTACTTTTAAACGGATGACAGATCAGCCATGCAAGTACAATATGCTGCGATTTAATTCTACCATTGCTTGAGTAATATGTTGTTCTTTTGTACCATCGGACAAGTGAATCCAACAGTGTAAATGAAGCTAGAAAAGTACTGTTTGCACATAAAGGTAGATCAATCAAGTCTGTACCACCAATACGAGAGGCACTCTATCAACATGCACACGTTCTGTGTACCAAACTGGATTTATTTAGATACAGTGTCTGTTTTACAGCCTGTTTTTTTCTTATCTCCAGACTTGTATGGTTAGAAGAAGCAAGGCAACGGCATATGGAATCGGTTCTGGACAATATTGGCAGAGGCAGCCTTTTCACTACACACGCTTGTTCACTGTGGATGCAAGACAGGTTGTCGAGGACAGTGCAAGTGTTTCAAATCCGCCCTTCCGTTTATAGCTTTATGCAAGTGCATATGGTGGAGATTGTGTCTGATGGACTGCAGAGTATAGGGTTTACCAAAACAACAAACAGAATGCATGAACATCTTATTGCATATAACGGCTACTGTATATATATTACTTTCAATTGTACTCATCTGATATATTTTATTTGTAAATATTGCACGTCCTATTGACTTGTTTTATCACTTTTGTTATTTGGAAAAAACCGGAAGTTGATAGTCTTTCATATTGGTGTCAAATCTTTATTTGTTTAGAAGGGGCTAAAGATATTATATACAAAGCTTCATTGTTTTACCACCTTGTGTACGGTTTCTTTGATATTTCGTTTAGAATTTTGGCAATTTTTTTTCAGGTTTGTTCCATATCTTTTTTTAGCTTAGAAAGGTGTTAGGAGCTAATATATTAAATTTCATGCTTTTACCACATAGTGCTGGTTTTTTTCTGATATTTCCTGGACTATGTATACATTACTGGAAAAGAAGGATTGAGTTTTTCAGAAGAGAAACATATTCGACTACACCATTTGTGTTATACTATATATATTCACACTCGACAGCTAATTGTTAAACACTTAAAAACTCAGAGATCGTCGCTATTTGAACATGTTGAATATAAAACTTAACTCTCTCGAATGAAGAAATGAAGTATCAAACGGCATGCACTGATATAATATGTTTACTTAACAATTAGACTGGACTGTTTACATGAGGTTTTATTTTCTTACAAGAACATGTCATTACAATTATGTCTTTCAGGACAAAATATCGTCTACAACATCAAGTGAAATCTTATTATTTTCGACAGAAGCCATAATTAGGTAGTTATATATCACATAGGTTGCAGTATTTATTTTTAAAAATAGACTGCAACTCTACGCACTTGGCAATACATTGAATTATTTGAAGGCAAATTTTACACGTTAAAAGTGCTGTATTTTGCATTGAATGTCATATTTCTTTTGTAGAACTGATATACACTGAAGCAGTGTTAAGATCAAGTAACAACAGTATTAAACATAAAAAAAATATATCAAATAATGTTATACTGGTACAAGTGTTTAACTCAAGCAACATGAACCAATTTAACTATCACTTAAAGTTTTTTACCAGTATCAATCTTATTTCAAACTATCCATTGGCGAAACTATTTATAGAGGTTATGAAATATGAAACATACCATGACGACATGATTAAACTTCCTCTGAAATTTTATGTTCTGCATTTCAATGGTTGCGTAGTTAATTTTGATTGAAATTTTGTTAATCATAGATGGCTAGTAATATACAAACCGTAGGATTCTTTATCTGGCTTATTTAGAGATTAATGAAAGCATATTTACACCAAATCTGTTGCAGGTTTACTGATTGATATTTCAGTTTAAGATAACAAAGATTGATTGTAACATGTGTAAGTACTATCATTTATTCATATATGTCATTTGTCTTTTAATCAAGTACCCATATAATAAGTCAAGTTCGTTTGAACTCATTTTATTGTTTGAGATCAGAGACATTTTCTTGATGCCGATAAACAGATGATATACTATTGAGAGGCGTTCTAAGAATTTCACCTGTTAGAGCTGATCGGATGGTATAATTGGCATTGACAATTATCCGAAAATTCCTCTCAACGCTGCTGTACGTTTTCATTTCCTTCCTAAATCTTTAAACTTGGCAGTCCCAAGTCAGAAGTATTTAGTTTAGTGTGTGTCGTTGGTTCATGTGTGTCCTATTTGTAAATCATCAAACCATCAGACCGTTAGTTTTCTCATTTGAATTGTTTCATATGATTAATTTCATTTATAGCCGACTATATTGTATTGCTTTACTCATTGATGACGACCTACTGTTAAGATTGAATCAGGTGTGAAACATCCTAAGACACTCTTTCTGTAAACATGGTAAAGGAACAATTACAACGAAACCATATGACGATTAAGTTTAAGGAAGATATCTAATGAAGATGGAAATATCATTATGTAATATTTGCTCCAAAAACTTATTTCCACATATTTCCGTTCCAGAGGGAACAAGTATTATGCAGAACAAACATATGCTTACATTTTTTCTATAATTACTCACATTTACTTTATTTGAATTGTATGGATACTTTTCACATGACAACCGTACCACATCTTCTTATTTTGTATTATTCGAAACGATTTATTAGCTTTGAACTTAATATCTGTAACATATTTATGATTTAATGAATGTATAATTTCGTTAATTTCCTAAACATCGTTAAAATGTGCTTAAAAAAGCATACAAGGGGAAACATTGGAAAGTCGATTATTACCTTTACCCTTAAAAGAGAATTCAGTAATTAAATGAAGGTAAAACTTTCTATGTACTTGTATAATTATGTAATCAAATACATTCGGTTAGAATTAGACGTTTGGAAATACTTTATTACGATGAGAAATAAAAGATGGGAATTATATCAACATCCTTCAATGTGCGTTTTACAAATTTTATTACATTTTTTGTTTATTATTACTCCCTGATCACCATATGTGCTGTATAAGCACTTGTTAACATCCTATACACCTGTAGAATGAAAGAGACGAATGATAATGTCTCATTTCATCACTCTAGTATTATTTTCTTTTTCAAATGATTATGTTTGCTGCTGTATAATCGATCTCAGGTTCTGCAGAGAAAGCAATAATTGTGACATATTACATCACTGTAAATTAACAAAAACCTGACACATAACATTTATCAGACACAGAGCGAAAGGAAACGAGATATAAAACAACGCAGCACTAACAAAACACACCAGAAAAAAGAAAACACATTTTGAATCTAAATAAGTACAATGAGGGCAATATAGTATTTAAACTTTCAGTTCCAGAAATAAATAATAGTTCTTACAAACGCACCTCAATAAATCAACACAAGTTTATGACAACATATAATTTGTCATGGTGTTTTTCAAGCTGAGATAGTGTGAACTAAAATTAACCCGAGTATTGGCAGGTGTTTTATGTAATTGAGGTCTATGATATCAGTATATATATGCTCATTTATTTTACAGACGATACTACATAGATTTTATATTGGCATCCAGTAGCTTAACCTTATGATATATAAAATATATAGATTCAATGATAAATATAATTTGTCGTTTTAGTGAAAACAGCTCCAATGCATGGGATACACTGTTCATTTAAACCTTTCATAGGTTTTAGACAATTCAATTGGTAAAGTTACATGTACAGATGGGTGCAGTCCTAACCTGTACAGCAAGTTACCTTTCATGAATATGACCTACCGAATTAGACTATTTACCGGATTTGTAATCACTTAAGCAACACGACGGGTGCCACATGTGGAGCAGGATCTGCTTACCCTTCCGGAGCACCTGAGATCACCCCTAGTTTTTGGTGGGGTTCGTGTTGTTTATTCTTTAGTTTTCTATGTTGTGTCGTGTGTACTATTGTTTTTCTGTTTGTCTTTTTTATTTTTAGCCATGGCGTTGTCAGTTTGTTTTAGATTTATGAGTTTGACTGTCCCTTTGGTATCTTTCGTCCCTCTTTTAACATGATAACCAGTCATTTGGACTGGTCAATGTTAATCTGTGACCGGATTTAGGACTGCTCTAACCAGTCCTAGGACCAAAATCTAGTTAACTTGAAAAGCGGACTTGGTCCTAGGACTGTTTTTATGTCTGCCAAGGAGTTAACTTAGAAACAGGTCCGCTATTGATATAAGTTAACTTCGAACCAGTCCTGCCGTAAAGTTAACATAAGTTAACTTCAAAACCAGTCCTGCCACAAAGTTAACATAAGTGCTCTGAGTGAGTATATTTTGTACGCGTGGTTTACACATCGTGTTATAGTCTGTGCCATTCGAATCTATATGATATCGGTTAGATGTTTATCTAATGTGGTAGATAATCTAGTACCATACAGTCTGATAATATGAATTAAATTATTGCAATGTCCTAACGCACTTCTATGTGTATACCTGGTCTGTAAACTTTGTAACGGGATACGAACTAAGATATCGTTCTGTATTTATAGTTTGTATTGATGGATCGTTTAATTGATTTTTCTTTCGGTTATTGTTTGGCATATTAAGTATCAAATAATACCAAGCCAGTACATAAAAATAAAAATATATGATACCAAATGAGGCAAAAATCAAACAAAGTTCAAATGAAGTGTATACAAGCAATTATAGGAACCCGGTAGTCCATCAACAACATGAACAACGAGAACAAACTGTCATTGTATAATCGTCTATAAAAGAGGAGCGAACTATACCAGAGGGACAGTCAAACTCATAGATCAACAAGAATGTGTCATTTCCTATTTTCAATGGACCGTTGAATTGGGAGTCAAAAGTCTTATTTGGCTTTATAATTAGAAAGATCTATAAGGAGTATGTGTACTAAGTTTCAAGTTGATTGGACTTCAGTTTCATCAAAAACTACCTTGACCAAAAAACATTAACCTGAAGTGGGACAGACGGACGGACGGACGGTACAACAAACGAACGAACGGACGGACGTAAAAACATGAAAATATAATGCCCCTTTACCATATTAGGGGGGGGGGCATAAAAACAAATTGACAACGCCATGACTAAAAAAAAAAACCAGACAAATCATACAACCCAATACACAACGTAGGAAACTAACGACTAAGCAACACGAACCCCACCAAAAATGGGGATGATCTCAGGTGCTTCGGAAGGGTAAGCAGAACCTGCTCCACATGTAGCACCCGTCGTGTTAGTCATGTTATTACAAACTCAGTGAATATTCTAATTAGGCAGGTCATATCCGTGCAAAGGGAAGGGGTTGCAGTAAAGACATAAAGAACATATCCGACATCATCTGTGAGATGCCTCGACATGAAAATACAAAGCAGTCAAATTGATAAAACAACTAACAGGGTAATTCATATAGAACAAATTTTGAAAAAAATATATGACTGATTGGTCAAGATAACCTTTAGTTTATTATGTTGATTAGCTGTAAATATTGATCATGATAAGAAATCAAATACCCCGAAGCCACAAAGTTAGACAAATTAAACGCGAAAACAGAAGTCCTGGTTAATTTACAAATCAATGAACGAAAAATATAAAAAAATAATGCATTTATTTAAAACACGAAAGACACATATCTTACATTGTCTTAGAGACATCATACTCAATGAAGGCCAGAATAAAGACATTAACAACAAGTAACAGTCATGGAAATAAGACCTTTTTTATCGGTATCATAATTGGCATGACAAAAAGAATCTTACGAATTTCTATGTGTTAAATGTACAGACGCCAATATCACTGGCTAAATCGCTCTTATAAATTGAAGCACACCTATGGTCTTCTGAATACTATAATGATTATGATACTAGCAGCAACGATAGAAATTGAGGTACAAAATAGGAGAATGGTTGTATAAGGAAATAACAACTTTAAATATGATCAAAACAACTTCAATGCAGTTCACAATGCTCTTCAATTGTGCACTTTATGTATTCTTTTTGCTTTCTTTTTCAATTTGAGCGTCACTAATGATATAAACACAAGAGGATGTGGAATGAGTCTATTATTGACAAAACGCACATCTTGCGTTCAGAAATATGAATCCTATCATCTATGTGGAGGTTTTATTATGGTTTAGGACAAGTTAAAAGATGATGGAAATGATCAAATATAATCTGCTATTGTACATGCATTTGCTTTTCTGTGTTTTAAATAAACATTAAATTACGTCCTTTGATTGTAGATTTAACAAATTTATTGAAGAAAAGAATATTCTATTTCATGCTTTTGTCTTGAATTTCTTTGAGGTTTTGGTATTGCATGGATAATCGTCTTGTTTCACCATTGTTAATAGCCTAGTAAAAAGATCCATAATCAGTGATTGTTTTCATTTTTTCTAGCTAAAGAGAATTGTGAAAAGTACTTAATCACCAGACGCTCTCAAGTTATAATTTTGGCTCTCACGATTAATTGTAATAAAGAGTTAAAGTTTGAATAATATTTCCTTCTGTGTGTAACTTCAATTCTGATTTCTTTTTCTTCATTATGTAATAGAATTTACAAAAAAGTAATCAAACCATATAAAAATTCACGGATCAATGCGCAGTATAAATTTAAAACGCACAAGCCCACTCACGTCAGGGTGTTTTAATGCAAAAAAAAAGTTAATCATAGTTTCATTGTTTTACTACGATAAACTCCTTCAAAGTCTTTTTTTCAAAGGAACGTGTAGTAATCTGGCTCAATATTAAGCTTGAGTGAAATATGATTCTAATATGAAGAATCTGATTTTTTTCTGAAATAGATTGTTGTTTTGAGAAATAACATGTAACATGTTTTCATCGGGAAACCTGATATATTTAGGACACCTGGACGTTAAATTTTCTGAATAATTTAGTTGTTGCAAGCTTAATGTTATTAAAGTTTGGAACCTGATCTATTTTCAGTTCTGTGAATAAGATGAACGTTTGAACGAGCATCACTGAAGAGACATGTATTGTCGAAATGCGCATCTGGTGCAAGAAAATTGGTACCGTTAATTTTATTTGAACACTTAATTTTGTTTTTGTACTAGTTTCATGATAAGCCACCTGATCTATTGACTTTAATCATATTATTGTTGTGACATCCTTTCTGTGTATATTCATGAATCGTAATACTGTAGGGACACGAGATTAAAAAAAAACAGATTTTTTTTAAAAAAGAATTTTAAAATTTTGTCTTTCGTGATATTATATTGAGACTTCCAATCTATTTTCCCAATTTAAATGAATGATAAAGAACATACAATTAATATTTGGACACCTGATCCACTGTTCTACAATGAGAACGGGGTTGGATAGGTGCTTCTGATTCACTGCTGATTTCTGAAGCAAGTACTAGTACGTTGTTAATATATGTTTCATATTATCATTTTAAAATTTAAAACATAAATTAGAGGCTACAGATCGACTATTATCCTGGAAATTTTATATCAAATTAATATATATGTTGGTTATTTCAATATTTATATTGAGACACCAGATCTATTTTCCCATTTAGATTAATGTTAGGACATCTGATCTACATTCATTAAGCTAGTTTATATTTCGACCCTTCAGCTGTTATACTGAATTATAGCAATAATTTTGAAAACCTGCTTGTAGTGCACTATTAGAAACAATTAAAGTAACAAAAATACCTGTTGGAGCAAATTGAAAACGGAAAGTTTTTCATCAATGGAAACATCAAGATCTTTCATACATCTTACTAGCTTGTATGTCAGATTATAGTAACAAGCTCTTTAGTGTGTGTTAAAAAACATATTAAAACATGAATTAGAAGCAGTTGTTTACCGATATATTTTCGGTTTTGGTATTGAATGAAAAATCACCTTGTTTAATTGCCAAGTAAAACGATTCATTTTCAGTGATGGTAATTGTTTCTGGTTTTATTTCATATAACTAACGAGAATTGTGTAAAGTGTAACCAGGCACTCTCATGTTATAACATGTATAATTTTGGCTGTCAAGAATACTTGCAATTAAGGTTAAATTTGGTAAAATTTTCCCTGCGTGCAACGACATATCAATTTGTTTGTGCATTATGCAAAAAAATTGACAGGAACATTTCAATGTATGTGCAATCAAACTATATAAATGCACAGATAAATGTACAGTTTTAAATAAATGTATCTGCACAATTACATACACATGGGGAAATTTTAATACATTTTAAATAAGTGAAAACTCACAATATTTTAATATCATCCACCGTTGATGGTTTTTTTTTTTAAATGACCACGATAAATTGACAATACTGTTCTCGTACTATGAACAACAATTTATTTATTTTGTTAAAAAAAATATGTATTATATTTGCCTGAGTACGTTATTTTATAAAACGCCATATTGTAATAAGTGTCTTTCAGATATTGTTGTATATCCCCCTTTTGTTATTATTATTGTATTTATATTGCGTAATAGATCAAAATTATTTGTTCAGTGTATGTTAACTTGGATCGTTAATATGTATTTTTGATTGAGTTAAGACATTTCAATTGATAGTTTATAGTGTGTCATTCTAAATTGTAATGTTACACTACAACCTCAGGTTAGGTTAAGGTTGACGCCTGTTAAAACTCGCAACATTGTTTTGCACATGCCTTAAGTCAGGAACATGTAGTTCAGTGCATGTTGTTTGTTAATGTGGTTTATATGTGCTGTTCGGTTTTTTATATAGATAATACCATTGATGTTCTAGTTTGAATGGTTTTGCACTAGTTACTTTTGGGTTTCTCTATAATTTGTTGTTCGGTATGAGTAAAGGATCTGTTTTAAAAGACCGTAATTTGATCTTAAATGGTTTACTTTGTTCTATGTGTGACTTGGATGGAGATTTGTCTCTTTGGCACTCATACCATACTTCTTATGTCTATTTATATGCCCAAATCTGCAACGATGTGACATACCTTGCAAAAAATGGTATCTGCCTGCAGATAGAGAAACATTAAAAGCTGTAAGTACATTGCTAGAAGCACCTAAACACATGACACATGACAGTTCTTTATATGTAGTTCCTTTGTAATAAATGAAACTATATTCATATATATTGACCGTGCAAATAATCATTTATATTCCCCATTTAACTTTGATTGATGAAATGTTTGAGATATTATCAAATATTTTAAACGAGGGATTGCATAAAATAAATTCTATATTACAGCGAGTGGTGATTGTGTCACACTGTTGAAGATTAATGAACGAATCATTGTCAAATGTATCTAAGAATAGTCATAAATAGTCAGAGAGACACCGTAACCAATTAACCTGTTACGCCAGATATTTTGGTCAATTAACTTTGGTAACAGAAAACACAAATCACAACTGAGTTATGAGTTTACGGAAACATAATTGATTCTAAAATGTAGTTCAGCACAAGATACATATTGTGATAGATTTATAACGTGTTATGGCATTGCCTGGGAAATGCTTAGTATGTCATATTCCAAGATTATGAATCAGTGATTTAGATACCAACTAAATGATTGCTGTGAATCTTGATTTTCTTATTGAAGACACAGAGAAGCGAAAATTCAACGCAACAACTTAACGCAACGAACACGTCGTATCAGCTGTATAAAAACTCAACAGTGAGTCTAGTCACTGTCACCTGAGGAACTGTACGTACCTAATGGTTTGTCCCGCGATACCAAATTTCATATTTAACACTAAACAAAGCAAATCGGAGATGAACTGGGAATATACAAACACACACAAAAAAGTACACTATAACACAATTTATAGCATTACATATTTAAACCTAAGAAAATTTCACAGAATTTATTTTACACTTTCATGTCACCATCTTGTAATGTGCTGCACCTGCTAAACCTAGATTTGAAAAGCAATAGATTGGAAAGCGACTACTGTTAAATGTAATTTATTGCAACACTTCATTTTTATAAATTTCCTGTTTACAAAACATATAATTATTCGAAAAACTAAGGATTTTCTTAGGCATGGATTACCTTAGCCGTATTTGGCACAACTTTTTGGATTTTTTGATCCACAATACTCTTCAAGTTTGTACTTGTTTGGCTTTATAACTATTTTGATATGAGCGTCACTGATGAGTCTTATGTAGACGAAACGCGCGTCTGGCGTACTAAATTATAATCCTGGTACCTTTAATAACTATTTACACCACTGGGTCGATGTCACTGCTGGTGGACGTTTCGTCCCCGAGGGTATCACCAGCCCAGTAGTCAACACTTCGGTGTTGACATGAATATCAATTATGTGGTCATTTTGATAAATTTCCTGTTTACAAAACATAAAATTATTGGAAAAACTAAGGATTTTCGTATCCCAGGCATAGATTACCTTAGTCGTATTTGGCACAACTTTTTTGAATTTTTTATCCTCAATGCTCTTCAAGTTTGTACTTGTTTGGCTTTATAAATATTTTGATATGAGCGTCACTGATGAGTCTTATGTAGACGAAACGCGCGTCTGACGTACTAAATTTCATCCTGGTACCTTTGATAACTATATTCAGGATCGTCCAACCCTTCCGGAGCACCTGAGATTACCCCTAGTTTTTGGTAGGGTTCGTGTTGCTTATTCTTTAGTTTTCTATGTTGTGTCATGTGTACTATTGTGTGTCTGTTTGTCTCTTTCATTTTTAGCCATGGCATTGTCAGTTTATTTTCGATTTGTGAGTTTGACTGTCCCTCTGGTATCTTTTCCCCCCTTTTATCATGTTTATGATATTACACATTATTATATACATATGTTCTATATTTAAACTTCATTTTGTTAGTAATTAAATGTTTCAATTAAAATATTATTTCAATCATATGATCAAGATATTATCAAAATATCTTAATGCATGTATTCATCAAAAGTTTTATGCAGCTCAAAGACTGATCTTAAATGATTAATTACATAGCATTTGAATTATGATATATATTTTTTTAATATTCGTTAAACACGTTAATACTACAATTTTTATTAACATTACTCCACTGGTATATAAAACCAATCAAGAACATTCAAAGTTTATTGAGATCTTAAAATCAATAAATTTGACTTTGTTAATTTATGACATTACTTGGCATCCTGTCTTTATATTGTTTATTTTTTTTTAATTCTGATTGCCTGTTTTTATCAATTTTTAAATGCGATAAACACGTAAATTAGAAAATAATATATTAACGATGTACTGATATCTCAATCAGAAACAAATATGAATATTGTAGTCATTTAAAGCACATCAAATTGTATTTGTAGTTCCTTGAACCCTAAAAAAACTTAATGCACTTTAAGTTTTTGTAAAAGATATGACCAACTTATTGAAAAGATCAATATGTGTAGTATCTATATTCGTTCATCAATTCTAATCACACTGATTTTATTATCGAGAAAAGACGCCTTTAATATCAACATGTCACTATCAGACAGTTGTTTCAATTCCCTGACGCATATAACTTGGGGTTTTTGATTGCCCATACTGCTCAAATAACAGGAATTGCATTTTTGAACAGACAAACAGGAGAAGAAGTTTGACTAAGACTTAGAAAGACTGTATATTGGCAACTAGATTATATTAAACGATACGGATTGATGACAATGGGAACCATTGTAACGAATGAAAATAAATGGAAGATATATCTTGGTTACTTACTTAATTATTTGAAACACTATTTTCGTATACCCCACTTAGCCGTCAAAAAGCAATATGTATGGTAGGAAAATCGAAAGGGAGGATGATAGTTTATATAAGCTTTTTGTATAATGTTGTATAAAGAAAATATCATGGTAATGTTCTTCACATCGTACAACTGAATTACATCTTAACAATTGGTTGAACATTGGTCCGACTTTGTCCTAATAACAAAGGTGAAACATCTATTTATAATGTTTTAAATTTTGACATTGATGACAGATAAATTAAATTTGTTTTGATGAGACAAAGAACGAGATTGAGAGAAATGCAGCTACAGAAATAGAAATTTCACTTGGAATCTAAAAAAAATGCAAAATGTGATGAAGTGATGTAGTTACTCGTCGGTTCATTTCTTATATTATGGTAGTATAAATATTACATATGGTCTTTACACAGATACCTCGTTTTACAAGTCAGAGGTTTGGCTAGGCATTCCATATACAATTTTCTGTATAAGGGAATGTATGTTTCTCATTCGTTTGTTATGTTTTGATTTGTAGGACTTCCGTATTTTTGTTATTTGACTGTTTCCAATATACATGCCGAATGAAAGCAAATGATATTCAAATGATTCTACTGTGTAGATCACCATATTTATCCGGGTACATGCATAATTGGAAATATAAAGTAACCCTATACAAAAAGTGTTTACACAAATATCGAGCTCATTTGTAAATGAAAACAGTCCATCAACTTTAACGTTATTATTCCAGGAATATGTCACCTTACCCGTATTCGGCACAACTTTTTGGAGTTTTTGGTCCTCAACTTTGTACTTGTTTGGTTTTAAACCTATTTTGATCTGAGCGTCACTGACAAGTCTTTATGAAGACGAAACGCGCGTCTGTCGTACTAAATTATAATCCTGGTACCTTTGATAACTATATATACCAACAAACGGAACGAAGGGAAAAAATGCTGTCGGAATCCTGACTTTGGTACAGGAAAAAATGATTGTTTTAACCTTGCTAAATAGCTAGCTAAATCCCCAACATAAAATATTTGTCGACTTAAAATACGACCTATATTCTCGAAATTCAACATTTATAGCATAATAAGTGCCTGTCACTTTTCCATTAACATTTCAATATATAATTACGGTAATTTCTATTTTTTTTTATTTCAAACCATAAAATGAATCTTAATTAAAGCAATAAAGATGATGCCATCCGCCTATAAAACGGTCAGACGTTCTTAATCATATATATTGGTAATAGAGAAAAAATCGTATAGAAATAAACGTATGATGTATGTTTGTCATCGAAAATGTTTAATCTCGTACAATGATGAATACCAATCTTGTTATGTTCTACTACAAGAAAGTATATTACAGTGGTAAAAATGTGCAAAGAAATATGTGAGATAATATTTCACAAAATATATAAGTTTTAGAAGCATACAGGTCATTTATTATTTACCAAGTCCTGATCATTTAAACTTGGAGGTAAATAGTTACAAAAATGGATTTATGAATTTTGAAAGTCCCTCTGGTATATTTTGTCTATCTTTTGAGACAATAGCTGACTTTACCCTTGATAAATAAATAATGACGATTGCTAAAAAACAGAAGAAATAGAAACAAATAATTGATTTGATAAGTGAGGCAATGCTGTTAGTTGTTTAATTATTTCTTTAAACAAACCTTATTTTAAATTATACGAAAGAGGGACGAAAGACACCACAAGGACAGTCAAACTCATAGATCGAAAATTAACTGACAACGCCATTGCTAAAGATAAAAAAATAAACGGACAAATAATAGTACAGAAGACAAGACATAGAAAACTAAAGAATAATCAACATGAACCCCACAAAAAACTAGGGGTGGTCTCAGGTGCTCCGGAAAGGTAAGTTGATCCTACTCCACAAGTGGCACCCGTCATGTTGCAAAAACCAGGAGGGGGGGATGTTAAATACTTCGGAAGGGTAAGCAAATCCTGATCCACAATTGGCACACGCTTACAAGAAAAGGCTTAGCTAGCTTGAACAACAACGTATATCACAGTAACTATCACACGACTTTATGTTTCTGATGTATTTATTGGATAAATAATGTACCGCTGAACTGTTTTTCCGTGAATATCAGTATCTTTCTCTCCGTTAATCATATTATGTCGTTCTCTCTTTAAGTATGACTACCAAAAGGCAACGTTTGTCTGTTTTTTTTATGTTCATATATAAATAATAGACGGTGTGACCTGAGAACCAATGAGACAACTCTCCATCAACGTCACTATGCATACAAAATGATAATTATAGGTCACAGTGATGCCGTCAATACGGAGCCTTGTCTCACCCTGTACACCAAGATATAAAAGCCCCATCAAGTTTTGTTAAATCAATGCTTTATTAAGTATGTCCATTATAATATTGTTTAGAGGAATTCGACATTAGTTTCTGTAATATCGTAGTTACTTCTGCACGTAATTTTTTGAACAGAAATACTTTTCAAGTTTTGAGCTATATTGTTATTACTAATACTGGAAACTTGGACATACCATTAGTATCAGAGCTAAGACATTGACACTGTGTAATATATATATTTTATCTACAATTACTACATGGTAGCATTTCTCGACCGGTATAGTTATCTTCCTAAAGAGAGCATTATATTAAAAGTTCATTAAATGATTATTGAATATAATTATATAAGCAGTATATAAGCATTTTGACCGTTCTGACCGTTTAACATATTTGAGGTGTTCTACTAAAGTATAAAGTAATTCAAAGCCTTAAACATGAGTTGTTTGGTTTGATCTGTTTTGAACATCTACATGGCAGATAACTTCTTGTTTAAAAGTTCTTAAAAGATGATAACCAGTGATTCCAACTGAAAAAGATATGGAAAATAAATAAAGTGTTGAACAACTAATAACGCTGAATGCAGACTAAGTTCAAATGATTAAATGTTTTGATAGTAATATATGTGTGGAGGATGATAATGTATTCAAATATATTTACCTTAATGAACTAGTAATGTGTGTAAAGCTGTTACATGTCTGCGTAAGAATGATTTTAAATGTTTATACGGACCTTTTATACGTAATGTCCACGTGTGTTTATGATAAGCGTCAAATATATGTATCGTGAATAAACATTTAATCAATTAGATCTAACCTATATAATGTGTATAAAACAAGCAACTGAAGAAAAACAAAACGCACACAAGTCCTATCACAAATTCTAAAAACATCAAGCAAAATCATAAAACATGATATATATTTTCAATTTATTTTTAGTACTTCTTAAACAGTATAATATCTCCTTTTGATATGTAAAAGAGGGACGAAAGATACATTGTACCAGAGAAACAGCCAAACTCCCTCGAAAATAAACTGACAACACCATGGCTAAAAATGTAACATAATATTCACAAAAGTCAAACAACCTTATCACCAACCAAGTCAATCAATGGTATACATTTCAATACTTTTCTTCTTCTGTTAATATTAACGGGTCATATTGCACTTTCTATAAAGAATTACTGTTATTAAGTCATCGCATCAAGAATCGACTATATCTTTTTCAAAGTTAATTTATCTTGTTATGTACTTTCGAAAGAAACATTTCATTTACATACAAGCTTTCTTTTTTTGATTTGGATAATGACTATTTTTAATCTGATATCAAAGTCTTTTCTGTCAAGATGTCAAGATGATCCCTCCGAATCAGAAGCATGACATATCTATATTTTCCTGATGACTTGAGAACAAAATGATATATTTAACAGATAACGAGATCAAACTAAACAGACACAAATGTCATATTTCATGATTTCAATGGGATTGGTTTTCCGTACTTACATAAAGTACTATACCAGACTGAGGCTAATGTCATGAAAATTCTATAGATAAATTCTTTGCAAGTTAAATGTTGTTAAACGTTTCAGATGGACTTTTATTATGTTTATACTCAAAGTTTTAATGTCATTGCATCGCTCAAGCTAAATCTCAACTGAATCATGCAAAGTGATAAAAAAGACGAACATGTTAAGAAATTATACATAAAGTTATACAGGCATACAGGTGAGATATTGAACTAGCTACTTTACAAGGTTCAATATTCCAATACATCATAACATGCCTGAAAAAGTCATGAACATGACCATTATTCTCCATTCGTTTGATATGTTTCAGCTTTTCATTTTACCACTTTCCAATTTCGATTTTTCTTCAGAGTGCGGTATGAAATAAAAGGTTGATAATGATAATGTGAAATCCTTTAAAAACATGCAATGCTACAGTCAAAAACCATCCGATAAAATTCTAATACAGTGATTGTCCTCGAGGGTATTTGAATGAAAATAAGGATTTTCTGTTTTAAAAGTTTGCTATAACAGGTTTGTTTCTTACATTTCTTTACATAATAAGGAATATATCATGAATATCTTCAACATGCAAAGCTCTTATTCCTTGTTTTGTTTTTGGCTATACTTGTGTGTCCATTGTGATTAATACCTCTTAAAAAAAGGTTGACCTCAAGCATCACTTAAAAAAGACATTAATTGACGAGATGAGCATCTGGTGCTGAACAATTGGTACCGCTAAATATGTTATTAGAGAATATATATATATATAAGTAGCACACACGCCGTACCTTTTTAGATAACTTTGATCTTTCCTAGGCCCATAAAAATCAAAATATTAATGCAAATCATAGCGTGACCTGAATCGCTAAGAAATAAGTTCTGTTGAACCCATGACAATGTACTTTTCTTTATCTTTTTTTGTTTGTTTGTGTTATTTAAACGGCATTTTTAAGTTTATCGAATTTCGAAAGCTGCAATAATTCAAAAAATGTATATGTGTTATTCTACCAGTAATATTCATGAGATACCCAGCCCTATAAACAGTAAAAAATTTCCAGAACAAGCAATGTATCGTCTAAAAAAGACGTGTTAGGTTTTCACATGTTTCATTTTTGTTTGTAACATGTGTAATATCTTATGAATAGCATTTTAAAGTAGCAACATCTTGAGCTCCTTATTTCAAGCTATCGTAGAATTTTTTAATTGGAAAGTCAATATCCAGACTGGGATAATATCGTGTACTATAATACCTACGGCTTTCGTACTATTTTGGAAACTCTTAATGAAAAAATCCATTTGTTATCTTTTAATGTTGTGTTCGTTCTAATCTTCAACACGAATAGACACACCATTGTTACTAGAAATAGTGCTAACCAATAAGTGTGATTACTGAGTTTACCTTCCCGATGGAAATCACCCGTGACAGAATGACTAAAGCAATAACGAAACTTTAAAATCCCAAGACAGTTGATGACGTTATATATCTACTGTTTGTAGTGTAAAGTAATACGACATTCTTCACGAAGTTGTAGCAATTACAAAGATTTACATGGTTGTCTTGGTCGTAGACGTATTAATAAAAAGTTCTCAGAAAGTTTGGAGATTATGATCATACTGCGTTAAAAAATGATGCATTTCTCGTTGTTATATAATATTTGTTTATCTTTTTTTCAAGAAACCGAATATCCGGGACGACATCTTAAAACAATAAATTTATTAATGTATAATACATTTCGAGTGAAATCAAAATGTTCCATTTTTATCTAGGTTATATTTACCGAAAATCATTTAGCATACATGTCTATCGGTACATTGACACATTGAAAAAATTAACTCGTATATATTAAATTAGAAGGGCGCCAAGAACTTAAAATGCATTGCATTTTTTAGTAGCAATAAACAAAAAAACTATGTCAATTGGACATGCTTTGATACTATATATGCCCTTGAATTTTTACTAGATAACATTTTTGTTCGCTTTGGGGATTCCGTATATCGTCAGATTATCGAAATTCCAATGGGGACTAACTGTGCACCACTTATTGCGGACCTGTTTTTGTATTGCTATGAGTTATAATTTATGACAAAAATAAGCAAAGACCCATCGAAAAACATCTGATAAACAAATTTAATAATACTTTTAGATATTTGGATGATATTTTGGCTCTCAATAATGACGACTTCAGTATGTATATTAAAGAAATTTATCCTGTTGAACTTACTTTAAATAAAGCTAATACTAACAATGACCATTGCCCTTTCCTCGATCCTGATATCTATATCACTAACGGAAAGCTGAATATTAAAATTTATGATAAAAGAGATGATTTTTCATTTCCTATCATTAATTATCCATTTTTAGATGGTGACGTTCCCTTGTCACCATCTTACGGTGTTTATATATCTCAACTTGTACGATTCACTCGTGTATGTAACAATGTTTTAGATTTTAACGAGAGAAATTTATGTATTACTGAAAAATTATTACACCAGGGTTTTCGATATCACAAACTAGTCAAAACATTTACTAAATTTTATCATCGGTATAAGGACATCATGCGTAAATATAGCTCAACATGCAGACTTCTTATACGTTCAGGTATTTCACATCCAATTTTTATATGGAAATATTCTTTATAAAGCACAAAGGTATCAGTATTCACCTCATAAACTAACAAAACCTTAAATAGACTTATTAAGAAGGGATATAGTTACGATACTGTTGTCAGGTCATTAAAGATTGCATATTTTGGCGTTAATATTGATTCACTTATAGGGTCTTTGCATCGGAACTAAACACATTTATTCAAAAACCAGTTGTTGGCATGACACAGGTTATGTTCTTCTCATATATATGTTATGATGGTATGATACTAAACCCCTAACGGGAAGTATTGTGCCTGATGTTCATATGATGAAATCATAATCTTTCAGTCAGTTTAATTGAAGTCTGGAGCTGGCATGTCACTTAACTTCTAGTAGTCTGTTGTTATTTATGTATTATTGTCATTTTGTTTATTTTCTTTGGTTACATCTTCTGACATCAGACTCGGACCTCTCTTGAACTGAATTTTAATGTGCGTATTGTTATGCGTTTACTTTTCCACATTGGCTAGAGGTATAGGGGGAGGGTTGAGATCTCACAAACATGTTTAACCCCGCCGCATTTTTGCGCCTGTCCCAAGTCAGGAGCCTCTGGCCTTTGTTAGTCTTGTATTATTTTAATTTTAGTTTCTTGTGTACAATTTGGAAATTAGTATGGTGTTCATTATCACTGAACTAGTATATATTTGTTTAGGGGCCAGTTGAAGGACGCCTCCGGGTGCGGAAATTTCTCGCTACATTGAATACCTGTTGGTGGCATTCTGCTGTTGTTTTTTTTTTTCTATGGTCAGGTTGTTGTCTCTTTGGCACATTCCCCATTTCCATTCTCAATTTTATTGTGTTATTTGACAAATGATTGGTTGTTTACATTGATAGTCGTTGTCATAGATGAACCGGGAAGATATCTCAGTAGTCGTAGCAGTAGTTACTACCTCGTCTCCATGTTCTTGACTTGTCACAAACGACGACCTATCACCAATGTTAACAGACCATCGATACGTATATATCATTGACCACGTGACATAAATTAGTAATGGAACATCGTACATGTATTAGTTTATGATTCTTCACAAGCAACCTTAAAATTAATTATGAATTGTGCAATGCACAAAGGTCTGCCTGCAAAGTAATGTGTTCAATTATCACCTGTTCTTTTAAGTTTCAAATGGCATATTCTTGAGGTAGACAACACGTTCAATTATATATAGAAAAAAATATAGAATTAGCCTTCATTGTCTGATAATGTCGTGTAAAATCTATTTTTGGAACGATGGCCTGAATTTTGTTTTGGTTGTAATGTAACATTTAGTAAAGTAGGAATAAATAAGTTTACAAGGATATATGTTAATTGCTTTCATCAGGATTTGTAAGCTTTCACGGAAATAGTTTTCGCTGAGATTTGTCTACATTTCTGAAATTCCATAAGAGTCTGTTAGTTTTTTTCGAATTTTGTATTAAGAGGAATTTACATTTAAATTGATTGTGGATAAATAAAATTGCAATAGCACAAATGGGATTAAAAACGTATCAATAATTTTTTACTGTTTAGCTGTAGATAAATCTGGGTTAATCTAGTAAAGGTCAAAATCTGACGTCCTACATTTTATAAATATCTTACGTGGAAATTTTAAATTGCGTAGGAGGATTGGAAGTAATTCAAATACGTCATGCAATTTACAAATGTTTGCATTGGATTATGAATAGCAGAATTACAAATGATATAAAAAAATAATTTCATAGATATTTGGCGTATTTTACATAAAAGCACACAACAGTTTACATGGAGAAGAAAGGATAAGACACAAGCTAGTAGGATAGATTTAATTTTAATTGCAAAAGAATTTCAGTCTCTCGTTGAATATTGTAAAATTAAACCGGCACTGATTAAAGTGACTGACCATCAAGGGATAGTTTTAAACTTTAAGACAGGGGCTTCAGAAAGAGGGAATGAATACTGGAAACTAAATAATTCTATTTTAAAGGATATTGAATATAAAAAAAACAATCAACAGAGTAATAAATCAGTTCGAAAATCGTATAATCAATAATGACAGTAGCGATATCCGTCTATTATGGGACAATCTAAAAGTTGAAATTAGAGACGAATCTATTCTATACTGTAAAAGAAAATCGAAATTATCAAGGGAGACAACAAGAAAATTAGAAAACGAATTAGAACACTTAACGACAATCAGAGATGAACAATTAAACGAAGATGAAACACTTACAAATAATATAAAACAATTAGAAGTACAATTAGACACAATTTATGAATATAAAGCAAAGGGGGCTCAAATTAGATCAAGGGAGAAATGGATAGAGCTAGGGGAAAAGAATAATTCTTATTTTCTGGGATTAGAAAAACAGCGACAGGTAAAAAAATCTATTAACAAACTCAAAAATGAAAATAACGAGGTAACAACAAATCAAGAACAAATTTTAAAACTGATTAAAAACTATAATAATATATTATATACAACCACGGCCCCAGATAAAGATCTACTGCATAAATATGTAGGTGATACTGTTATGGAAAGGGAGATAAATGTAAATGACTTTAAAATTTGTGATGGGGAGGTTACTATAGATTAATGTACTAAAGCTATTAACACGATGAAGTTAAATAAATCACCGGGTCTAGATGGTTTAACATTAGATTTTATAAGACGTTCTGGAAAAAATTAAAAACAGTGTTAGTAAAAGTTCTAAATAAGGGACATGAGGAAAAACTTCTTTCATATACACAACGAACGGGTGTTCTTACTTTATTATTCAAGAAAAATGATCCATTATCTTTAGACAATTATCGTCCAATATCATTATTAAATGTAGATTTGAAAATACTATCTCATGTTTTAGCACAGAGACCTTAAACACTTCTTCCTAAATTAATTAATGAAGATCAAACTGGATATGTAAAAAATCGATTTATTGGATTTTATTTACTGCAAATCCAAGATATAATGGACTATGCAGAATCAAACGGAATAGATGGGGCTATAATATTTGTTGATTTTACAAAAGCTTTTGATTCTTTGGAATGGGAATTTATGTTAGGTGTTCTACAACATTTTGGTTTTAATGAATCATTCATATCATGGGTGGAAACATTATATAAGGGAATACAGACGTGTGTAATAAATGATGGATGGGTATCCGAAATTTTTGAAAACTCTAGAGGAATCCGTCAAGGGTGTCCTTTATCGGCTTTACTTTTTGTTTTATCGGTCGAAATTATGGCCGAGCGATTGAGGCAAACCTCAGACATTAAAAGTTTTCGTATTACTTTAGATAATAAAACACATAGCATCAAAATATCACAATTAGCTGATGATACAACTCTGTTTTGTAGTTCAAAATCAGATATATCTAAAGCTATGAATATAATTGAAACATTTGATTATTTCTCAGGGTTGAAGCTAAACCGTAATAAAACAGAAGGAATTTGGATTGGGGCGCTTAAAAACAGCGTAGATAAGATTGAGGGCATACGCTGGACAGACAAACCTGTCAAAGCTTTAGGCATTTATTTTGGTCACGATCAACTTCAATGTGAAAAGTTAAATTGGGAACCTAAAATAGATAACATGAAATCATTAATTAAAACATGGGAAAAAAGAAAATTAACAATGGTTGGGAAAATATTGATCATAAAATCTTTAATATTACCAAAATTTACATTTTTGGCTACTTCGTGCAAAGTTCCAGATATTTACTTGAAAGAAATTGAAAGCTGCTGTTTCAAATATATTTGGGAAGGAAAAATGACAAAGTAAAAAGAAACACACTTATTGGCGAATACCAAAAAGGGGGGTTAAGAATGATCGATTTTGACAGTTATTTTACAGCACTGAAAGCCTAATGGGTCTCTTAATTAACAACAACCAATATGCCGAACTGGAAGATTATTTCTACTAAATATTTTAACAATCTTGGCAAAAACTTTCTTGTTTTTAACATGAATTTAGGTAATATTAAATCAATAGATGGACTTGCAAAAATACCCGATTTTTATTTACAAGTAATTTCAAGTTGGGTTAAAACAGGAGGAGGTTTATCAACATTTTCTAATCACTTTTCTAATATTAGAAAACAGATTATTTGGGGAAATAAATATATTAAATGTCGCAACAAATGCTTGTTTTTCCCGAGCTGGGTTAAAAGTGGATTGGTTTATATTAATGACATATTCGATCGTGAAGGAAATTTATCCGAAAGTTTTATTTTAAAAAAGTTCATTAATAAAACAAACTGAATTGCAGAGTTTAAGATGTTAAAATCCTGCATCCCAAAAGAATGGATGCAAGTTTAAAAAAAAGAAAACTCCGTTAAGAGTATAATCAATATATGTAAGGTCAAATTAAGATGGCAAAATAAACAAATTGAAACAAAAGATATCAACAATAAAATACTCTATAAAACTTTAGTAGATAAAAAATATATAAAGCCAATCGGTATCAACATTTGGACAAGATATTTAAAATTAGAATACATACCACAGATGTCATTTGTATACGATTTTATATTTAAATTTTAAAGGAAAATAAGTAAAAAAAATTCAGATGGAAACTGCTTCAATATATTATTCCTACAAAGCAGCTACTATTAAAGTGGAAAATATCTGAGAACGATAAATGCAATTTTTGTAAAACAAAAGAAGAAGATTATTTGCATTTCTTTATTACATGTTCATTTTTGAAAGATTTTTGGGAGATTATCTTCTAGCAAAAATGAATTTTCAAAACAAGATATTAGCAAAACATATAGTATTTGGATACAAAATATTAGATCAAGGGTATAACGGTTTAAATTATTTCTTGACAATTATAGGTTTTTGTATTTACAAGTCGTACTATGTATCCGAGCAAAAACTGAAATTTTTAGATGTGTATGCTATGTTTATAAAGGATTTACGAAGGTTCATGAATGAGAACAAAAGAGTATCTCAAAATGTATTTTTCATAAAGTTAAAAAGATTGATATAATTGATGGGAATAAAAAATAATGTTTTATTATATTTTATTATATTCTGTGTATTTTCGTGGATACTCAGAAAGTATTTCACAGGGATACTTTATTGAAGCTTGGACAATGAAGTAAACATGTAACAAGCAATTTGAAGAATAAAGAATATTTATTTGTTGGAAAAAAAAATTAAAAAAAAAATAAAAAAATGCGACGGTCGTAGGTTAAATTTTAGTTAAGATTTTTAACAATACATAACCTATAAACATCATACATACTTAATTAGGACTGTTTAGTATGTATCGTGAAGATTTTGAAGATTTAATTGATAAGTTGACATACAATGTATTTTCACATAGAAAAAAGTAAAATCACAAAAATACTAAACTCCGAGGAAAACCCAAAACGGGAAGTCCCGAACCAAATGTCAAAAGCAAATGATAAAACATATCAAACGAATGAACATATTCATAATCTCATTTTATATTTCAAGATGCATAGGTTTCACCAAATATAATCATTTTCTTCTTTATCTAAGGCTGCATTCTATTGAAAGTATCTTTAACAAGACATACAACAAGACACATTGAAAAATAATCTTGGTCAAGAAACATACCATGCCGTTAAATTGCCTGTATATATAAACAACGACTAGTATATAAAACCAATGTTACCTTTGCAAAAACCGGCTGTTTTGCCATTTGGACAACCTTAAAAAACGACATTAAAAAAGCCTACACAGTTAAACAACATTGGATAACCAGTCACTTAATCAAAATAATTCAAAACAGAACATTATTATATACGTTTTTAAGTTAAAAATATGCTCATTTCTAACTGAAAGTATTCCAGGTATTTTGTGTTTTTTATGAGTTAAGTAAGCAGCATTCCAGAAACATGGATAACAAATTCAGTGTCAAAATATTGCATGCACATAACATTTCCGCCAACAATCTTAAATAGTTGCATAAACTTCAGAAAAAAACATTAGAAATGTGTCATTTTGTTGACTTGACATTTATTGTAACTAAAGAGAGACAACCACATTTTATTTTTTCAACAATGAAAACATAAAAAAGTCAAGATTATAAAAACTTGACTATATGATCAACATTGTGGGTGTGGTTAACATTAATAGTTTAGTAGCACTTTCTAGGGCTTATTAAAACACAATACGTTTGTTGAAGGTGGTTCCTTTTATTTCTGGACTAACTTCCGGATAATAACAAATATATAAAAAGATACCCTACAAAATAAATACAATAGTAAGACTCTGACCGTTTATCAAATACATAATCTGGTACATAGGTTTCTATCCATGTATTATGATAAACAAATGTTTTACTAATTGAAATATAATTAAAACTGTTCTGCATGTATTTACAACAATATGCTTATATTGTTGAGCGTAACTGACAAAGTCTAGTACATATGCACTTAACGACTCGTATTAAATAAACAAGTCTAATATACGAAAAATAACTAAAGCGGTTAACACAAACTTTAAGATAAGCAAATTAACAAAACTAAAAGTAATAGCTGCATGCTGTATGAATGCCGTAAGCACAAAATAGCAACAAACAAAAATACGAACATTACAAAAATAATACTTAGCTTACCTCGCATGAGGTGCAAAGGCCTCCTGATTTATCTATATGGAAATCAATTCACATCATCCCAGGATTACTTAAAATATACCTGCATAACAAATAAACAAATTGTAATCCATGTTTCACTGTAATAAAAACCACCTACTTACGATTTGTACTCTTAGCTAAAATAATCAATCAATACACGTAACTGTTATTATGTTTATATCTTTACCTTTATAAGTATTTAACACATTCATTCCGGAACACTCGAATTCTCATACAATGTGTATTAGATTCATAATTTACCAAATTAGTTAAAAGTACTTTATTTATGAAAATATGTAAATAACGTCTCTTAAGCAATTTAATCAAACAGATAATACTTTACTGTACTTTATCTATTTTATATCGTTTTAAAGCATTCATCTCGCATTAAACATTTACACATCGGCCTTTTCATTCTAAACAGTCATTCTAGGTAAAATAATAAATATCTGGACTATTAACGTATAATTAGTAATAGAGAAATATAACTGACCTGAATACAGAATAAAGAAAACTAAGAATGAATATCAGTCCAAACTTAGAATTATATCAAGCACATATCAATATGTCCACCAGTATCTAGAAAAGTGATGACCAGCATAAAAGAACAAAAGAAATATAGCGCCAAAATATAATGACCAAAAGCAATAAAGAAAGTGTGCGGTCCACTGAAGCATAAAAAGAAAACCTTTGAAGTAAACTACAGTGAAACCAAAGTTATCCAAACCAGTAGAAAATGTCGTATGTCAATAAGTCCAACTGTCAAATACGTAAATGTAATGAACAAAGCATATATATAGACTAATCAACTAATTACAATCTGTAATTAGTATACTATAGCTTCAATCAATCAATATAAATCATATAATATACAGAATACAACACAATAAACTAAATATATAAATATACACAATTACTGTAAAACCTATAAAATACAATCTACCACAATAGAAAATAAAAATACATGCATAAGAATTAAGGTCGCAAAAATACCGAACTCCGATGAATTTTCAAAACAGTAATCCTCTTATTAAATGGTAAAATCGAAAGTTTGAACACATCAGAAGAAAGGATAACAACTGTCATATTATTGACTTTGAACAGGTATTTTCTTATATAGAAAAGGATTGATTAATCCTGGTTTGATAGCTATGATTTAGAGTTGGCATCGATTTACAAAACAACATTAACACATATACTCAGTTTTTAAATGATACACAGGTCATAGAAAAACAAACACGCATATGCTAGGTGAAATTTTTACAATAATTTAAGCATCAAAGTTTATATAAAAAAGAAGATGTGGTATGATTGCCAATGAGACAACTGTCCACACGAGAACAAAATGAAAGATACTAAAGTGCTGATTTTTACTGCCGTCAACTTAATTTAAAGTATGAACATTTGAAAAATATATTTGTTTTTTGAAAGACCTTAGGTTAAAGAAGTTAATCAAGCAAACTACATATTTTAACTTCTATTGAGTATGGTCTATCCAACTTCTACGACTACCAAAGAATGCTCGATATTATTGCATGTTAAACAAATTATTAAACAAAGGTGACAAAAGTTTCACGATGTTTAGATCTAAATAAAGGAAGAGACTAATAAAGTTAACAGAAAAAACACAGGAATCTTCATAAAGTCAAACTCTGGAATGTGACACAATTGTTATAATTACAGACTTGACGACTATTATTCATTGCGGTATCTATAGATCTAAGATAAAAAAAAAATCACTAATCAATAACTAAGATCAGATGCTTGCCATATTTAAAATATAAATCAGAAGGTACAAAACAAAATCCGAATTGTCTGTAATCTTGTTATTATTGATTAACGAAATGTTAAGAACAATTGTGATTGGCATATGTGGTTTTGTTTACGCCATACGTATCATCACCGACAACTTGGTTATGTCTCATTACTAGTTCGTAGTTGTCATTGGTCTTTGGTCCAGTGTAGTGGTCATATGCAATATCATCATCGTCTGTTCGTCGCTTTGCACAATGATTAGCTGTATCATATGTACCATCAGTAGCTCTGTCATAAACATCGGCGTCGTTCGTGTTTCTTCTGGTTTTTGATTGGTCATAAACTCCCTCAGGTGAATCCTCATAGTCGTCACCAGTGACAAGATCTGAAATACGTTGAGTAAAATTTCCTTCATCTTTGTTTTCTTTTGAAATTCGTTTGACCATACTATAACCGCTATCAGTTTCTGTCTTTTCTAGCTGTATATTTGGTTAGTGCGATTTATTTGAGATTGGCTTTGCCAAGGTGTATTCGCTTGCACATTTTTTTGCTGTCATTTTTCCTCTCTGTTCCCTTGAAATTCTCTCTCTGGTCGCTTTCATATTTATTCTGAAAGTTATCTGAAATGTCCCTGTACATTTCATTAGTAAGATGTTCGTGTCCCTCACCTGGATAGGCTACCATCTGAATGCCAGTATAATCTTTTAATGAGTTCTGTCGTATAAGAGTTCCCACCATGCCTTCTGATTGTCCATTACTTTTCTGTTTCATGATATGAAACCTTCGAGTACAAGATGCAAGTTTGATTAAAGTTTATTTATGTTTCAAAGTTTTACATGACTGTACAATGTTGAATAAACTAACATTGTAAAATATTGCAATGACACTACATCTACCTATTAAGGTGGTACCTAACACTACAGTGAGATAACTTTGTGAATCCGCTAAACGTTTTAATTATATTGTATTGTTGAGGAAATATTAAGCTTCCCAATGATAAAAAAAAATTGTTTGTCAAACTGCTACATGTAAATATTCAATTATTTTTTTTTCCCGAAAAAGTAGTTGTATCAATTATTTTTGAAATATTTATATTTTTTTCAAAGGGTCAAAGTAAATATTTTGTAAAAATTGTATGAAAATTAAACGAGCCAAATTTAATGAAACATATATATACACATTTATTGGTGTTTTTGTTCCAATTTCGTGATGAGCATAATTTGTATTTGACATAGTTTACCATAACAAAGACGTTTTTTTTACAAATAACAACATATCTTGTTTAACGTACCTTCTAAAACAAACTGCCAATATAACGACTATTGCAACAAATACAATGGAACCTACAATGCCACCAGATATGGGTCCAATAGAAGCTAAATATACAAAAAGCAACTAGTATGTTATGTATTTCCATAAATGAAGTTTTAGGTATCTCTGGGAAACTTGCAGTAACAGCACAATTATAAGACATTCAAGTTAAACTATAACATAAAGAGAAACTTTATCTAACGTATCAGAAAATAATAACATTGTCATTGCATGTATCATTTTTACTTCTACATATGATAGAATAAATGCACAAAATCTTTTAGTAATTTTTTGTACAAAATTACTACTATGCGCATAGTTTTATGCGCAAATCATGCATTTTTTTTTATCTAAAATAATGAAATCTAAGAAAAACGAATGAATCAGGAAATCAATTATCCCTAGTGTTTACTAACACATGTAACATGCATTTAAACATTTAAGAAACAACTTTTCTTTTTTAAATGTTACGCTTGGACATTTTGAGATATTGTATCGAGTTTAATTAAAATACACAATATCGCCAATGAACTTTAAAAACACACAACAATAAGCAATGTTTACATGTTTAAGCATGTTAAGGCTTAAACGGATAATGTATTACATGATTTCAGCTGCCCAATTATGAACTTTTGTTTTCTATGTAGTAACATCCCCGAAACCCATGTTTTCGGAGTATATTGATCCCATTTGATATTCCAGAACTTGTATCTCCGATCATGATGTCTTCGATATAGGAATGCTGCTTACAAGAAAGCTATTGAACCAAGAATTTTAAGTGGTGAAGTAGAAATTCTCTCTTCGAAACTTTAAAGACATCATCACTAGTTGATTGACCGTTATAGCGTCTATGAGTTTTATTTTACTGAACAAGACTGATGTGTCTGTCTGGTATAACCACAAACCCGAATGTGACCTGCAGAATTAGACTAAGCATATAATTTGCACTCACACGAGAAACAGACAGTTGCCATAAATGGAGTAGGATCTGTTTTCAATTTCGAAGAACCCCATTTTTTAATGGGATTATATATAAATACCTGGTTCTGCTTTTGTTATTTCCTCTTTCGATGTCGTCGTTGAACTGTCACTAAACACAATAGTTGATGTCACATCTATATTTAATAGAAAATAAGGTCATACAGAAGTGTGATGGATTTTAAATGTACATGTATTTTATAGGTCTCTTTTAAAAGATTTGACACGTTTTATGTCAAGTACTTCATTCATTTTTACAAATTAATGGTATTAATATGCATCGTTCGCAATATTGTAATACTACACATACAAAAGTGACCATGAAAATGATCTAAAAAAAAGCAAACTTCTCGTTCGCAATATTGTAATACTACACATACAAAAGTGACCATGAAAATGATCTAAAAAAAAGCAAACTGTAATGAATAATACCCCTTAAAAATAATTGAGCTTGGTAAATTTGTCATTACATATCGTGTATTTATATTTTAAGTGAATTATCTCCATGATTTTATAAATTCAAAGCATACTTGTTCATTTACACAAGGAAAGCATGAACCAATAATTGTTCGTAAAATGCAACATATCTTGTATAAAGATACATCTTAGAAAACGTTTACATTAAAGAGGAGCAAAAAGGCTTATAATGCACTTTGAAATTGAAGTGCAATTAAGTCGATGAAAGAAAAACAACAAAAGTTATGAAGTTATAGCTATACTCTATACGTTAAGTTGGATTATTATGGATACCTGGAACTCTGGTAGAATTCATTGCTGTTGAAGAATACATATGGAGGGGTATAGTAGTTCCTAAAAATAGAAATATTACCGAAAATAAATTAATATTTATGTTATGATTCAATTAATTCTTATAATATATTTGCTGCAGATACCCATTGACAACATTAGATTTAGTGTAAAGATGTAAGCATGTACAATCACTCTAATCTATATGAACTGATTTCGCTAGACAATAAAAATAACCCCATCTCAATCTAATATGTGTTATATTAGTAGCCAGAAGTAAGATATACTAATGTTTTATACAAGCATGATGAGTAAAACACAATTGATATGATGAACCTGTATTTGTTAAAACAGTTTATGACCTGACTAAATAAAAGTTTTTTAATATATGTAGGTAAACCTTTATATATATAATTGAGGGATTGAGACATGATAGCATCGTGCTTACTCTTATTCTAAATTGATTCCATAACCCTTATGTTTTTCAACAAAATCGTAATTAATTGTAGAGAGATGTAAATGGATTTATTTTTAAAAAAAAAAGACAAGTATTTTCTTATTGAGTAGAAACTTTGAAAACAATACATTAGGACTTTAAATACTCCCAAATAATAATCTCGCATTTTAAGTCCATGATTTGGTAAAGACAAACTCCCAAAATATTTTCGATTGAAAACAAAACGTAAATGTACCTTTGCACACTATGGTTATGTTTCAAAGGAAATATCAGCCTATTACTATAGACCGCAATGAAGAAAATTAATATACATGTGTATAGTAGTATTCGCTTGGTTTAATGGAGAAAACTGATTATATATAAAAAAAAATATGAGAGTCCCTGTTTTGTTTGGGGAAACCTAAGAATCAATTCGGATAAAAAATAAGATAGGTGGTGCCCAATGGTATTATTTCATTCAGAATCTACAAATGTTTGATTAAAACGTAGTTACTGGATTAGGAAAAGATGTGGATTGGTTACGTTATAGTTACAATATGCAAGTGCGGAGTGAATATTTCTCTATGGGTAACTCTAGATTTGTTTTAATCAAGAACAAAATAGACAGTGCACGTACAATATGTCAATAATATTCCGTGAAAGTTTGATATTAAACCATGTTCAATATGTTTACCCCATGTTAAAAAAATGAAAAGTAAATTTTAAGTACCGGAAACCCCTTCAATCTGTATGTATTTCATGGTCAAATTGTAATCTAAAAGTACATTACATATTATATATTTTGTGAACATTGCGTACAAATTCATTCTTTGTTAAATACTTATATATAATTAATTGGTTTCGGACTGACAAAATTACCTGACAAAGGACCATCATATACCCTTAATTTATATCGGGTACATGATTTTGCAGGATTGACCACTCATGTAGCAAAAGACAATAGCGATTTTCCATATGAACATGATGAATGACATCCGTTTGTATCTCGACGTTCGAGACTGATAGGATCAGCTACTGCCAATCTATCAATTGTTAAAAAACACCGCTCAAATTTTAGCTAAAGTATTTAAAATGTATCACGTGAATCACCATATGTCCGCCTGTATTTTAGCAGTCATGAGATGACGTATGTATATATTCCCTTTAATCTATTCTTGATCAAGCTGATGAATGTTGAATATTAGGATGATCAAGAATTATAGTAAACACTACTTCAAACTTCTAATATTTGTCTAAGGACTAAGACAAAATAGTTATAAACTAATTGCTTTTATTTTGATTTATCATTTATCCCACTATATGGTGTAAGGCTCTAGAATTCTTAGTGGATATATAAATGAGTAAAAAGCATGTCTATATTTACAAAACCGAAAGAATGATTACAGAAAAGATGCAGATCCTGTATTTCTCTAAGTCTTATGGATGTTTGCTCCTCTACTTTTTGAATTATTTCCCGCCAAATTTTCAATGGCTTATATCTCGTAAACAAGCACACAGACCCTCCATTTTTTTCTGCTTTTTTATTTTCTTTATTTATATACTTTTAATTTATAACAGTTTTTTAAAAAGCTTGTTATTTTTAAACAGAGTAGCGAACATCCTTAACACAGCCATAAAATTCCATGTGATCGCTAACTTGCATACAATATTAACGTCAATTGATTCTTAATTGTATTTCCAAAAACACCATTCACACGATTCATGTTACATTGTACCTGGCATGGCCTTGACAACATGTACTATGACAATACGTATTGTTTTGTCAAAACATTGAAATTGCGGACGCATGGATTTTATCAGATGATGTGACAGATTTTATATCAATAAAATTGAGAATGAAAATGGGGAACGTGTGAAAGAGACAACAACCCGACCATAGAAAAGACAACAGCAGAAGGTCCCCAACAGGTGTTTAATGTAGCGAGAAATTGCCGCACATGGAGGCGTCCTTCAGCTGGCCCCATAACAAATATAGTAGTTCAGTGCTAAACAACAAATTGTACACAAGAAACTAAAATTAAAAATAATACAAAACTAACAAAGTTAGGAGCTCCTGACTTGGGCAAGGCGCAAAAATGCGGTAGGGTTAAACATGTTTATAAGACCTCAACCCCCCTATACATCTAGCTAATGTAGAAAAGTAAATGCATAACAATACGCACATTAAAATTCAGCTCAAGAGAAGTCCGAATCTGATGTAAGAAGATGTAACCAAAGAAAATAAACAAAATGACAATAATGCATAAATAACAACAGACTACTAGCAGTTAACTGACATGCCAGCTCCAGACTTCAATAAAACTGATTGAAAGATTATGATTTCAATTAGTCAATAGTCAACATATAACATATAGTTTGATAAATACCCGTGTGAGGCTTGGTAAAATGTGGAGGTGCAGGGCTTGCTTCACTTATGACTTGTGATGATTCTGTTCGATATTAACAAAAACATGTAAAAGAAATCATCAAATTATATAGATGTTGAACAGATAAATTCAAAAAAGCACATTTCGGTCAAATATTGCTATACTACATTGTACTGTTATGATTAAATAGCAAATTTCTAGTATTGAATACACCACGGAAAAGTAATACTGACAACGCTTTTCGTTTGTTTCTGAAATTAAGATATACAAATATTAGTTAAAGACGTATTGACTTTAACATTGTTTAATTAAGCCTTTCAACTCAACATGCCCTATGTGAACAGGGCCTTCAACAGTTACAATATTTACGAACGGGTGAATAAGTTTTCTTAGCAAATATATGATTTCATGTCTACCTTGTGAATTGTCTCCAAGAATTATGTGTCAGGTTAACTTTCTTCCTTGGGAGGAATGTTTTTAAGAGACAACAGCGTTGGTATATACATTCTTCGTTTTTTTTAAATAATCATAGAAATGTCTAAAACATACTGATGTTTACATGTTTTGACTTCATGGTAAACAACTTTACCTTTTATACAGTTATATTCGATATGAATTCGTCTCGTCTGAACAACTAAACAAGGTTCAAGGCGCCTTCCATCAAATATTTCAAACAAATCAATTTCACATGTGTATTTACTGTGCCCATTGCAGACATCTGTTTTAAACTCCAAACTGATATTGTTGATTTTAAGACATTCCATTACATGTGGTGGATGAAAATTAATAGATAACGACTCATCTATAATTGATTCTCCATTACTGCCACATTGAAATTTGGTAGTTTCATTAACTGGACGACAGTCGGATACATACATTTTTACTTTTAGAAAAAAAATTTTACAACTGCATTACAAATAATATTAAATTAAAACAATATGCAATATACAATTTAAGTATTGATACTAAATTTCTATAAAGCTGTAAATAAGGTTTTCATAGCTTGCATTAAAAATCATTGACATTATATTATACTAAGTAACAATTTTGAGTATGTCAGGAAAATAAAATGAAATGTCTTACATATACCGACTATAAACCTGAAAAATTGAATGTGTCAAATTGCCAGCATACACAATCAAATGAAGAAAAAAAACGTTGCACTCAGATTTTTTATTTAAACATAAATATTTATATTGTTATCAAGAATATGTCAGTTGTAATCAAATCGTTCGTTTCTATGTATGTCGGTGTTTGATTCTGCTGCCGGTTAGTGATCCTGTTGTTCCTTTGTTGTCCTCTTATAATTGGAATGTTTCCCCCGGGTTTAGTTTGATACCTGGATCATTGTTTTTCTTTCAATCGATTTAAGACTTTTGAATACCGGTATTCTAGTTTTGTCTTAATTTATCAGCCCAGAAACTAGTTTTTCCTACTTTTTAATTGTCTGTGTTATACATTTTTGTATAATCAAATTTGTTTTTCTTATTCATTCTTATAACATAAAAACACTTCCATGTATGTATTGGGAAGAGGGTCTAATACTGTATATAATCATGTAGCAAGTGCTTAAATGGTTTATATCTTTTTTTGAACGTCAATGATTTATTTAAAAGTTTATTTCATAAGATATACTTACTATTTGCATTACTTTTAAAGCAGTTATAAGAAATACTGTAATTTGCATACGCTTTTATTCTGTTATATGTGGAGTTAAGGTTAATGACCATGCTACAGTCCGTTTGATTGTTGCATGCATTTATAATTCGTGCATTGTCTTCATCAGAAATAAGACCTTCTTTTGGATTAACATATATAGGACAGAGATTTGGTATATGCTGTAATGAAATGTTACTGATATTTATTAGACATCTGTCTCTACATTCAATATAGAAATGCAAACTGTCGAATTCACCTCTCTCTGTTAACAATTCTGCAATGGAAAAACAATGAGATCAAGACCAGAGCAACATCGACTTTGTAATTGCTATACAAAGTATGCATGAAAAACATACACATTTTAATCAAAACTTTACAATATATTTATTAAAGGTATTAAGTCACATGACATTGTAACGGTCAAGTGATTGTTAACTATAAACACATGTGTGTGTTTATATCAAGCACATGGTGTGCGTTTACGTTCAATTTGATTGGATGGCATATACCCGTATTGCCGTTTTACGGGTATATGCCCTCATGATTTTCGTGAAAAGCATGATTAAGTATTACTTATAATAAGTTGTTAGTTTGAGAAAATTAAGTTATTCGAAGTTTGCCTATAGTTCAACGTAGCAGCATTCGTTATTATGTTTACCCACCCACCCACCCTTTTATGAGATGGTTATCGTTAATGGGAGTATATGCATATATTACATTATATTAATATGATTTTTTCCTCTTTTGTAGATAGTTTTTGATTGTGTTACTGTTACTGTATATTACTGTGCTATTGTATGATTGGATTGGTAGTGTGCCTGAATTTAAAGTGAAGGACTTTAGCAATGTTTAGTTTGAGAATCATATTGAATGTAAAGTTAATATTAAAGGCTGCTACAGCTGTAGGTACACTTATCATATTTATGTGTTGTTTTATTTATTAAATAATTTGTATTCGTTTGAGTTGGCTAATTAGAATATAACTCAAATTAATGAGTAATCAACAACAATATATCATGTAAATGCTTAATCAAGCACTATATAACGTTCAAACGTAAAGGCAAAAGTTGTATTATATGCACGTAAATCCAATTTATTCTCACAGTTCAATATTATGTACTCTTTTAACATGTTTAAATACGGGTCTTTATAAAAAAAAAAAACTCCTGCTTGTACTCATAGGTCTTGTGTATTGATTTATTTTCCACTCATGTACTGAGAACTTGCAAGATCTTTGTCCTTCTTAGTTTTTGGTATTTCAGTATTCACTCATTAGATTAATTTGATTCTTGTACAAATACTTTGTTTTTAGCTGGAAATGCTTCAATTTGAAACGTTTAAAACTTCTCGGCACTATTTAAAAAAAAACATTTAACAAATACAGCTGTCAATGAGAAATACAAAAACTATTTCCTCTGAAGAATTTGTATAGTATTGTATAAAGCGTAGACATAAGCTTTACTTTCAGATGACCCCTTCATCATTTTTTTCATTCAATCATAATTTCCACATTTAACGAGACTGCCAGAGTACCTGGCTATTGGTGGATTAGACGTCCGCAAATGTGTTAAATATTTCAATTATGCATGGTACTGTTCCATGTAAGGACCATGTGATTAAGTTGTTTACAGTTTGTGAGTTTATCTCGGAGTATAATATTTGTGGTTAACTTTTAAAACGTCAGACCCAATTACAGACATGTTTTTACATGTATGTGTATATTTACAAATGACGTTAAGTTGAAAATATCAATCCGACTGTACACATTTCACTTCAAAACCTTGCAACTGAACTTTCTTTATCATTTTTAAAGCTCGATGGTTAGAATAGGGCACCGCTGTTGTCATAAAGCACAAGAAAGTAGTAGCTTTGTTGACTTCTTAAATGAATGGGTGTTTTAATGTTGAATTGGTATCTTCGAGGACTGGTTTTCTTTCAAAAAAAGAGACGGAAAAAAAAATATACAAATATATAAGTCGCAGAAAAAATTACAGAACTATATAAAAAGCGTTTGACGAATAAACATGCGGATGTCAACTTGTTATCGACAATTTAAAATCCGAAAATCAGAATATCATATGTCAAACTGTGCATTTTTGTGATTTTACGTTTTAAATGTAGTTTTGAAATTTAGGATTTGAACAATATCAATGCAATGATATTTCAACACTTTAAGGCCAAATCATTACAATATGGCATGATAACATCTCTTATTCATTGTTATTATAGATACAGAATTCAGATTCAGTATTAAAATTATGACATAACGCTGTCAATTGCGAATGGAAATAATGTAATACTAATGGTTTGATAGCGTGTTTTATACTGATTTGCCTGTAACTTGAACTACAAATTAAAAAAAAATATTTGTCTATGGCTTTGCTATAATTTTGATGCAATAAAAATGATCAAACAAGACGGATATATGTACCAAGATACAAAAAAAGGCATATTATGTACTTACTTGAATGATGTACGCAGTCGTAAGTTATTCTGATATACATGTCCGTGTATTTGGGAATAAGGCATCTCGGATCGATTTCATTGACACATCTGATATTAATAGAGCATATGTTCCCAAAACATGCAACAGAGCAATTGGGCAAAACCTTCTTTGAAACATCTGCACAATACGACCAATTTGCATAGTTGGACTGGTGAAGAGGTTTCAGATGATGAAGTTTTGGAGAAGAACAGTTACGAAAAACGTCGAATGTTACATTATCATACGGATACGATGTTGTGAAGTTAAAAATCTCTAAAATAAGAATACATGGTTCTTCAATAATCAGAATAGTCAATGATCTTCCTCTCAAAAGAGTTAATGTTTGAAACATATGCCAAACTTATCTCTTCGAAATACAGAATCGTATAGTTAAAATGTTAAACGTTACTCTAAGCCTGGCATATGACACTTTGTTTGTTTTCTCGTTTAATGTTTTTACATTTGTCATTTCGGGGTATTTTACAGCTATTCAGTGATATGCGGTTTTGAAATTGATGCTGTTGCAGACCTTACGGTGACATATAGCTGTTAATTTCTATGTCAGTTGATCTTTTAGAGAATTGTGCCATTGGCATTCATGGCACATATTCATTAATCTATATTATTATTACAGCCAATGGTATTTGCCAAAATGTAATATTTAACGACAATTTGTACATTTTTACTTTGATCTCAATTCCTTACATTTGTATGATGGACAGAATTTGGTATCCAAATATACTAGACAATTACGTCATGATTCAATGCAGCTACGTCACATGTGCAATTACATGCTCTTCATTTCATCAATGGAATTCACGAGACTTCAATCGTTCCACCTAATAACGTTTACAAGTGGTTTTACTAAATATTTCATTTAACTCTTTATTCTTAATAATAATAAATGGAGGTTCGATACACTGTCGATAGTAAGAAAAATGACATTTTTGTAAACTGACTTCGTCAGCTTGAATTTCATCTCGCGCTTGATAGTCTTGCTGATACAGTCAGTATCAACAACAAAAATGCCATTAAATATGTGAGCTCGTATTCCTTTTTATTTAACTTGTATACAGTGTATTATCCTAAGTGTGCTTTCACGGCGCTAAAACTAATTTGTACTGGTGTGCCAGGATGTAAAAGTTTGTCCTGCATTTTTTATGCCCCATATGGTCTTCAATATTCTTCAACTACGTACTTTATTTGGCCTTTTACATTACGTCCCTGATGAGTCTTTTGTAAGCGAAACGCGTGTTTAGCGTAAATAGAAAATTTAAATTCTGGTATATATGATGAGTTTATTTCTGGGCATTATGTTCTGGTCCGTTCGTCTGTCCGTCTGTCCCGCTTCAGGTTAAAGTTTTTGGTCAAGGTAGTTTTTGATGAATTTCTAGGTCCTAACAAATTGAAACTGTGTACACATGTTCCTTATGATATTCCAAATCAAAGTGTCGACTCCAATTTCACTGAATATAGAAAATGATAGTGTGATTGGGGATCCGTGTTCTATGGACACATTCTTGTTTATTTGTAATATCTGGTACACTTTATTAGTCTACGTTTTATTTGTTCCTGTCCTTTTTAATTGTTATTCAGGCTTTGTTTTTACATAATTGTCATGTTGCCTTTTTTGCCAAGTTGTTCATCCTGCTTCCCTCTACTGAAAAAATCCTGTTCATTCTAGCCCCAACCTATCCCTTTTCTCCCATAAAAAAAAGGAGCTCCCGTACAGCTGTGGACAGGGAAATCATAATTATGTTTGCTAGGAATATAATATATGTGTGTTTACATTAGTTATTGTTTGTTGTATGTCACAAGTATCGTACTGAACATTCAAGTAGTTAATGTATCTGTTAACTGTGCCAAATTTAAAACATTTTACATAAAACAACTCATATACATTACGGGCTTTTAATACAACGTTTAAAATAGCGCATTCTTTTTATGAAAACGCTTTATTTTCAACAATTATTAACAAATGTTTTAAAAAGCTTACCAGTGGTAAAGTCATAAAAACTGTAACAGGAAAATTCAATGTCGATGTCAATGAATACATCAACGCACGTCTGTAATGGTTTATCATTGGTTGTTCTTTGGTTATCTGAGATATAACATAAGATTGTGAATGGTCCAGTTATGTTGGATCTAGTTGCAAGTTGACGAGTAACTTTTTTTTCCGAATACGTTGCATTGCAAAGTTGATGTCCAGAATTGATTGTACTCTCCAGAAGCAAAAAACCCGTGTCCACATGATAGCTGTTCACGTCTAAAATAAAAATGAAAGTAATTTGAAACATGTTGTTCATTCCAATTCAGTTTAAATAATTTTAGCTGTAGTATATGTATTGTAAGAAATATTCGTAATCACTGTAGACCATTTAAGTCCACAGTAGCTGAATAGTTTGAGTGGGGTACCGAAAAACAAAAAGTAAAATCACAAAAATACTTAACTCCGAGGAAAGTTCAAATGGATAGTCCCTAATCAAAATATTGCATTGTCGTCAACGATACTCGGTGATAAGTAATGAAAAACAAACAAAAAAGAAATATAAAGTAAAACAAGCTCCAAGCAAATCTAAAAACGAAAAGTTCTTTAACAATTAATTGAAGTATCAAAAATTAAAATATATCAAATGAAAGGATAACGACTAGGTACTGTCATAATCTTATGTAGAAAATAGTGGATGAATCTTGGTTTATAGCTAGCTAAACCTCTCACTTGTACATTTTTGTAAGACAGTCGCGTACAAGTCCAGATACTGACGTCATATGTTGGCAAAACTAACAAATATATTAAGTAAGTTGTGTCGGTTTAGGTTTGTAAATCAAATTGAGTGTACATGTTTATACTTACATTTTTGTTTTTTTTTAATTATGCTTTTAAAGTGATAAACTTGAAGAAAAAAATGTGTGTCCAAGACATGTTTTTGTTTATATTTCTTACTATTAGTCTCATTCTATATCTTGTAACGTTATGTTGTATTGATGCACCCACGTTAGATATGTCACTATTGTACTCCTTCGTAAATAAAACAGAGCACTTAGGTAGTGACGGGTTATTTTGATTGTGAAACAATGATTGACCAGAACCGACTGTTTAGGTTTTGCTCAACGTTGAAAGTCGAAATAGTTGCGTATATCTACGTTATTTGGTCTCTGAATAGTTGTCTCGTTTGCAACCAGACCTTGCATCACTATTATGTTTATTATCATACATTGATTGTAGCATGAACAATCTTAATAAGAACATATAAATTATTGTTGGTGTAATTGACAATTTGGTAAATTATAACAAACTAATTATACACAACGTCCGAAAAGAAAATGCTTGTACTATTTATATCCAAGTGGTATTTCCTTAATCATTCAAAGAGAAAAGAAACATAACCAACGTGTATATTAAAGTAAAGCGAATTTATCCGGCACAGTCCTTTTGGATAGTTATGTTATTGACTTTAGAAAAGGAACATGTTATTTATATTATATAGACCCAAATTTATAAAAATCAGAAACGTATATTTATACTGGTGAATGAAATAGCATAGTACATTAGAAACTATAGGTCACCGTACGGTCTTTAACAATGAGCAAAAACCCACGCAACAAGCATGTTAAAAAATTCGAATGAGAAAACCATTGTGGGTAAAATACCAATTTACGAAAAACTAATGTGATATGCAATAGCAAATAAATAGCAACAGAATTACAGACTTCTAATTGGGGACAGGCATATACAGAATTCGGTGGGGTTTACATAATTTCAGGAGTGCCATCAGAGACCTTTTTGTGAGCTGGAACAGTGATGCAACAACACAACATAAAAACTAAACATATATATTTGATATTGGTAATCACTTTGGCATGTCATATTATACTTAAATAAGATTGTTGTTGAAATCCTAGCATATACGTTTTTTTTTTTTAAACCTAACAAAGATTAGTTCAAATCAGAATTTGTAAATTGTGAATAATTGTATTATATTTTTACATGAAAAAAATTAGCAAAATTGTCCCTCCTTTTTAAAACAAAATTAAAGTATGATCTCACTTTATAGATATTAGTACTAATATCATTTGAGGCAATCTGGACGTAAATACGACATAAAAATGTTGACGGCAGACAAATTATTGACATACAGTAATTGGCATTGGGCACCATGAATTTTTAAAAGTCTTAAAAGAGCCAGATCAAATTGGACATTTAACCAGCATATTTCCCCAACAAAAGTGAATCGGGGAAAAGACATAGAAGTCCAGTCTTTTGTTGTACCAATAAAAATTATACATTTGAATATAAATACAAAAGATTGAAATGCTTTTCATCATGTTTGCAATGACAATTAAGCGACACCTGACCTTTCATGATCCTTTCCACCAACACAAAAGTTGTATCGATCTTTCACAATTAAAAAATTCGTATTGATATAAATATTTCAATTTTGCAACTTGTTTTGATAAAACTATACCAAAACGCAATTGAAAGTAATTTCATATGGTATGACATTATTCAAAGAATAGTAAGTTAGCTGTTCATAACATGAAAAAAAATGGGTGTTTACATTTTGTGTCATTGTGACATATTTTTTTCAGTATTTTTTTTTTCTTATACATTCATGACATTTGAACCATGATAAAATAGAATATATTTATTTGATCTTACATATATTTTCTCAAAAAGATTTGCTTCTCGATCTTATATCAGACCCTTCGATTAATTGACCACCGTTACTTATTCTGTCACGATATTATTTTTTGTAGATATAGCGAATGGCATTTGTGGTTTTATGAAATGAAAATTTTGTACATTTTTCTGATGACTATAAATTTATAGTAACTTTGTTTACAGGAAAACAGCTTTTTACTGCCATTTTAATGAAAAGAAAATGTATGTTATATTGTTAATTCAAATAGTCTGTTAGACAAATTATAGATAATTTATTCTCTAATATTCTTACATGATTTGCATATTAGGGATTACGTAGATACGATTTATCGAAAGGTCTTCCGGTAGTTGCTCTTGACGTGGGTAAGTTGTCGATAGGTCGAGTTTATACACCAATAAATTCCTTTTAAAAGGCGTTTAATACAAGTTTACAGCGAGAGTACAATTCCAATATAAATTCAAACCCAATAGTTGAGGGTAAACAGGTGCAGTAAGATAAAGTAAATGAAGTACAATTTAATGATGACATACATGTACTATAAACGGGAAAACTAGATAAAAAAATCAGTTTGTTGCTATACGTTTACATGGAGGGGCTAACATGTGTATTTATACGACTAATACACTTTTTGAATAAGCAGATTTTTCATTTTTGTGTTAATTTATACACATTAAAAACAGTCCCTTGCATTTTTTTTATGGTGGCGTTTGTATGTTTTATTATCATAGTTGATTGAATATGTGTATGAATTATATAATGAAGCGGTAAGACTTGAATAAAGTATTGTCTTGTTTTGTATCATGAACAGAAGTATTGTTTGTTTGTTTTGTTTTGCTATTTTGACTTCGTCAACATGACCAGAATTAAAAGGTTGTTTAACGCTACTGTGCAAAGTATTCTGTTTTAAATTGTTTTTCTAAGTTCATCTGTTTTGCAAATTCGGCATTAAGGAAAACGCTATTACTTGTTCTCCCATAGACGGCAATACTTACATTTTCTAAATTCACCACTTTTTAATAATAAAAAAAACCTGAACCAAAACGGTTATGTGCGGTGTTTTAAAAATTGAAGCCAAATAGTATCATGACAAACTTCCAACGGAGCTTCTGTATGTTACCTATGCCCACCGTTATTTTACACCAAAAATATGAAATTTTCGCAATCTTTTCGAATAATTCTCTAGAAAATATTTCACATGTTTCAATGGGTGAAATTTTGAAACATACACACTGTAGTTATTAAAAGTATATTGTACCCTTACATCCAATCATAGTGATCATCAGTTGACTTCCTTCACCTGCCTTTTGTACACAAAGGCCAAAATGTAATTCTACTATTTTTCAATAACTTCACATATGTTAACAAAATTGATGAATGTATTGGTACAGTAAGGGGAGGTGAAAGATACTAATAAAACATTTAAATTCTAAAGTAAAAAAAAACTGACAACGCCATAGCTATAAAAAACATGTCAGTTTTGTTTTAAATATTTGTTGGATAAATATACGATTTTAAACTAATAAGAACTGACGGCCAATATACATGTTACGAGAGTCTCGATTTAAGACATTTGGAAAGGGGATTGTCTGAAAAGCTTTCATTTCTGTATTGCTGTCCATCGTATATCAAAAGCCTTTCAATCAATTAACATACGAGCACTATATATATTGAGAACTGTGTACTCGATTTTATGCAAACAATAATTTATCTTAACAAACGGATTAACCGAAAATCATGTTAGAACCGGTTGAAAGACAATTCGTGATTATGTTTATAAGAAGCTATGCTTAAACAAGAACTATTTTAAAAAAAGATATCCGACGTATTTAAATTTGAGTATATGTTTAAAACTATCATTTCTATAACCTTCAGAAGCACAAAGATACCATTTAAATAACGTTTTCCCTGTTTGTGTTCAGAATTCTCGGTCCTCGTATCTTTCTGTTTACATTCACCAAAACCCCGCGGAAATCTCACAAGGGTAGGTGCGTTCTAAAAGTCATGTACGTTCGTACAACAAAGTTTACATTAAAAATTATATAATTGTCCCGAATAAACAGCTGTCACGGATGCAAAGAGCTATTGGAGAAACAACTATTTTAATAGAAATATAAATCTTTGTAAGATCTAGTTCAAATATTTATAGTTTTTCACTTGCTTTCCATCACGATATAATTATCGAGACGTTTTTTCAAACACAACCAAATCATCCACCATGACAGCATTTTGTTCTATCACAGAAAGGATTTTCGAGCATGCGTATTCTGTTGCCATAGTTAAGCATCCTTAAGTTCAAAGGGCATAAACCGAAATTATACCGACTACGTCGGAAAAAGGTAATTGATGTGCCGAGTAAAGCTCATTAAATCAATACTAAGATGATCCCTTCTTCAAATCTCTAAACAGTAGATTCTAGACTCTAAATTGTCAAACTTTAACATTAAGTGTACGTGTCTAATGAAATAACTCCCTTACAGACACCTCATGACAAAAGAATGTACAATTAGGTCACTGCACGGCCTTCAACTAGGATCAAAACAAAACAAAAAGTGCAAGGTTCATGGATACAGGCCCTCCAAAGTTAAATGTCTAACAATTCATACGATGAAACTATCGGTCTTTTTTTATGAAAAAAATAAATCAATAAACGAAAGATCACACATTATATACAGCAAAAAACGACAACCAGCAAACTACAGGCTAAATAACTGTCACAGTCCTTATTATATGTGTTGATTGTATGACTCTTTTTGTTTAAAAAAGTGTGACATAATTCATGGTAAATTAGTTATACATTTTTGTCCTCATAGCGACATAACCCCTAAAAATACTAAAACAGCATAATAGCAATAAGGAAATTAATGTGCCTCAATATACAAATGATAACATGAAACTTACTTTCATAACCAATTATAGTGTTATATCCAACAAAAACAGACAGCAAAAGCAATACGACCAAAGGCATTGCAAACATACGATCACGGAGACTCTTAAGGAAGTGTATTCCTTTAAATATAATGAGACATTTGACATTGGTGTTATTTAGACAAAATATGACGCTTTTTTCAAATTGTCACGCATAAACACCCAGCCATTTAAAACAAAAACTAAAGTTTTCAGTATAATTGATAGACTCTTTAGAAATTGTATATCGATATGAGAAGAACGCGGAAGTAAATACTTTCAATTATCTTATTGTACAAAAGTTGTGATCTTTTTTAAGTTCTTTAAAATTATCAAACTTTTCATCAGCTAAACAATAAATGAACGTTGTCAAATTATCGTGTTTGTTTTATTCTGCAACCTTTTTTTTATCGTAAAATAAAATTGGTTTAATTCAATAAACTGGTGTACTATTAGTTACATAGTGTGTTAGTGACCTAATATGATATATACAGGGTCAGTAAATTCCATATGGGGTGAGAGCGAAGCTCGAACCCCATATGGAATTTACTTACCCTGTATATATCATATTAGGTCACTAGCACACTATGTAACGAATTTATCTTACCGACTATCTTTATGTGTTGAATTTAGACTAAAGTTGTCTTATTAGCTTTCATAACACATCTCCTTATTTCTGTATTAAAGTGTTCAGGTGTTCAATTTTAAGAACCTACTTCAATTGATATGCACTAAAAAAAACTAATGTAAACGATAGATATTTATAATAAACAACCTTGATATAACAATATTAAAAAGAACTTTCAATATTTTAAAAAATCAAACAGTGCTTAAGTCGCAATTTCACTACTAACCTAATATTGAAATAAGCCCCGCCTCCCTACTAACCTAATATTGAATATACACGGTCTCCACGAGGTCGCTTTTAACCAATCATATTCCTAGAAATGTATAGGAGGTAAGATAAAGTCATTTACCATGTGTATATAATGAGTCATATGAATAGAAAACTAACGTGTGGAATACTGGTCAGTTGTTGTGGTATATTGATATTTTAGTAAATAAAAGCTAAAATATATGTGTTTACCTGTAATAAATATAACTTCATATTTACTCAATATATTTCGAGTGAAGTAAATGTATAACAGGTTCTAGCTTACACATACATCTCCGGGATACGAAAATACCAGAGGCTGAGGCAAATAACACGTTACTTAATATCTGAAGTTGACAATAAATACTATAATCGTGACTTTAGCCATATACATGAAACATACGACTATCCATGTTTCTGTCATTAAACTTAACGACCTTGCTTCTGCATCATTTTTACCATGCGAAGGATTTGATACGCTAGCACAACAGAGTTTTATTGTTTCTGAAATCGGTTCACCTATTTTGGAGTTATTCTCCTTGACATGTTCATTTTGCCTCTTCTTCGACGAGAGGTGCAGTTTGCGAAAAATATGGATTACAATCCAGCAGTGGCAACTTTAAAAATGTTTAACAGGATGCATCTATCAGATAATATTTTACACACAGTTTGTTGGTGTGGTTCGTGTTGCTTAGTCTTTTGTTGTCTATGTTGTGTCTTGTGTACTATTATTTATCTGTTTGTCTTTTTCTATTTTGGCCATGGCGCTGTCAGTTATTTTTTAACGATGAGTTTAATGGCACTCTGGTATCTGTCACCCCTCTTTTAAGAAGACCTAAAAGGTTTATATCAAGTATACCGACATATTTGTTACGAAATTCCTATCTGTCATACATGTCTATTGTAATTGAATTCATTTTCATGAACATGATGAATCTAATTGAAAAAAGGATTGTGTTTTATGTAAATAACGTCCCAGTCCCACTAGACCACGATCGCACCACGCTCAACGCGATCTAATATAAATTTAGATCGTGGTGAGATCGCGGTATGAGCGGCAAAAAAATGTAAATTTTCGTTGCTTTCACGATGCTACTACGTCCTAATTACGCTTCTACAGCGATTCCGCTACGATTATACCACGTTCTCGACGCGCTTATTCTGCGACCTCACTACGCTTATCAAGATCTTTCTATGCTCATCACGTTTTCACTACGACCATACCACGATTTATCCGATTGCAACACGAACTTACCACGCTTCTACTGCGATTATAGCACGTTCTTTCCACGATTATACTACGTTTAACCGCGATCTTACTACCCTCTCAGCAATAACGTCAACATCGTGTTCCATATCAATACAGTTCCATTCCTTCTACATCTGATTAATACGTAAATTTCTCGGAAACAATAATCATGCCACCAAAATCTACTAAAACACGTGGGCGTGGTGGTAGGGGTTGATGAAGAGGCAGAGGGAACTCTGATAGTAACGAATCCTGATCAAGTAGAGATTTCGGACCGACCAACCCAACCAAAATTGCAACCTATTACTGGTCCATAAAGCTGAAATTACGATATTTTAGTAAACGATATTAGAGATGACAAAGATGTGTCAATAGATATAGGAAGATGTTGTATGAGTGCCAATGAGACAACTCTCCATCCAAGTAACATTTTTCTTCAAACCATTATAAGCCAAGGTACAGCCTTCAACACGGAGCATTGGTTCACACCGAAAATCAACGGTCTAAATAAATCTATATGAAAACGAGAAGCATGGTTGAGCCGTTAGAGAAAATGGACAAGAAGTCCCAATTACATACTGACAAACAAAACTTAATAGAGATTTAATATGTATTTTATTTGAAAATGACAATGAGTCATAATCGTAGTATGAACGTAGTCAGGTCGTAAGAAGAGCGTGATGAGGACGGTGAGGGCGTGCTAGAATCATTCTATGGTCGTAAACAGCCTGGTATAGTCGTAATTGAAGCGTAGTTGGGTCGCGATGAGAACGTTATAGTCGTAGTGAGGTCGTAATAATGTCGCTGTGAGATCGTAGCGTAGTTTCTCCGAAAAGAATCATGCTTTCACTACGCTCTCGCTACGATGGTACAGCAACCTTTGCTATCTTACTACGATCTTAGTGCGCTCTCATTACGCTTCTACTACGACCTGATTTCGCCACGACCGCACCACGATTGTTTTGAACATGTTCAAAGTTGGCCACGCTCATCACGATCTTAAAGACCTCACCACGACCGTGATACGACCTTACTGTGATCTACACGATCGTACTACGATTATCAATATTTGCACTTTTTTTCACAGATCGTAGTGTGATCGTGGCCTATTGGGACTGCGGTATAAACTCATCATAGATACTGGGACTAAATTTTGTATATACGCCAGACGCGCGTTTCGTCTACGAAAGACTCATCCGTGACGCTCGAATCCCAAAATAAATTCTCAATTATTATAAAACATGTTCTTGGATTAATTTGCACTTCTCATAAGTGCAAATTGGAACCACACTTTTTTTTGTCGTAGAATCATCAAATTTGGCAATAATGTACCTCTGGGGATAAATAACACAATACAAAAAAAAAATTGGTGTGGCTCGCCCGGTTCGGCAACTGGAGTGAAAATAGTGACAAAATCCTGTAGGATATTTTTTTCTCCCATAGGATTTTTAAAAATCCTACAGGATTTTGAGAAATCCTATAGGATAAAGTCATAATCCCATAGGATATTTGTTATATCCTACAGGATATTTAAATCCTAAGGGATTTATAATCCCTTAGGAGAATAAAAATATCCTATAGGATATAGTTTCGCCCTTAGGATTAAAAAAATCCCTTAGGAAAAATAAAAGCATTTCCTATAGGATATTTTTTATCCTACAGGATATTAGTCTAATAAAATAATCCCATGGGATTAAAAATATCCGATAGGATTAATTAATATCCTAAGGGATTTCATAACAGAAAAAATATCCTGTGGGATAAAAAAGAATCCTAAGGGTAATAAATAAATCCTAAGGGTAATAAATAAATATTAAGGGAGATTAAAAATCCTATGGGAGATCAAAGCAACTCATAAGAGAGAAAAAAATCCTATGGGAGAAAGAAATATCCTATAGGAGAAATAAATATCCTATAGGAGAAACAAATATCCTATGGGAGAATGAAATATCTTAGAGAAAAATCTATTTGTGATCTCAACCAAAGAACAGAGAATAGTTTTATATGTTTTTGTAGTAGGTAAGGATATTATTTTATTGGAGCAGACCAAATATTCCCAGATATTATTGTTTAAGAATTGTTAATTTTTCTACCAATGACACAAATTACCGATAAGTGTACTTCAAACATGGAGCTTGCATTGAGTTACTGCTACTGGTCCGTTTGTTATTTTATGTTTATTATTGCCATTTGCGTAGTTTCTTTTGTTACCTATTTCTACATTTGACTCTGGCTTCTTTTAAATCTAGTTTTCTCTTGTTTAATGCATTGTGGTTGTTTATTCCTCATTTGCTAAAGGAATAGGGGCCGGTTGAGATATCAAAAGTCATGAGTATACATCCATCGCCTGTCTCAAAGCAGAAACCTTTATCCTTTGGTAATCTCATGTGCTTTTTTTTTCAATTTAAGTTCAAAAGTGCATTTTAGTGTTTAGTGTAGCAACCATTTCTCTGAACTATTATTCATTATTGTTTAGTGACCAAAAGAGGCCTGCCTCTATGTGCGGAATTTTCTTTCTGCATAGAGGACTCATCATTTTGAACTCATCAGGGTTTCTGTACTCAACCGACTTGTTGGGTACTGAGACATGACTGTGACACCATCTGAACAAAAACTGTGAATAAAATCAGAAGCAATTTTAAAACAACACATGGTGTTGGGGCTAAGAATACCACCAGCTTTTCATTGATAGTAATGAGAAGACAGAAACATGCGTCCAACGGGTATATCCAATACACTACAATTACTTAAACAACTTTGAAAATCGTACATAAGTGTTTTTTATTTTTTTATTTAGTATAGCTTGCTTTCCGTGAAGATATTTTTATTGTGGAGATGCCTGGATAGATTTGCCAGTAACCATACTTCTTCTATTGTGTCCTCAATATGCATGTAGTATTTGCAACTGAACATTTACATTAACTTTCACCAATAAATTCTTCAACAAAATTTGATAATAACTGAAATTTTATGGAACTAAACACTAGATGTAACTAAAGACAGTATTGTTCACCTAGGTCTATGTGCATCTCTGACAACAGACACATCAACACGTTAGGCTAGAATATCACGGTACGTCTAAACACTGATAAGGACTCCTTAGTGCACTAAGGACTATACAATGCCACTAAGGACTAGAAGGAGTGCTGTTGTGTGTATTATTTTTACATATTATGTTAGAGATTGATATTTCATGCATGAATTTCAAATTTTATAGAAAAATAATCATAAATAAACAAGATATTCAACATTATTTAGGCACGTGCCCGTTTTTCTTTGATATGCCGAAAATCAATGAACCGTTTGACACGTGCCAAATGACAAAACAATTCATTAAACAATCATAATCTTTTTATTTTAGGTAATAAACAATTGTATCTAAAAAAATGTATGCTTAATATTTATAAATAAATGTGTTGTTCTTATGAAAAATGATTACAGAACAAATAATTTTGTTTTTGTTTTACTTCTTTCCCGACAAAGTTATTTGCCACAGGTGCACGACTTTGATGTGCGCCTACTAAATGACTAATAAGTAGAGTGTGGTCAGCTTGTTATGTAAGAGATATGAAGACAAAATAAATATATATATTGATAAGTGTTTTGTTTTTATTTTAATTTCGACAAAGATGCGTGTATATATACAAATGGTTTCACTAAAACAATACGATGGAATTGAGAGAGAGAAAATTATGTGTCGTTCTTGGGGTTTATCCAGACCACTAGTTTTCAACCAGCTTGATATTTGTTTACAAAGGCTTCATACGGTACTTATTTGTTTGTATATTTCGACATTTTATTATTCTTCTAAAAGTAAAAGAAGTTAAAAAAATCATTTCTCGATTTTAAGTCAGATTAAGTTTCATTTTCAAATATATAAAAGAGACAAATGTTTTAAAAATGTTCCACAGTTTTTAGTACAGTATTCACGAATTTTTTTTCAGTATGTGTAAATTTAGAGCTAAAGATATAATTCTGACAGTGCACCATAAGAAACAAACTAAAGTGTTCCAGCTTCAAACCAGTCTATTGTTCAAACGCATGTCCGTCGTCGCCTGTCACCACATTAAAGCACGCTTGCAAGAAAAAATAAACAGAATAGAGATACGGGTACAAAACACATTATAGATAATGTGTCCGACCACCTGAAAAATAAAATTGGTTCAAGAGACAAAGAACGCTACGAAAAATTAGATTAATTTTTACGAAAAATTAGATTAATTTTTCGGTACTACCGGGCTTATCACAGCCCTATAACAAGATGAATTTAATGAAAACGCAACAAGCATCTGCCGGTTATCCAAACTTCAACACGTACTTTAAAAAAAATATATATAAATGTGAATTAAATATCTATAAAAATTTGTATTTCAGTCACTTATTAATATGAACATCAAATAAAAATCCGACATAAGATATATTTCTCTGGTGACAAATTTATTATTTACAAGAAATATACACTTGAGAAAATACTTCTTCATTCAGATTTTTTTGTTAATAAAATTTCAACCATAATTCATTTATTAGTATCCAACTTTACCAAAAGGATTCCCGTGTAATCAATTAATATGTAATTTGACACGTGCCAAACGGTTCCTGGATTTTCGGCACATCAAAGAAAAACAGGCACGTGTCTAAATAATGTTGAATATCTCCTTAATTTATTGAAATTTATGCATTAAATATCAATTTCTACCGTAATATGAAAAGAAATTGCATGTAACAGCTCTCCATCTAGTTCTTAGTGGCATGTTATCAGTCCTTACTAGTGCACTAAGGACTCCTTAGCAGTGTTTAGACACACCCAGAATATCATTCGTAACTAAAACTTTAAAAAAAATCATTATTGCTGATAATTTCAGAGATTAAAAGGACAAATCATTTTGCTTTTGTTTTATTTCTCTTCCTATAAATATTTTCGTGTGCATGGCTTTGATGGGCGCCAACTCTTAAATTAGAATATGGTGAGCTTGTTAAAATGTTTATACATGTATTAAAAAGTTTTATCAAGAAAATGTAATAGAAATGTCGACAATAACAAACTGAGATATTCTATGCTGAAAATAGATATAAATATAATTAGTGGTATGAGTGCTAATATTACAGTTGATTTGGCAATGGAGAAAAATGTTCGTATCCATCAAAAATTTAAAAACTTTACACACTCTGTGTTCTCTTTGGTTTTTTTTTTTTTTTTTATAAAAACCTATCTCCATTTCCAAGTTGTGGTCCCTGACGCGGAATTTTGTTGAAATTTGAAGACTATTAAAAATTTAATAGGTCAAAGAATAGCCTTCAACATTTGAGGCTTTTTATAGCCAAGGCTGCGTTTAGTTTAAACATATTTTATTTAAAAATTGAATAGGTCAAAGAACAGCCTTCGACACGGATCCTTGGAAATTAGAAAATTTGCAATTAGAGGCCGCAAGAATAGTAACAGGTCTACTAATATTTACAAAACCTGAAACTTTATATTCTGAGGTTGCCTGGGAATCTCTTTTTGAAAGAATAAGGATGTAGTCGTAATTGCGTGTCGATATCTTGTCAATCGTACTGTTGTTTTATTCGACTGACTAACTTTATACGGAAAATTTTTGCATTTTTTTTAAATTACCATGGTCTGTTGTTTTTAAACTGTTAATATTGGAATTAAGTAAAGAGTCAAGGTTGAAATCATGAATAAGTGTTCCGTGAAAATTGTTTTCGAAAATATAATTTGTTCATAATTAATTCATAAGTAATAAACTTTTTTCAAATAAATTCTGATCTTCCCTCATCTGATCACCAGCATGGCTTAAGGTATTACTTCCAAAGGTATTGTAAGGGGTGTGAGGTGACACTTCCAGGTATTCAAGCGATTTCCTGTCGGACTTGCAAGTTCATGCATCGTTTCACTTCTGCAGGTAATATTCAGTGTACACGGCCGATAACTTATAACTTTCCATTTTGAACTATCAGATGTATAATATACAACTCTTGTCTTACTTGTCATAACTAAACTCATACGCTTGTTTATAAATAAAATTTCTGGTGTAAAATAAAAATATAAATAATACCCAAAAAATAAGATTTGATGAAATTACAATCTATTTAAATATTTTTTCCAAGGTTGACTTTGGGAAAATGTAATATATAATCGATGTCAATAGTGAAGGACAGATTGGAACATACCAGAAATATTGATTTAAAAAAATGTACGCACTTGTCGATAATTCGTCTATACGACTGGGTAGAAAGTTACGGAACTATAGCGCAATTTAAAATATATACATGTATACATTAAACATAAGAAAAAAACATATATTTTGAATAAATTGGGGTAAAAGTTTTGTAAATAGACTAGTCCACGTATGCCAACAGTCTGTAATCATCGAATGTCGATAGACTATTGTATACCAAAAGAAGAAGACGAAGAAGAAGAAGAGAACCAATTTGATTTAGATACAGGTCGATGTTTAACTTGCTTTGGTCCATCGAAGTTGTGGACATAGTAAAATCACAGATTTATATTGACGTTACGCACGGTATTGGTGCCACTTAGCGTTACACGACGTTCCTAATAAAACAACGATTTTGACGTTGTTCCAAAAAATGTACGCACTTGTCGACGATTCGTTTATACGACTGGGTAGAAAGTTACGGAACAAGACTGAAAAATACGGAACAAGACGGAACAAGACTGAAAGTTATGGAACAAGACGGAACAAGACTGAAAAAGTTTCAAACGTTGACCTTATATTTTACTCATGTGAAAATGCCGCTTAAAGTACAGAGAATTTCGATGTTGCTTCTTTATATGTTTTTATTTTTTTCAAGCGGTTGCAAATGCAAAATTCCATTTAATTAAAATAATTTTTAATATTTGAAAAGAATTGTCTGCAACAGTAACACAAAATAACAATTTGATGTCTTGTAAAAGGATTTAAATATATAAAAAAGATGTGGTATGATTGCCAATGAGTCCACATTTCACAAGAGACCAAATTGTCACAAAAATAAACAACTATAGGTCACTGTACGGCCTTCAACAATGAGCAAAGTCCATACCGCATAGTCTGTTTTACAAGGCCCCGAAATGACAATGTAAAACAATTCAGTCGAGAAAACTAACTGCCTCATTCATGTTACAAAATGAACGAAAAAGTCTGTTTTGTATATTTTTTTACTTTTTTTTTTTTTTATCTTCGAAATGTTTTAAAACTTTCAAATGTGAGGCTCTTATTTTATCAACACTTTAATTCTTGGACTATTATACTAACGTTAATATAATAGTCCCAGAATTTTATTTTTTATTTTTCTTAAACAGTGACTTATATATTGTAGGCAAATAATTAAGAAAAATTCAGGTTATCAAGGAATTTTCACATTTTGTACACAAATCAGGCCGTTAGTTTTCTCGTTTGAATTGTTTTTACATTTATCATTTCGGGTCTTTTATAAATGACTACAAGGTTAGGGTTTTGCTCATTGTTGATTGCATATAGAAATAAGATTGTTATGTATGCCACTGGACGAACACTAATTGTGAATATTTTGATAGGAAACTATTGTATCAAAGTTCCAAATTAATTTCGGGATTTATTTTCTTTCTCGATATTCAATAACAGAAGAAAAAAAAATTGCTTGTCCGCTAAATAGGGATTTTCTTGTTAAACATCGTTAAAAAGATGTGTGTCTAAGGTGAACGCCATAAGAACCCTGTAATACTAGTACGAGAGTATAGCATGTAAACATTCCTTCTTAATGATATGGTTGTTTTGGAAATCTTTTCTTACAACTCATGTCGGCGCTAACATGTCCTTTAGTAGTTTTTTTTTCTTCCAAAAGTCCAATTTCACGTTTCCGCATTTTCGTGCATTACTTTTCCGAAATAAGTAGCGGCGTTTTTACGTTTCCGCAAATTGGTATTACTTTTCCAGAAAAAGAAATTACTATTCCGGAAAAAATTTAATTAAGGTATACCTGTTGATTGAAATAATAAAAAATAAATATTTATTAAGTTAAAGGTCATCATAACAAAGTCTACAGTAGTACATATACATTCACCGTTTACTAGTTTTGTATTTTGGTCAAGAAAGAAGTCCATCTTTTCCTTTTCATATTTCTGAACGGTTTTTTTTTAAAGTTAGAGTTATCATCTTTATGCAAAATTGAATGATTTCGTATACTAGTAGTATTACGTTTTCTGTGTCTCTTAGATTTTTTAAGAATACATTTTCGCATGCTTATATAAACATGATAAAGAAAGCACGTCAACTGTTGGACTCGTGAAAATATTTTTCAACTTTTTAAAGCTTCATCTGTGTGATCGAAATTGTCGAAAGATTCTGACAATTTCAATAAAAAGTTATGCAAGTACAAGGGACCAGACGATATGATATAATTGGCACTATAGGGAATGAATTATAGAAGTAAACTATTTCAAAATAAATAATTCAATATTTTATATTAATAACATCTTTAAGAATTACAAAATTTAATGTTTTATCGACACATGCCACGTTCAATATTGATTGCAATCTGTGTAATCGATTGAAATTCATGATCATTCAACCATGGACCGCTAATCACGCACGTGTGTACAAACAGTTTGACTATGAATATGTTTTTTCGGCGACTGTTTTTTCGTCATGTGTTTGGTATTTCAATTGGTTTATAAAACAAATTATGGATATCAATAGGTCAATCGGGGAAAAAAATATTCCATTTATCATAAAAAGCTTCACAAGTTCCAAGAAATGGTTTGACACGAAATAAAGATATGTATCTGCTTTTAAGCTATTCTATAAAATATATATATTATAACGTTACTTATAACTGCGAAAAAAAAACTGAACCATTTGTCGATAAAAAACGGACGAACGAAATTGTAAAAAATATATATTATCTTTAAATTTTTTTAGTATATTTATTCTAGTTTATAAATCAAAGGTTGATCACCAGCAGTATGTGTGCCTTACTAGTTTATAATGTCGTGGACTGTGATGTATGCTGCCACCTTCGAGACGTATTTGCTAACGGTTCATTAAAAAAGAGGGTCAGGATGGGGTCGATGAATAGTGAATAATGGGTTAAAAGTGCCGAATAAAGGAAAATAAATAATGACTACAGAAACATAGAGAAAAAGATAAGTAAATGAGAATGACGAAGTGCTTATATATATAAAGAACACAGAAAAAGACTGAACAATTATAGAATTAAGGACCCCCGTACAGGTCCTCATACAATTGACACATCTTATTTTCACACCTAGCAGTTTCTTGGTATATACACATAGTGGTCAGCGTACATCTGCAATGTTCAATTAGGTGTGAAATTTTAATCTGGTAATTGAGATTAAATATAAAAGATGAATATAATGATTATTTCATTATAGTGTCGCACATTGGTCTTACAGTTAAAACAAAGATCGATAGCCAGCCTTCATAAAATTACGAGACACTAAATTTACAATAAAATTAATTAAAATATATACAATTATGAATTAGTTACAACAAGGATTTGTATAGTTACACACCCATCTTTATCAATGAAATCCAGGATTTGTTTAGTAAATCTTTGATGAAATTAAAATAATATCCACATTTGATATAAGCAGAGACATATAATACATATGTATTATATGTCCCTGATATAAGTAACAAAATAAACGAAGTAAAGTTCTGCTTAATCTAGTGAAAAAGTAACAAGAACTTCGGTACTGGCATGATAATACGGAGTTTGTGTTATGAAAGTTGTTGCTGCAAATTTTTTTGAAATTATGTAAAATTTAGGAACGCAACTCGTGCAAACATGCAAATATCTGATGCCTTACCGGCTTTGGATATGTGTTTGTGTGTGTCAATTTTGAGTTTCATCCTTTTGATAAGGTTTGGATGTTCAAAAATTGTGGCCTCGGACATTACTGAAGAGACATTGATTGTATCTGGTGCAGCAAAATTACGACCGTTGATTTTATCGTAATAGACCATTATATGTTGTATAATGTTGCATTACTATCAGTACATATCAGTTCGATAATGTTTCGGGGTTCTAAAAAAACAACATTAAAAAATGTTTCCTGTCTTCAATCAATATAAGTGGATCAATTATTTTGGAAACTAATGTATCTTCTTTTTGTGATTTTTGTACAGTTTAAACGAACACCTCACTATCAATTACTTAAATGTTTACGATAATTCCCTTTCTCAAGCAACCAGGAAGAGCAAGAAAATATGCAAACTGGACACCACATCCTGTTTCTACTATACTATTTTCAAAATCTGTGAACCTTAATCTTTCCCTTAAAATGTGTTATGCACTAAATAGTTTCCTAATAAAACGATACTCGAAAGCACACACTCAAGCGGAGATAAACCCGCTGGCTTAAACATGGTAAATGGCATGTCTAAATGCACTATAGCAGCAATAGTTTTACCAACTACCATCAGTTTCCTAGAAAAAATGGTACCCTATTGTAAAAAGTTTGTTTTAACTTATAATATTGGAATGTTGTTTCTCGTACAATATCATATCTACGTGAGATCCAGGATTTTAATAGGGGAGAGGCGCACCAACAAGGCAATGTTAGGAATTTGAGTTTAAAATTCTATGTATTAACCAAATATCTAGCTCCAATTTGCGCTTCGTCCGCCTTTGAAATTGTTCCCACAAAGCTCGAACAATATGATATACCGCATGTTTGCGCCTATTCCAAGTGACAGGAGCCTCCTTTGTTAGTCTTGTATGATTTATAATTTTAGTTTCTATTAAGTATTTCGGAGTTGAGTATGACGTCCATTATCACTGAACTAGTACACATATGTGACTAGGGCCTAGCTGAAGAACGCCCCATGTGCGGAATTTTGTAGCTGTATTGAAGACCAAATGATGGCTTTTGGGTTGTGTTCCGCTGTCGAGTCGGATTTAATCTCTATGACACATCCCCCCATTCCATTCTCAAATGTATTGATCAATAAGCATAATACACCTATATTATTCTTGATTCTTATCATTATTATTTGTCCGAAGCGTGAGAAGATAGTTAATCTCTAAGTATTGGCATACTAATGTTATACCCCAGTCCTACTAGGCCACGATCGCACTACGATCTGTGAAAAAAAATGCAAATTTTGATGATCGTGGTACGATCGTGTAGGTCGCAGTAAGGTCGTACCACGATCGTGGTGACGTCTTCAAGATCGTTAAGAGCGTGGCCAACTTTGAACATGTTCAAAACATTCGTGGTGCGGTCGTGACGAAAGTAGGTCGTAGTAGAAGCGTAGTGAGAGCGCACTTAGATCGTAGTAAGATCGCAAAGGTCGCTGTACAATTGTAGCGAGAGCGTAGCGAAAGCGTGATTCTATTCGGAGAGATTGCACTACGATCTCACAGCGACGTTATCACGACCTTACTACGACCATCACGTTTTCACCGCGACCCAACTACGCTTCTACTACGACTTTACCACGCTGTTCAAGACCATAGTACGATTCTAGCAGGTCCTTGCCGTCCTCATCACGTTCTTCTCACGACCTTACTACGTTCACACTACGACCATAATTTTTATTGTCATTTTCAGATAAGATATATAGAAAAAACTCCCTAGATTTTGTTTGTCTGAATGTATTTATCCATTTGTTCTTACGGCTCAACCATGCTTCTCGTTTTTACATAGATTAGACCGTTGGTTTTTCCCGTTTAAATGGTTTAGCATTATTATGTTTTGGGGCCATTTATAGCGTGCTGTTCGGTGTGAGCCAAGGCTCCGTATTGAAGGCCGTACTTTGGCCTATAATGGTTTACTTTCATAGATTTTTACGTTGATGGAGAGTTGTCTCATTGGCACTCATACCACATCTTCCTATATATATTGACACATATGTGTCATCTCTGCTATCGTTCACTAAAATATCGTCATTTGCGCTTTATGGACCAGCAATAGGTTGTAATTAAGGTTTGATTGATCGTTCCGACATCTCTTGATGACAAGTATTATACTACTTATGTGTATAGTATCAGTTTAATTGAAGTATGCAGCTGGCATGTCAGTTAACTGCTGTTGTTATTTATGTATTATTGTCATTTTGTTTATTTTCTTTAGTCATATCTTCTGACATCAGACTCGAACTTCTCTTGAACTGAATTCTAATGTGCGTATTGTTATGCTTTTACTTTTCGTCATTGGCTAGAGGTATAGGGGGAAGGTTGAGATCTCACAAACATGTTTAACCCCACTACTTTTGCGCCTGTCCCAAGTCAGGAGCCTCTCGCCTTTGTTAGTCTTGTACTATTTTCAATTTTAGTCTATTGTGTACTATTTGGAGTTTAGTATGGCGTTCATTCTTTGCTCCCTCTGCCTCTACATCAACCCCTACCACCACGCGCACGTGTTCTAGTAGATTTTGGTGTCATGACTGTATTGTTTCCGAGAAATCTCCGTTTTAATCAGAAATAGAAGGAATGGAACTATATTGATATGAAACACGATATTGACGGTATTGCTGAGAGGGTAGTAAGATCGCAGTATGAACGTAGTATAATCGTGGTAAGAACGTGCTATAATCGCAGTAAGTCGTGTTGCAATCGGATTACTCGTGGTATGGTCGTAGTGAGAACGCGAAGAGCGTAGAAAGATCTTTATAAGCGTAGTGAGGTCGCAGAATAAGCGCGGTGAGAACGTGGTTTAATCGTAGCGGGATCTTTATAGAAGCGTAATTAGGACGTAGTAGCATCGTGAAAGCAACGAAAATTAACATTTACATGCCGCTCATACCGCGACATCACCACGATCTAAATTTAATTTAGATCGCAGTGAGCGTAGTGCGATCGTGGTCTAGTGGGACTGGGGCTTTAAATCAAATGGAAACGATTACGTTTTGTATATAAATGTATAGATATAAACATATACTAATCAATTATTTAAAAGCTACCAACTTTCAAAGGACATAAATTAAGTGTGAGCTTTAATTAATAATTTCGATAATCCATTGAAAACTAAACTGTCATGATAGAACACTATACATTTTTGTTGCTCAGTTTTGAGCTTTCTATGTTGCAGGGACTGTACTGTTGTTGTTAGTCTTGGCGTTGTCAGTTTATATTCGACTTATGAGTATGGATGTCCAATTTGTATATTTTGACCTTCATGTTTATTGATAGCTCCATATACATCTTATTTCGAGTTGTAATAGTTCATGCAGTCATATATTTCTTCAGAGAATATATAGGCAGGAATTTCTAATTTGTTCTAAATGAAAACTGTAAACTTTCCTTTATCATCTATTGCATATCAATAACTATTTCGTCTATTTCACCACAGTCAATAATAATATACAGGCAAATGTGTAAAACGAGTTCGATGCGAACCTTGATACTGTAATAAATAAACCCTTGCAGCAGAGGATACAACTCTTGGCATCACATTGGAGAAAAAATTATACATCTATACATGTGCTTACTTTATTAGTCAATGTATGAGATTCGCTTTTGCTGAAAGCCGTATTGAAATGAAATGTATACCTCCCTTGGTTAATAGTCGAAAGTCTGATTCGCAATTTTAACAAATATATTGTTTGTTTTACCATACCACAGTTCACAGTTAGGATACATTGTTTTTATGCGTCAAAATTTATTAAGTATTAAAAACAGAATAACAAAGCAACATTTACAAAAACAAACAAAAGAGAAAAAAAACATTGGAATGACCTAAATGACTATGATTCATTTATTGACAGCTAAATCCATAACTTCATCTTATAACAGCAATTAATTTCAACAAAACACTTTCTTGCGCTCCGGACGCACGATATTATTACACGTGTTGTTTTCAATTTTTTACATCACTGAGTCGATACCTCTGCTGGTGGACTATCAGTCTCCGAGTGTATCACCAGCTCAGTAGTCAGTACTTCGGTACTGACATGATTTAACAAAGATAAGAAGTTAGCAATATCCTTTAACTCTACTTTCCGCTATATAGTTGATGTTCTTTCACTAAACAATTCAAAATTTGGTGACTATGTGGAACGCATCTATCCAATCGAACTAGAGATAAAGGATACTACAGATACAGTTAAGTCGGCTTCATATCTTGACTTACATCTAGAAATTGACAATGAGGGTCGGTTGAAAACAAAACTTTACGACAAAAGAGATGATTTCAGCTTTCCAATTGTGAACTTTCCATTTCTAAGTAGCAACATTCCAGCAGCACCTGCATACGGGGTATATATCTCCCAATTGATACGATATTCCCGTGCTTGCATTTCCTATCATGATTTTCTTGATAGAGGTTTGCTGCTCACAAGGAAGCTATTAAACCAAGAGTTCCAAATGGTGAAGTTGAAATCATCCCTTCGTAAATTTTACGGACGCCATCACGAGTTGGTTGACCGTTATGGAATAACCGTTTCACAAATGATATCGGATATGTTCCTTACGTCGTAACTACAATCCCCTTCCCTTTCATGAATATGACCTACCGAATTAGACTATTTACCGGATTTGTAATCACTTAAGCAACACGACGGGTGCCACATGTGGAGCAGGATCTGCTTACCCTTCCGGAGCACCTGAGATCACCCCTAGTTTTTGGTGGGGTTCGTGTTGTTTATTCTTTAGTTTTCTATGTTGTGTCGTGTGTACTATTGTTTTTCTGTTTGTCTTTTTTATTTTTAGCCATGGCGTTGTCAGTTTGTTTTAGATTTATGAGTTTGACTGTCCCTTTGGTATCTTTCGTCCCTCTTTTACTAACATTGTCCGTTTATAAATTTTGAAATTTTTAAGAAACTGACATGACTAAGGTTTCAACTTCCTCAGGCAAAGTTGGCTTTAGATGAATTTGGCTATTTCTTTTAGGTATTTTTGACATATAGCTCTTCAACGGTTTCGGTACTTATACATCTTCGGATTCTAAATATTTGGCTTTGAGCGTTCCTGATGAAGGTAAATCCAGAAAAGCTCTTCGGACACAAGAAATTATCAAACGTGTTTTTTTTTTGATGTGCAACATTTCAGTAAATCACACCAATCCCAACTAACTACTGAATTAGTATTATTATGTTTTAACTCCATACAAAGAAAGTGTGATATGAGTGCCTGTAGTTTCTTCTCGTCCCTATTAAAATTTATAAATTTACAAGATTGGTTTCTATCTTATCACACCTTTGACACTTACCTCTGATATTATCATAAGAGCTAAAAACTGTGTTTACCAGCATGAACAGATGGGTAAACAAGTAAGCTATCACATATCATAACTTGCTGGTTTATGATTTTTATTTTATTCACTCGAACAAAGTTTTAAAGCACCACCAACATTTAAACTTTTGATTTTTCAACTTAATATTAATATCATGACAAATCAAGACGTCCCATCTGAAAGTTGCAAATAAGAACTAACAAATACAATTTAGTTGTTAACTAAATCGATTTTAATTGTACAAACGTAATTTTAACATTCATTTGGTAAGATTATGTTACTGACTTGTGATACTATATGGGCTATTATACACAAGCTGCAGAGTTTCCGCTTTAGCATTCATCTACAAATAAAACTATAAAATATTTAATGCAAGGCATCGAGAAATCGAATGCAGGATAGAGTTAAATAAAACAGTAATTATGGCATATTTGTAAATAGGAGAACAATTCATTGGCCAGATTATATTTTATTTTTATTAAGAAAGAGAGGTAAAAAGTAAAATCAGAAAAATAACAAAAGCTTACATAAACTCATCAGTTGAAATCAAACTGACAATACACTGACAGACAACAGTACACAAAACAACACAAAAAAGTACAGACCTCGAACCTCTTAAAAAGTGCAGACTGAATACCTCGAACCTCTTAAAAAGTACACACTGAATACCTCGAACCTCTTAAAAAGTACAGACTGAATACATTGAACCTCTTAAAAGGTACAGACTGAATACCTTGAACCTTTTAAAAAGTAAAGACTGAATACATTAAACCTCTTTAACAGACGTTAATGATATGAGATGCTCCAGAAAGGGAATTATATACTGCTCTACATGTGACAGACACTGATCAGTTACGTATAAATAGTATGTTAACATGTGTTATCTAGTAAATAAGCAATAGCGGATTGGTTTATGATTTAAAGTCCCCAGAGAGCAAAACAAAGATTGAGTCACTTCATCCCGTATTTCCTGTATCTCATGCTACAGTACAGGACTCGTACCGGGTTTAGGAATTTATTTTTCATCAAAAACACTAATTATGAAGTAAGTTTAAGACAGTTTGTATAACGCACAAGGTTATTGTTTCAGATTGACTACAACTTGTCAAGATACAAATCATATGGCATCTTACTGATGAAGAATATTTGTTATTAAAAACATTGCACGTTTGTTCATTATTTCACCTTCTTTTGTTGATGTTGTCCTTTTTATACTTGCTTATTATACATTTTTTTGTGTATTGTACTGTTTCATAATTATAGGATACTGCGCCCTATAAGGTTTATGTTTCAATATTATTCAATTAAATGTATGGTATTAGATTAAAAATTAAGATCCATTTGGTTACATATGGTTATGCGTTTATTTGGCAATCGCCATGGGATACAGCCGTGTTTTAGAGCATCCGTTGCTAGTCAAATGCGTTAAGTTAAGACATACTGTCTCTTTTTTTTCAGTCTTTAAGAAGTTGTTGTTTTGTTGTATAAAAACGCCTCTGCCAACAAAATCCTTTTGCATGTACACGTATAAAAATTACAGTTTTTTAACCAACGCAATCATAGGTTCAAACGATGTTGTCAATAAAGACTTATTTATGTTTTTTGTTTGAGCTTGTATCATATTTGCCTTTGGGTATATATAATCATGGATTTCTAAATGCCGTTTCAATTCTCTCAACGCTACAGAAACAATAATTAACGAAATCCGGATATGGTGCAAGTTTATAGTTTTTGGATTGATATTAAATTTATAATTAAGACCCATTTCTGGTCATCCGTATATTAGGCAATCGCAATGGCAGTCAGCAGTGTGTTTTTGAAAAAGGTGTTAATGCTATACAATTTAGACCAATTTACCATGAAATTGTTTCCATGCACTAGTATAAAAACTTCGAGTTTTTGGCAATACAATGCACATATATCGAGTACTAGCACCATTAAGTCACGCTAAATTACTGAAATCTTCACAATTCTATCATTTTAGCTAAATTTAGACGGTTTTCGTGTAAAACGAAAGTGGCCGCATTCGTGTTCATCCTTAATTCGATTTAAAGGGCTCGACCATTAAATCGCGTTATCAGAGGAAGACCAGCAATAGTTCATTAGCAGGTCAAAGCAGACGCGCATGTCTAAATTTATTACACTACATATAAATTAACTGCTCTTGCATTCTCATCACAAATATTGCAAACGCTATCTTCAAGGATTTATATTGATCTAAGGTCAGACTATTGATTTAATTTATTATACACATGATTACTTGATATTAATTTTAATACATTCAATCGATTTTATTTGTTTATGTTTATTATATTTCTATATAACGAATTATGATGTTTAATTTAATTTAATTTTAGTTTCATTCACATTATTGCTTTGTCTTTTATTGAGGCATCTAATGTTGATGCTATCCACGCTAATTGCATTTTGTTATGCAGATTATTTTGGCAACTTCCTATGAGGTATGTAATTTATATTTAATATTCGATGCACGCCGGGAGTCATCTAATATGGCTAGACAATACAATTATACATGGTACACCTAATTGCTATTTGATGTCGCAAATTATTTAAGAGAATTATACTTAACTATGCTTCCGTTAAGAAATATTTGGTAAATGCTTTAAATTGACATTTGATTAATTGATTTATCATCAATTCTTTTCCGTCACAGATATCGCGTTGTTTATTTCATGTTTACTTTTATATTTAGTTAAACATATATTTTAGGATTGGTAACTATTTTTTATTTTACACTGTGTTTATTTATTGGAAGGTTAGCGATGCCTAGGGGAAAAACTGTCGCGAGGGGAAAAGGAGTTAAAAGAAGGAGAACAGCCCGTGTTACTGATAATGACAGGACAGCTGCACTGTCTCAAACAGAACATGATGTAGTGCCGCCACGGACGCAAATTACAACATCTAATGCATCAGGACCATCTACCACATTTAACAGTTCAGTGGATTTACCGAATAATGAAGAGTCGTATTCACAAACCATCAATGAACAAGGTACATTTCAAAATTTTGAATCTAATGTTAATTCTGTACATGAAATTGCTAGCATCAGCAATGATTTGGGTAATAATGTTTCTTGCAATATCAGACAAAAAATCTTAAATGGTGAATATATTGATCTGGGTTGTTTATTGTCGAACCCAGTACCTATTGATGATAATTCTAATACTTTAATAATTAAAGATGGTGTTCTACAATCTAAACCAAAAACATCAACAGTCAAGATTAATAGTATTAGTCAGTGGACTGATGCATTTCTGATTTTCATTGATATTTACCTGTCAAGTCATTTGGGAGAGGCAAGAGGGCTTCTGAAATACATGAGTAACATACGACTGGGAGCTAGTAGGGTTCCCGGTTTAGGCTGGAAGAGGTATGACGAGCAATTCCGTTTAAAAAAAATAAGAATGCCGTCTTGTAACTGGGGAACAGTTGATTTAGAGCTTTGGTTACTCTTCATGTATGATGATAGCACACAACTTAATCCAAACCCTGTAACTAATGCGTATAAATGTTATGATTATAACAATGGATCATGTACTAGGCCTAACTGTCATTATTCACATAGTTGTTTACGTTGTTCAGGTATTCACCCATCGGTAAACTGTACACGATATGGTGCTCAGACAAATTTTAATTTTAGGCGTGGTCCTAGATTCGCTGCTGGACAACCAAATAACATTTCGCAACGAGGCTCGAGTGCTAATCCAAGGGCAGCTGTCAGATTCCAGCGACCACCTTTCCACGGTTCATTCAATCGCTAATACGCCAATTAAATTTGATGTTCTTTGCAAGTTTCTGGAAAATTATAGTAATAAAACAGTTGCTTCAGAATTATATTTGGGATTTTTAGAAGGTTTTCGTCTAAATTATACTGGACCTAGGATGACTACTGATTGTAGAAATCTAGTTTCTGTTTTTGGCAATGAAGTTGAAGTTGCAAAAAAATTATTGAAAGAAATTAATTTGGGAAGAATAGCTGGTCCATTTAACAATATACCACTTTTTAATCTAAGATTGTCTCCGATTGGCTTATGTCCTAAAAAGGATGGTTCTTGGAGGCTTATACAGCATTTATCATACCCACACGGTTTAAGCGTAAATGATTATATTGATAAGGGCTTGTGTTCTGTGACTTATACGCCATTTGACCATGCACTAGATATGGTGGGTAGCCAAGGAAAGTTCGCCCTAATTGGAAAAAAAGATATCAGCTCGGCATTTAGGCTTTTACCAGTAAACCCGGATGATTTCGAGTTATTGGGTTTCAAATTTTTGGACTTTTACTTCGTGGACCGCTGTTTGCCTCAAGGTTGTAGTCTGTCTTGCGCAACGTTTGAGAAATTCTCAACATTTCTAGAATGTATCTTTAAGGACAAAACGGGATCGGAAAGTGTTATACACTACTTAGATGATTTTTTGTTTGCAGGCCCGGGGACCGATTCAACTTGCCTTAACCTGATGAGTGAATTTGATTGTTTATGTGATCGTTTAGGAGTTCCTTTGGCACATGACAAGACCGTCGGTCCAACTCATGTTCTTACTTTTTTGGGGCTTGAAATTAATACAATTGAAATGTCTGTAAAAATTCCCAAAGAGAAATTGCTGAAATTGAAAACAATAATTTCAAATTTGTTAGGCAAAAAAAGAACAACATTACGTGTTCTCCAGTCTTTTACAGGCATTTTGAATTTTTGTTCGAGAGTGATCCCTACGGGTAGGGCATTCAACAGACGTTTTTATGATGCAATGTCAGGAATATCAAATCCTCGGCACCATATAAGGCTCACTGCGTCAATTAAGGAAGACATAAGGTTGTGGTCGTTATTTTTAGATTGTTTTAATGGCAAATTTTATTTTCCTGATTCCGATTGGATATCAAATGTTGATATGGAGTTATTTACTGATAGTGCTGGGAGTGCGTTTGGTGGATGTGCTTCGTATTTACATCCAAATTGGGCTTTCTTTCCTTGGCCGCCATATTGGTTAGGTTGCGATATATTAAAGGACATTACATTTTTAGAGTTATTGCCTATTGTTTTAGCCTTTCATTTGTGGTATGCGATCTTTGCGAATAAGAAAATTATCTTACACGTTGACAATAAAGCACTTGTTCATATCTTGAATTCTAAAACGTCTAAATCAAGAAGGGTAATGCATATTCTTCGTCCTTTAGTCTTACAAGCTATGGTTTATAATATTCAGTTTAAAGCAATGCATATTACATCAAACAAAAACTGTATTGCGGATGCAATTTCTCGTCAACAGTGGCCACGGTTTCGTCGCATGTCACCAGAGGCGTTACAAGAACCAGAAAAGGTCCCACAGTCTTTTCTTCAAGTGATCTCAAATTTGAATCCAACAAGTTGTTAACGGCGTCAATCTCACCAAACACAAGTGACACTTATGAAACTGCTGTCAGGTCATTTGATCAATTTAGATCTTCACACGGACATGCCATTGTTTGGCCACCCTCACTTAATGTTATCTGTAACTTTATAGCATATTTATCTGTGCGAGGTTATGCTCCGTCTACTGCCAAGTCTTATATTTTTGGTATAGCCTTTAAATGTAAAATGTTAAATATTACTGATAACACTCACAATTTTATAATTAAGAAAATGTTAATTGGAATGGAAAGGCTTGACAAACGAGTGGATTCAAGATTGCCAATTACACCACAGATTTTAGATAAATTGATTTCACTTTTACCATCTGTATGTCTCTCACAATATGAGACCTTATTGTTTTCGGGGTTGTTTAGTTTGGCGTATTTTGGTTTTTTCAGGATAGGGGAATTAGTAGTCAATAAATCACTGGCACATTCTCACACTTTGTCGTTAGATGATTTTAGTTTTTCAGACAATAACGTTTCTATCAACCTTAAATTTTCAAAAACTGATCAGTTAGGCAAAGGTAGTTTAATAATTATACCTTCAATTAATTCTCATGTATGTCCTGTTCATTTATTAAAGAAATATTTTATTGCCAGGCCCAAAACCATTGGTCCTGCATTCATACACTTCGGTGGAAACTATGTTACACGTTATCAGTTTAACGCTGTTCTAAAGAAAGCTCTGAATGTGGCGAATATTACATCGGATAATTTTCAAAGTCATAGTTTTAGGATCGGAGCTGCATCTCAGTCTTCGAAAATGGGGTTTTCTGATGATGAAATTCAGGATTTTGGTCGTTGGGAATCAAAAGCTTATAAAACATATATCAGAATACCAACGCTAAAGTTAGCAAGTCAAATTTAATATGTGTCATCATTTATTTGTTTGTATATATTGTACATAATTGATTTGAAATTTGAATACTCGCCTGATCGTCACTTTAAGACTTTCAGGTCAACAAAAGAGTGTTTGGTTGGTGGGTTCTTCAATCATCAAACATGCATTTGTACATGCTAGAAAGTCTGTCGATGGTGTAAACTTAGGTTTGGAACGAATAAAATCTACAATATGGTGGCAAGGAAAAAGTGGAATGAGGATTTGTGAGATAATACCCAAAGTCAAACATTTGCTTACACTTGAAGAACCCCCGCAAGTATTAGTATTTCACTGTGGTGGAAATGATATCGGACAAAAAGTGTCATGTGTATTAGGACACGATATTTTAAAAGTGATTGATTGCCTTCGGGTCTTACTACCAAAGTCAAAATTTGTTTGGTCTCAAATTTTACCCAGATTGAAATACAGGAATGAGATTGTACATAGATCTTTGAACAGAACTAGAGTTAGATTAAATAGTTTAGTAGCTACATATATCATCAAACATGGCGGTGCTTATATTAGATATCCAGAAATATCTGAAGACAACCCAGATTTATTTTTAGACGGTGTTCATTTATCAGATATCGGAAATAATTTGTTTTTGTATAGGTTACAGCAAGGTTTATTTGACATTATAAAATTTTCACATACAATTTGTCCACAAAACGGCGAAGTAGGTCCATGGCTTCGGGAATCTGTTAGCTTGTAGTCACGGCGGTCAGATTCTTTAACATACAGGTTTTTTATTTTCAAATAAATCACCTTCATAGTACTGGTTGGCGGTAACAATTTTCGAAACATTCTGTTATGACAGAAAATTTCGAATTTGTTTAGTGGCGGACTTTATAGGCTGCACCAGTACCGATAAACTTGATTTATTATTATTTAATTTAGAACATTAATCCATTTCTTCATTTACACTTCAAACGTAGTTTTTCATGTTGATTTTGGACATCTGTTGCCAGGGTTCAATTCAGCACACTATTAATTCATAATTTCATTACATTTTAGTTTTATTTCAATTTTAATTATCTATTATATTTTGAAGATTTGATTTATAATTTTAATTTACGGTTACCCAAAGACCCTTTGTTCATGGGTTGGTAACCGACAGAAGCCGTGATCTTACTTCGCCAATAAATATATATTATTTTTAACATGTGTTATCTCTTATAATTCGATTTAAAGGGCTCGACCATTAAATCGCGTTATCAGAGGAAGACCAGCAATAGTTCATTAGCAGGTCAAAGCAGACGCGCATGTCTAAATTTATTACACTACATATAAATTAACTGCTCTTGCATTCTCATCACAAATATTGCAAACGCTATCTTCAAGGATTTATATTGATCTAAGGTCAGACTATTGATTTAATTTATTATACACATGATTACTTGATACCCACCCAGCCTCTCCCTTTTATTTTCGATACTGCTGTTTTTGTTCTTATTTTACAGATTTATGTGTGTTGTCTGTACATATACTTCAACTTTAAAGAAAACCTGTCACGGCTTCTGGATTTGTTTGTGTTTATGTAAACACAATTAACCGAACTACGACCTCCATATGGTGAAGTGATAATGTTTGACAATAATAATGCACTGACCAAAGATGATTTTATGACCGTCTGTTGCCAGAGGTCATGAACGGCGGACTTTATAGGCTGCACCAGTACCGATAAACTTGATTTATTATTATTTAATTTAGAACATTAATCCATTTCTTCATTTACACTTCAAACGTAGTTTTTCATGTTGATTTTGGACATCTGTTGCCAGGGTTCAATTCAGCACACTATTAATTCATAATTTCATTACATTTTAGTTTTATTTCAATTTTAATTATCTATTATATTTTGAAGATTTGATTTATAATTTTAATTTACGGTTACCCAAAGACCCTTTGTTCATGGGTTGGTAACCGACAGAAGCCGTGATCTTACTTCGCCAATAAATATATATTATTTTTAACATGTGTTATCTCTTATAATATTGAAATGTAAGTTGTATTTTATGATAATACATAACATATATAAAGATTTTGGATGAACACGGATGCGGCCACTTTCGTTTTTGACAAAAACTATCTAAAAAGTGACATTTTTCGACATATTTGGTAGATATTTCATATTTGAGCTGGAATCGGATCGTTTTCAATGACTAAATCAGTTAAAATCTTTCACATAAACTAATTGATTCAAATGAAATAGACACTTAAGTGTTTAAAAAAAGGTCAAATTCATTCGTCAGATGAACTTGAAATTTGAGGCCAAAATTGATCCTTACCGGACCTACTCCTTTGTATTCATAGTCACTTCAAAAAATTATATAGTATGAATTGAAAAAGATTCAAACTTGCATACGCTTACATAAAATTTGAATGTTTCAATGTGTTAAATTATCATTCTTACCTATTTCTTTGATTGCGCACTTATTGCCCTATAATGCATCTTTTAAAAAATATATCAACAAAATTTAAATAGCAAATCAACATTAATGGTTTTTATAAAGTTTACTCTAAATTGGCTGTCCCAAAGTGAGGTACTACTTAAAAAATGGTTAAGCGACATAAACACATAAAAGTAAGTAATTCTTTTAATAAAAGTAAGTATTTCTTTTAATGATAGTAAGTAATTCTTTTAATACATATTGATTATTTGTATAAATAATGAAACCTTAATTCTGATTGACCGAATATGTTTTCAGTCTCAAATCAAAAACTACTTATTAAAAATACAGAAAATATTATACAATTTTGTACACTTATAATAAATAGTTAATTTTTAATTTTATTAAAGCTAAGTCATGTTATTTTAAATTATAAAAATTATATTAAAAATAGATAAAAATAATTTGAAGATATTTTGATATGAAAATAGGTTAAGTAATGACTAGTAATTCTTGTACTAAGTAATTCCGATCAAATTTTTTAAGCATTTCAAAGTATTATCTAAAAACAGGCTATTTTTTCAATTTGGAATTATCTTTAATTATGTAATTTGCATGATGTCTTGTGCTTGAAATTCCATGTTTATTCTGCATTATTATTTTTAAGCATTGCATAATACTTTCCATACAATGTATTTTGTATAGACAGTTTTCTGCGCAGCACAGTACATTCTATTGAAAATGTGTCATCTACTTTGGAATAGAAAGTGTTGGGCGCCACACTGGACATTAAAATACAGAATATACATGAAATTTATAAAAATTTGCAAGCACAGGAAATTATGCAAATTCCATATAATTAAAAATATTTCCAAGTTGGAATAATTGCCTGTTTAAAGAAAATTGTTATCCAAAATTATGCAATTTTGAGACTGAAACCTACATCATGTTGAAATTGTTAAAATTATGGAGTCAAATTTCATAGGAAGCATTTGTTATTATATATAATAAGCCTTATGCAAGAAAACAACATGATATAGTGCCTTAACCTACAGTGGAGATCACTTCTAACCTCTCATTAGAACTGTCAGGAGAACTGTCATAGAACTGTTCTAACCTGTCCTAGAACAGTTCTACCTAGAACAGTTCTACCCTAGAACTGTTCTAAGTAGAACTGTCAGAATCAGTTCTAGGTAGAACTGACCAAATCAGTTCTAGGCAGAACTGTCAGGATCAGTTCTAAGCTTAAGGTAGAACTGTCTAAATCAGTTCTAGATAGAACTGTCCAAATCAGTTCTAACCGCAGAACTGTCAGCAGAACTGACTAAATCAGTCAGGACTGTAGAACAGTTCTAAACTGACGTCACTGCAGTAAGGGCACTTTAGAATTTAGAAGAAATAAATCACTTCCAATTACTTTGCTATATAATAGCAGATTTTCTATATTTCTTTCTGATCATACGTTACATGTACAAATATCGAAGTGAATAGGAGGTTATCCAACTCATCGGAGAAATATTTTTATAAGATTGCATAGGAAACATCATTGTTTACGTTTCTTCGTTCCCCGTTTTTAACAGTCTCTTCTTGCTGTCATTAATATATCTCTGCATTTAATTCATGGAATTTTAATCGTAATTTACCTTGTTTGCCTTGGATTTACATTCATTTAAGATTCTGTTTTGACAAATGTTCATACGAAAACTGTACAGTGGATGAATTGTGGGATATTAATGATAAAAGTGTTGTATTATAACGTAAAAAAACTATATACATTTACACCATCTCGTCAATTTATCCAGACTTATCCATAACAATTATAAATGATATCTGGGAGTCTGAAACTCAGAAAAATATACTCATCTGAACATGAATGAAGCATTTGCCACTGGACGTTCGGCTACAAACAAAATCATGCATTTTTCTTTGCCTTCTTCCATTTGTCTTCAAATTATATTAACAGTATACTATTCCAAGAAGAGAACTTCCCATACATGTACTTTTTTATTTAAAAATAAAGTATATGAATCAGTCATGTGAGTGTTGGATGATGCCGTAAAATAGTTTTGTTTAAAAAAAAAAACATCACAAACTAACTGACTTAAAAAGTCACTTTAGTGACGGTTCATTATTATGGATACAGAGAGAAAATAAGGGTGCGCTAAATTTTTAGATATGGTATAAATACACCTTACCGCTATTTGTCTGCCATTACTGGATATCGCACAGGTTCCCGTAAAAATTTGACATCATAAAACAAAATATCTGACGCCACAATGGAAAAGTGATTGTCGTATGCTTCAAAAGTTCAAGAGGCCGGGTCAGCCAGGATTAGCAATATAGGTGTATTGTGTTCGGAAGTTGGTGTCATTTTTATCATACGATCCGTCCTGACATAGAAATATTATTGGTTTACAATGAGGCCATATATATTTACATGATAAGTGTAAATAAGTTCAGTTTTGGTTGATATGGTCAAATAATTTTGTAAAAACGACTCAGTCTGATACATGTATATCGAAACTACTGAAATTTGTTTACAATTCAATATTTTGAATAAAAAGAGGACTTGCAGAAAATTGCTGGTACTCTAAATTGATGTGAAAATTTTTTTAGCCAATGTGTTACAATCATGTGACAATATTGCTGTCATTTGAATTATACAATCCATCGTGATATGTAACAAAATTTTTAAGCGATTTACTATGCGGCTATATATATATATTAAGATTTACATTATAAAGTGTAAATATGGTCAGTTTTGGTTGATACTGTCACATATCACATATGGTCAGTTTTGGTTGATGCGGTCAAATATGGTCAGTTTTCATGGTTTTGGTTGATGCGGACAAATAATTTTGTTATATCCATGAGTCAGTCTGAGATATCAAAACTACTGAAATTAGTTTATGGTTCAAAATTTTGATTAAAGAGGACATGCTGGCACTTTAAACTGATGCGAGCATAATTTTGTTTTCCAATGTTGCTTTCCTTTATCATGTTTATATTGAACAATCTATCCTGATATAAAAATATAAGCAAGCTCAATATAAAATTCTACTTGGAACAATATTCCCCAATATTCATGCAATAACCCTATAATATAGATCATTTGTATTATAATGATTATACACTCCATCCTTACATAAAAATATTACAGATTTACTATGCGACTGTAAGAGTTGTATAAAAAAGAGCAAATATGGTCAGTTTTGGTTGATGTGGTCAAATATGGTCAGTTTTGGTTGATGCTGTCAAATATGGTCAGTTTTGATTGATACAGACAAATAATTTTGTAACATGAGTCAGTCTGAGGTATGAAAACTACTGATATTTGTTTCTGATGCGATATTTTGAATAAAAATAGGAAATACATGTACTGGCACCCTCAATTAATGCGAAAAAAAAAATTTGTGGTCATTGATTTCCAATATTGCAGTTATTTATATACTACAGTCGCTCTCGAACTAAAATTATAACTGAATTGCTGTGCAGCTATATAGATTTACATAATAAAAAGCAAATATGGTAAGTTTTGGTTACTGCAGTCAAAAGATTTTATTACACGACTCAGTCTGAAGTATAAAAACTACTGATATTTGTTTATGATTCAATATTTTGAATAAAACAAGAACATGCTCATTGGAGGATCAAGGGGAGGGGGTCCAGTGGGTGGAACCCCACTTTTTTTTAACATCAATGCATATGAATGGGAGCATATAGTTTGACCCCCAGCCTGGATCTAGCTGCCCCTGCATGCTGGCACTATAAATTGATGTGAACAATTACATTTTTTTTCCAAAATTGCTGTTACTTGTACATATTACAGTCCCTCTAGACCTTAAATTAAAACTGAAGTACTGTGCAGCTATATCGATTTGCAGAAAGAAAAAGCAAATAAAGGCAGTTTAGATTGATGCGGTCGTTAAACAGGTCGTCCGAGGTATGAAAACTACTCGTAAACAGATATTATATTGGTTATTGAGGTCCGATAAATTTGTTATGTGATAATGAGCCATCCTGAATCCCGGAATAACAAATGTAAAACAATTCAAATAATAATGCCCCCCCCCCCCCTAATACTAACGGCCTAATTTATGTACAAAAATTGAGAGAAAAACTAAAATTTATGTATAAACACATCAACAAAAGAAAATCACTGAATTACATGCTCCTGACTTGGAACAGGCACATACATGCAGAATATGGCGGGGTTAACAGGTTAAACATGTTCTCTAAGGCAGCAACCATTTGATTTTCGGGGGGGGGGGGCTATGGGTTTTTTTTTTCTGTACAAACTTTTTTTTTTCGACTTCGGCGAAGAACAATCTATTTTTTTAGCGACAAACCGAAAACAATGTTTTTCTTTCAATTTTAGAATTACATATAGTGGCAGCTGAGGATGAAACAAACAATTTTTTTGTTGCTGCCTAAGTCTTGCCGATTATAAATCTGAAATAAAACCGGCAAAGAATTTATTTAAATCAATTTTAGCCGCAGAATTTATAAATCAATTTTAGCCGTAGAATTTATAAATCAATTCTGGCCGTAAAATTTATAAAAATCAATTTTAGCCGTAGAATTTATAAATCAATTTTAGCCGTACAATTTATAAATCAATTTTAGCCGTAGAATTTATAAATCATTTCTGGCCGTAGAATTTATAAAAATCAATTCTAGCCGTAGAATTACAAATCAATTCTAACCGTAGAACTGTTCTAGAAGTAGAACTGACCAAATGTCTGGTCAGTTCTAGCTAGAACTGTCAGGATCAGTTCTAGGGTAGAACTGTCAGGATCAGTTCTAGGTAGAACTGTCCAAATCAGTTCTAGGTAGAACTGACCAAGTCAGTTCTAGCTAGAACAGTTCTAACCTAGAACTGACTAAAAGGTGTCAGGCTGACAGTTCTACGTACTGTTCTAGAACAGTTCTCCTGACAGATTTAATGAGAGGTTAGAAGTGATCTCCACTGTACTTAGTAAAAACAAGTTTTATATCCATGTTTTCAGAAGTAATTCCAGTAACTTTCATACAGCTTTTTAGTATAAATTAAAAAAAAATGTGTAGTTCTTGAATATATGACTTAATCTAAGTTATTTCTTTCTACTAAAAACAGTACGGGTAAGTCATTACCTAAATATGGATTAAGTAATTCATTTACTCAAGTGAGTAAAATTATTATTAGTATTTAATTTAAGTAATTTTTTTGATAGACACACTTTTTCAGTAAAACAATTACTTGTTTCAATATCTAGTAAAATATAAGTAATTGCTAGTAATAGTGAGTAATTGATAAGTAATTCCTAGTAATGAGTAATAAAAAAGAATACTTAATTCAAGTAAAATATAGTTACTTAGTAATAATTGTTTTTGTGTGTGTTGTTTGTCTATTGGGTTTTTCTAATTTTGCATCGGCGTTATCAGTTTTTTCGCCTGATGATTATTAATTTTCATTTTACATCATTCGCCTCTCATTTAGTCGCTTAACTTGGTACATATTGTACATGAGATTTCTTATATTTCATCCATATATTGAACAAGAAAATTAAAGCTTTTTATCTATCCGTTTTTGTTTTGTAGTTAGTCACTTGTTTTATCATTTATATCTATTACATAGTCATTTTATAGAATTTTACTGTTTGCAAAGATATGAATTATTCTAAATAATAAAGATGTTCTTATCACTTAGGCAGAAAAACCCTAGCCATATTGGGCACCACTTTTTAGAACTTTTGGTTCTCAATGCTCTTCAACTGTGTCCTTTTTTTTTGGCTTTCGAACTTTTTTCATCCGAGCGTCAATGGTTAGTCTTGTGTGGACAAGGCGCGCGTCTGACGTATTAAATTTTAAACCTGGCACCTTTTGTTAGCTATTATTCGTGTGTTTATCTGTGCTATATATTGTGCTATTTATTTGTATTGTAGTCCTATCATGTTATATTGTCATTTGAATGTTATATTTAACATTGCCATAGAAGCGGGAGGTTTTGTCATTCCACAAAACCAGGTTTAACCCACCATTTTTTTTTCTTCATTAAAATGTCCTGTACCAAGTCAGGAAAATGGCCATTGTTATATTATAGTTCGTTTCTGTTGTGTCGTAGTTCTCCTCTTATATTTCCAAACCAGGAAAACAATAAGGACACATTGATTTGTATGAGTAAATATTTGTTTAGTATAAATTAAAAAAACCACGTTGCAGTAGGAAACACATGCTAGTAGGATTTGAATGACCTTTATGATTTTTACTTATTGAAACAAATGAGACTAAAATTAACTGACACATATGCCACATAAGTACATGCATATACTGACACACTAATGATCTATCCAGTTTTATTATAAAACGTGTTTTGATGTGATACATAAGTACATCATGTAAATACTGGCATACTAATGAATTTTGTTATGTTTTGACTTGATACAACGGAAGTGTGCTATGATTGCCTGTAGTTTCTTTTCTTCTGAACAGATAACACGAGCTACATATGGCAGATTCTTCATCAAAAGATATATAAAAACATTCAATGTCTACCAAACATGAGTGGGCACACTCAGTGATCGAACAGCGGATGACTTCTTTCAGGAAAACCGGTACCAATTCCGTTGTGTCCATCCTAGTCAAATATATACTACTGCTTCCTCTATCCGCTGTAAATAAAAAAAACAACGTTATGAATATTGTATGCAACAATTGATAATAGTTTTAAATACTTATACACGCAATGGATTTATTTGAGTGTTAGTGTGTTCGTGAGAGCAAATCACAAGAAAATCATGCTTGAATACTACAAATTAAGAACTATTCCCGGGTTATTCCATTAAGAATTATAATATTATCGTGATTAATTTACATTTGTACAACATTTTGTCATTTTGTCCAAAAAAAAAGTGTATGATGAAGGTTCATCCAAGTAATCACTTTGTTCTGGTTTTTTTTTCTTTGTTATTTAAAAAAAATCAACAATTTTTTTTTTCAAGAAGCACTTGCCTCTGAAGTAAATGACATTAAGAAAACATGTCAGTGTGGTTGTCGCCTAAAATGTCGAAAAAAAAATTCAAAAAATTTATTGAAGATAAAACATTTTTGTCTGCAAGGTCAGATAATCATTGAGGATTAAGTAATATATACTGTGTAGTAATTTTATCTTGGGATTAGCCATCTGGGGTCTAGGGCAGTATTGTACATCATGAGTATAGAAACGTTATCTCCCGCCTGAGGCCAATGTGTGCTATGGTCAAATAAGGAAATGGATTAGCCAGTTTTTTGGAGGGACAATTACGATCAGATTATTGCATGAACTTGGACATGCAGTCATTCATCTAATTTCTCTGACAGAAGAAACATCATTTATTTCAAACTTGTATATATAGCTGAGGCTGAAACTGTGAGGTTGCAGTTGATTTTCAAAACAAAAGGTCACTTATTGTATGCAGATTTGTGTGTGATATTCAGGAGCCGACTGCAAATTTCGAACTACTTGTGAAATTCCATAGATCTGAGCAAGGTCCATCTTGTTAAAAGTACAGCTATATTTCAGGTAAAAGCGAACCTTAAATTATTTGTTTTATAACTTCAATTTTTGCCTCTAAACCATGGTCAGACGTGCATTAACTTTTGGTCACTCTTTTATTCATAGATTAGAATCATTTGTGTTTAAAAATGGATATCAGGGATGGTTTAATTTGGGGTTTTATGGTAGTCATTCAAGTAGAATATTTCGGTTTGGGTGGAAGTAGACTTCGTCCGGGCCCAAACTGCGTCCAAAGGCAAGAATTTATTAAAATTATTGATGATTATACACCTCATTGTGTTTTTCTTCAAATTGGCGGCAATGATTTATCCGCTGAATCAAATCTCGCTAGATTAGCAAGAGATATAATAGTTTTTACCGATTACATAATCAAATGCTATAATGTTCGTCACGTGATTATAGGTCAGTTGCTCCCCGGATAATCCTGGGGTTTGAAAGACAATTATGATAACAAAGTTATATAGATAAACAAAGAGCTAAGACAAAATGTATATCAACATTGTGATATTAGCTACTGGCAACACAGAGGTTTTGGGAAAAACACTCGAGCACTGTTATCAAATGACAAGGTGCATTTAAATGCTAAAGGAATTGTCAAATATGCAAAGAGTATTCGTGCAGCTGTAGGTAATCCAGCTCGAAGTTAAATAGTTATTTTATCACTTTTGTATGATACTGATGCAACTATAATATACAAGAATTTAAGATTGAGGCTTTTGTTCTGTGGTAAATTTTACTTGACAAATATTATGGTTATTTACTGAAAATATGGTGCTCCATTACATGTACTACTTAATTTATATTATTTAACATATGTTTCCTCTGTCTTGCTTTGGTTTATTATGGTTGTGACACAAGAATGGTTGACATTAATAATGTCTTATATTATTATATTTTTCAGTTACATGTTATGTTTCACGTGTTGATTAACTATTTAATCATTTTCCATGTACATACATGTGTATTGACTTTGGTTCAAGCAGAGGAGTGTCACAATAGGGTAAATTGGTTGTAAAATTTAATTTATAACATGTTTTTTATACATATAGTATAATTTGTAGTTCTGGAGTTACTATATCAGTTTATTTAGATTTTAAATTCAATATTGGTTGAATCTATGTATTTATTAACACATGTATAGGATTACAAATATGCCTAAAAATGTGTTGATCATAATTTTCCTCAATTGGCCATATTAAGACACTATTGTACTAACAATTAAAATAGTATACACATATATTTTATTTCAATTCTTAATTATTTCAGTCAGAATGCCAAAGCAAAGAACATAAAGGAAAGCTTCTCCTGGAAATTTGACCGTGGCGACAATTGAGGATGTTTTTGAGATGGAGACTACTGCCTTGCCGCCATTAAATAGACACAGGGCAAAGAAAATAAGGAGTACTAAGACACAACCACAACGAGCTGATTTGCCGGACAATACTATTATAAATTCTTCCAACAATAATCTTCCTAACAGTCCATCCGCTAATGACATTGCTGAAGCATTATTTGTAAAGTTGCACAGTTCCGGCATTCATCTAGTAAAGGACAATAACGTGATGCCGACTAGTGAGATTTTAGCCATACTGAATCCTTCATTACAAACTGGTCATGCAAGCTCAACACAGTCTATGCAGATTCCATTTATTTCAAGTATACCACCGTTGACAACTATACCAAATGACAACAGCGATGACTATGACTTATCATTAGCATTATTTCAGCCACGCTTATCATCAGATCCGGATGTCATACCTGGTGAGCAGTTCCACTCAAGCTCTGCTAATGTAGACACTCCCTATGCATGTCATATGTTAAAACAGTCAATACCTATAGATTTTCATGTTAGTTGTAAGCTAAAAGATGATGTTTGGGCAGACAATTATGTTAACTTTGCCTTTTTGCTGCCGTCTTATATTGAGGAAGATTCCTCAACTTTGTTTGAAAATTTTAACATCATTATTTCAAATAGGAAAAACAAAAGGGTGCTCCAATCAATTCATCAGTGGATGAATGCTTTTGACATATGTATGTCCATTTATTTAGGAAAGTCTTTGAATTCTGCTTTGGCCTTGATAAAGTATGAGAAATTTAGAAGGGTTAGAAAAATTCTAAATTTGAGATGGGATACTATTTATGATGAGTTATGGAGGTCAGTATCTCTGACTGAACGGTCCATTAGTGTAACATCTCAGGATAGGAGCTCTTGTATGAATACCTCTAAAAATACATTTCCAAGAAGGGTCAAACAACAATTTCAGTTCCCCATCGGCTATCTTTGGGCCTTTTGTAAGTCCGGGGAATGTACCTAAAAAAAACTGTAAACTTAAACACCAGTGCGTCCATTGCACTAATAAACATTGTACACTCACTTGTACAGAGGGACAAGTTAAACGAGCAACCTCTGCCAAACCTTCCTTCTCCGGTATGAATTGAATAAATATTTATCAGGTTACAATCAACAGTTGAAAGAGAAATTGATACATTGTTTTACACATGAGTTTTCAATAAATTCTTCTTTTTCAAATCTGAATTAAATTTACATCGAAATCATAATAGCGCTAGAGAAAATCCAGCTGAAGTACAATCAAGATTCGAAAAAGAATTGAAGCTGAGGCGTATTAAAGGTCCTTTCAAAAATCCACCTTTCCCAAATTTTGTTTGTTCCCTTTTAGGGTTAGTTCAAAAGAAAGAGCCGAATTTATTTAGATTATTTCATGATTTGTCCTACCTTAAAGGAAATTCAATTAATTCAGGTATTTCTCCAGAATTTTCAGCAGTGCAATAACAAAATATTGAGACAGTTATAGAATTAGTCCAGTTGTATGGTTCACGGTGTCTAATGGCTAAAAGTGACATTAAAGACACATTTCGATTAATTCCTATTTCAAAAAAGGATCATCATTTATTAGGATTTCAGTGGGATAGTAAATATTATTATGACGCATCTCAACCAATGTGGGCATCTTCGTCCTGTCAGTTATTTGAAGCTTTTTCAACGGCACTTCAATGGATTTTAAATGAAAAAATTCACATTCATGGGGTATCTCACCTACTTGATGATTTTTTCTTTGTAGGAAAGTCTGGTACTAGTAATTTTTTGACAGCATTGCACACTTTTATGAGCCTTGCTGAGAAAGTGGGGGTTCCCATAAAAAACAAAACTCCCAACAACGTAAATATACCTTTATATAACACAAGGTACTTAGAAAAAGGTCAGCCGGTGGCGAAATTCCGTTATATGCCGATTTCTCGGCTGTCAACCCCACTAAAACTTGTTATGTCGTAAATCTAAATTGATTTATCTTTACCATGGTGTGTAATAAGCATACTTTTGTCGTCGAAATCATCCGTAGCAATCATATTCAAGTATGTCAATCGTAATTATTTCGTCAACCCACGCAAAATTAGAAATGAAAGTCTCGCAGTAAAAGGTATTTTCCCAACTCTCTTTATATATATATATATATATCAGTTTACGATTGGTCAAACTTTATGGGAAAGTCTAAATGATTCTCGGAGTGATCTGATCTTATTTCATTTCACACGTAGAGTCAAGAGAGCGTCTGCATGACATTGACGTAATAGTTAAATTTGTGTCTAAAAAAGGAAACTCGTAACTTATTAGACATACCACAATTAACACTTGTTAGATTTTTTTTCACGGTGTCTTATACAATTTTACTAACTGGGTAATAAGTTCTATTCAGACAAAAACCAACAGTTTTTTTCTGAAACAATTTTTATAATTAATCATTTACTGAGAGTTTTTTTGTTCCAATCCATCGTCAGCAGACGAAATAATCACCATTGAGACACTTTGGTAGGCCTGCTACAGATCATTCTGACAACAAAAGGAGACGTGTTATACACCATTGTGTAGAAAAATATATTTATATTTATGAAATAACGTGTTTAAGTTGGGATTTTTGGTGGGAACATACCATACAGAAGATAACCGACAAAACATGTTGGTTGCGCCCGTCTTTCCTCTTAAACTAGGGATAGCAGTGTACATCAAGAATAATCCATACAAAAATATAACCAAACAACATACGTCAACCACAAGCATAGAAACTACTTGTGCATTCTGTATAGATGTTAAAACGTTAACTTACGCATCCAAGTCGTTTCAGTGCACACATCTTTTACCACATCTTCAGAGGCGTCCCTAGTATTTAAATGAAAGCCAACACATGTAATTCGTCCCTCAACGTTTTCATGTGCCTCTCCGAAATCTCCACCAATTCTCAATGTACCTGGCAATTCTCTATTTTTACGGTTACTTAGCATTCCATAGATATCCTTCACGCCATCAATACGTACGGATACGTAACCAACTTCACCGACACCAAGTGCAATATAGTACCATTTATATTTCGAAAATTGCTGAGTTCCAATAAAAGTATTCCAAGTGGAATTTACCTTTCTATCAAGTTTTAATTTCATTGCATTGGTCCAAACAATTGTTTCCGAAATTCCCTGACTGTCTCTGTAATGAAACAAGGACGAAGGAGTGTCAGTTGTAAAGAAGAACCATCCTTGAAAACTGTAATGTTTTATTTCAGAAGTTGCAATATCCACAGTAACATCAATAAAAGAAGAACCGTCGAAAACCATAGCATTGAAAGGGAAGTCTTGTGGCTGGTAATTAAAGGTGTTATTGCACTCGCCATACACGTAAGTAGTTATTAATACTTCTGATGAACATGTTTGGCTGTCCAACGGCCAAAGTCTCGTGAGAACTCCGGTATATACTTGTGTCGCTATAAACAGAAATGTGGAAAAAGATTTAGAGACTTAATCAAATATACTTTCATGACTCTTCTATTGTTTCCATAGCAACAAATTATTACACAAAATATTTGAAATTAAGTACCTTTTTAGTTGACATGATTCGGTTTATTTAACATATTGTATTATGTATTACAATGTTACCTGTACGTAAAGTTTTGTAAACTGTTTTACATGATAAAACAGAGTTTGGGCACGTTTTACCTGATTAGTTAAAATTTGGATAGAGTTATATTCCTTGATTTAGTCCATTTGGGAAATTCTAAATTTATTATCAAGTGAGATTGCTATTTTATTGTGTTAAAATTGAGCAGCACTTTGATTACTGATTTCAACAAATAAACATCTTCATTTTCCAGAACTTTTTCTTGTTTTCAACAAGGCGCTAAAAGTCTCCAGACGCAGCAGAACAAACACAAAGGTGATAATGTGGCGATTTATGACACTCAATTAAACCCTACTACACAATAAATAGAGAGGTGATAGCATGGTTAATTATGACACACAATCACAACATATAAGAAAATGATGGAATGGTAAAAATGTATTTTATAATAATTTGATGATATAGGTGCAGTATTTCCCCAACAGGATTGATGCATGAAAAATTGATACTTGAAACAAATATGTTTTCGCGACCTACATATCAATGTGAATATTAGACGGCTTCAAACTTTGGTTGAATAAAAATACTATAAGTTTTCTTTACAGAAATTGAAAAAAAAATGTATACGCAAAAGTGATAGAGCCATTTTAACATTATGATTATCTTCAAATGATAAATTAACAAATCATAAAACATAACATAATTGAAAGACCTACATTTTATACCGCAGACAAAGTTTGCCTTAGACCGATGTGGCTACTGTGTGAAGATCATTTGTGCTCCAATAGCTTTCCAATTTTTGTTGGTGACTGTACAATAAGCATTCGCTTTTTCTACATTGACCAGTGGTATAGGGGGAGGGATGAGTTCTAAAACAAAATATTTTCAACCTCGCTGCATTTTTGTACCTGTCCCGAGTCAGGAATCTCTGGCCTTTGTCAGTCTTGTATGATTTTTAATTTAAGTTTATTTTATATAGATCGAAGTTTAGATAACATCCATATTCACTGACCTAGTACACAATTTTGTTTAGAGGCAAGCTGAAGAAAGCCTCCGGGTTCGAAATTTTCTCTCTGTATTGAAGACCTATGGGTGGCTTTCAGTGCTAAGTCGGTGTTGTCTCTTTCACACATTCCCCATTTCCAGCCTCTACTTAATTTGCTTTCGAATGTTTGTATTTTATACGTTTCCAATGTAGAAGTGTCGCGCCTCATGCATACTAAACTAAAGCCTGATATCTTATTAGAAAATTTTGTAAGGACTGAATATGTGACGGTAAACACGCAATTCATTTTTTACGTCAAACATAAATCAAATAAGATTGTAAAAAGCAAAATCACAAAAATACTGCACTCTGAGGAAAATTGAAACTGGAAAGTCCCTAATCAAATGCCAAAATCAAAATCTCAAAAACATATCAAACGAATGGATAACAATTGTCATATTCCTGACTTTGTGCAGGAATTTCGTTGTTTAAATAATGGTGTATTAAACCTTGTTTTATAACTAACTAAACTTATATATATAAATGACAGCCGCAACAAATCGCCGTTTCAAAATATAATGCATTATGGGTAATATTTTCAAATGCGTAAACCATAACATTGTGATTGGTTTAGAACGTACAAACAATCCCATTTCAACCCATGACATTTCATTTTTCTTTTGGTGTGCGGACGGTGAGACTACTTATATTACGTCTATTCTAAAAAGGCGACATACTAACCAAACTATTTTGAATATACACTTAGTCGCCCATCTCATCAACTGCATTTGTTTTCACTAATGTTTTTTTCTTTTGAATCATCCTTTTCAACATATTAAATATTAGTATGTTTTATTTTCAATGTAACATTTTAGTAATAACATAACAATTTTAAAAGACTTAATTAAACTTACAACTAATCTTCAAATGCAGAAACACAATAAATACGTGAAATAAAAGATCCATTTTCATTTTTTTTTCTTTCTTTCCCCTTCACTATGCAAACATTACGAGATTAAAGCAATGAAACAATCTCATATTTAATGATAGTGCTTAAATATACAAATACTGTGTAAACATGATAATAGTGTTGATGAGTTTAACTGTTCGAGTTAATAAATTATGATTGACCCTTTTAAAATTGATAAATTTATAAGATTAATTTCTATCAAATCACACCTTAGAGAATTTGTAATTTCTATCTTGTCACAACTGAGATTAACCCCAGTTTATGGTTAGGTTCATGTTGTTAGTCTTTAGTTTTCTATATTTAATGAATGGCTATTATCTATTTTGAATTTATTGAACCATAAAACTAATTTTTGACTCTTCACATTGAATAATCCGCGAAGCGGATTATGTTAAATGTGAAGAGTCAAAAATTAGTTTTATGGTTCAATAAAATCAAAATAAATTATTGCCATTCATTTAGAATAAATTCTTTCAAAAATAAGGCTCAAAGAACTTTTTATATTATTTATATTAACAATAACAACGTAGACACATGTTGGCGTATGAATACACAACGTCAAAGTGGGCGTGTCGCCATCAAAATTGACAACATTGAAAATAAAACTAATAATTTTAACCAATCAGAAGACAGTAAAAACACCAAATTTATTTATTGTTTCCTGTGTTTTATTATTTGTCTGTGTGTCTTTTATTGTTTAGCAATGGGTTTGTCAGTATATCTTTCGATCTATGAGTTTGACTGTCCCTCTGGTATCTTCCGCTACTCTTTTTTACATTAACATTTAGTATTATCCAAGAGTTGATAAATGGTTCTGCAACACATTGAAAAAAAAACGCATAATGGGATGTGTACTAGTTTTGTGAAAAAGGACGTCACACTTCACTCCAATATATCTGTTTAGTTCACGCATCATTGTAAATATAACGGAATTTGATGAGACTTTCATCATAGTGAGAGAGTTCGCGCTATAAAACCAGGTTTAATCCACCATTTTTTACAATTGAAAATGCCTGTACCAAGTCAGGAATATGACAGTTTTTGTCCATTCGTTTTTTATGTGTTTTTTTTTTTTGATTTTGCCATGTGATTATAATTGTTCCGATTAGATTTTCCTCTAAGTTCAGTATTTTTGTGTTTTTACTTTTAACTCCAATACGTATATTTAATGAACTGAAATCAATTTTATAAAACACATATAATATATAAAAAAGAAGATGTTGTATGATTGCGAATGAGACAACTGTCAACAAGTTCCAAAATAACACAGACGTTAACAACTATAAGTCTCTGCACGACCTTCAACAATGAACAAAGCTCATACCTCATATTCAGCTATAAATATGTCACACATAAACAAACGACAACCACTGAATTAAAAGACTAGCAAAGGACAAAAGCTCATGATTTGGGACAGGATCAAAACTGTGTCTGGGTTAAATATAATACATAGAGACAAGAACGCATTGTGACTTCACAATTTTTATGGAAAATAGATGCATTCTACGCAGTCATGTGACGTACGTAAAGAGGGACGAAAGATACCAGGGAGAGATTCAAGTTCATAGATCAAAAATAAACTGACAAAACCATGGCAAAAATTTTGCTCCACATGTGGCATCTGTCGTGTTGATCATGTTATTACAAATCCGGTAAATAGTATAATTCGGTAGGTCAGATTCCTGAAAAGGAAAGGGGATTGTAGGTTACGACATACGGAATATATCAGATAAACGGTTGTTAAATTACGGTCAACCACCTCGCGATGGCGTCCTTAAAATTAACGAAGGGATGATTTTAACTTCTACTTTTGAACTCTTTGTTTAATAGCTTCCTTCTGGCGAACTCAATTATAATCCTGGTACTTTTGATAACTATTAGCACCAACCATATATCACAAAACTTGTGATGGGGAATACCGTATTATTGAGAGATATATACCCCGTATGCAGGCGCTGCTGGAATGTTGCTATACATTTGTATATAGACATGTTAATTTCACAATTGGGAAGCTTATATCATTAGTGTCGTAAAGTTTCGTTTTCAGCCGACCACCATTGTCAATTTCTAGATGTAAGTCAAGATATGAGACAGTGAGACTTAACTGTATCTGTTGTATCCTTTATCTTTAGTTTTCTATGTTGTGTCATGTGTTCTATTGTTTGTCTGTTTGTCTTCTTTCATTTTTAGCCAGGCGTTGTCAGTTTTTTTTTCGATTTATGAGTTGGACTGTCCCTCTGGTATCTTTCGTCCCTCTTTTATATCTAGTTCGATCGGATATGGAGATCATACCAACAGGCACTTGATAGAAGCTCAATATTAGACAAACCTGCATCCAGAATCTGTCCTAGTTAAAGTATTCTATACATACACTCCATTATAGCAACTTAAGATAACGTAATAATGTAATTTTAAAAGGACAATAATTCTCAAAATAACTACATTACATAATCGATAAAAAGTCTGTTGATACTTGTGATGGTGCTGTCTACCATGTTGTGTATTCATCTAGAAATGTAAATCAATACATTTTTAAAATCAGGTTGATGATTTGCATTATTTTCTTTATGAATCCTTTAAAATATACGAAATCTCACTAATTGATATGATAGCATTTTATCGCAATATCAAATGCGATGACAATAAGGTCGTAAAGTGAAAATATATTGACAAAGTTACCTGTATTTAATGTATTGCATACTGTATGTATCGTGTCATACAGTATTCGGAGGCTTTGAACAATCAATGCAATATTATTTGTTGTCGATTGTATATTATGTCATGTCAATAAATAGTTATATTGGTGTCATTTAAAAAAGATTATCTGATTTTAATTATAATATATTGTGTTGCGTGTACTGTTATTTGTCTATTGGTCTGGTTTTTTTTTCTGATTTCATAGTGTTGTCTGTTTTGCCTTTTCGCCTCATCAGTATGAATAACATATTAATCGAGTCACTCACCTCATCAATTGCTCATGTTTTCACTTAAATATCTTTAGAAATAAAATATCCAACATAGTAAACATATTCTAATAATACAGTTATAATTTACAATGACTTAATTATACGTACAACTGGTTTTAAAATGCAAAAACAACATAACTACTTTATTTAAAAGACCCACATTTTTTTGCCCTTTATTTACACATTCACTTTGCAAAATGTCCGAGGTTAAAGGCATAACATAATCTAATATTTAATATGATACGTAATTATATGAATACTATTAGTTACATATATTGTTTACGAGTTGGTCTGTTCCAGTTAATGAATTATGGTCGTTCCTATTAAAATTCCTAAATTAACATGATTGATTTCTATATATATATATCTAATCGCAAATTAGAAACTTACATTAAAATATAATCCTAAGAGAGACATTTAGTTAATAATCGAGGAATCAGATCGTTGATCTTATATTCAGTAATATAAAGAAGATGCATTGACTTGTAATTGTGATGTTATATAATTAAAAAACCTGCTCGTTCATTGTTTAGTGTTATTCAACGCAAAATAAATATCTAAGATTCCGGGACCATTTCATTTCATAAAGAATATTTCCCTTGTTTACATATTGTACCTCGATATATTTCCTGGTGGGGGTATTCAAGTAGAGGTTCAATTTACCAAAAGTTAAAAAAAGGTAAAGGTTATTTGGGCGTGACTATTTAGATATTCCCTCTTTAAAATTAAGGAGTCCGATGTAGGATAAGGATAAAACACCCAGCGTAATACCATAATTTTAGAAAATCTTTGATTCAAAATACGTTTGGTTTCTTTAATAGCTCTAGTCAATAACCAAACGTTATTTTAGTGGAAATACTACCTGTAACCTGTCCCGAGCAGGAACATGTTGACTACAGTTGGAAATAATTTACAAAAAAAATCAATATAGAATTTCCTTATAGTGGCGGTCATTGATTGTAAATGCATGCCGTTTTGTTTTTGGCATTCGTGTACCGGTTATACAAAGATGGAAGGAGGGCTAGTAGCTAAACTAACAATTTTGATCATTGTTTAACTATATACTATTACCGCATACGTTTCATGCGTTTTATCTCTAGCTTACGATCTGTCTTATTGTAAAAAAAGATCCACTATAAAATTGTAACAGTTTACTTCAGGTTGATTCTCCTTGCATCCCGTCGTGAATATGCGTGAAATATTAGCCAATGGACATTACACATTTTGTTAACTGGCATTTAATCAATCAGCTTCATTTAGTGACGTATAATCATTTGTCGTTAATTTATAATTGTCTCAAACAGTTTTCCAGTTTCATTTTATTTACATTTTGAAATTTAAGCGTACATCTAATAATTTCTTGCTTTATTTTTCTCTAACATTTATCACATTAAAAATCGTTGTCGTAGTCCACATTGTATACTTTCCAACACAACAAAGGGCAGAGGGGATTAGAACATAAACCAATTGCATTTAGTGCATGGCAATAACTCATAGATTGAAGCGTAAAATTACAGCAGTGTCCTTAAAGCTTTTTAGGAGACAATATTTGCTGTTTCAAATTGATTACTATCTCAGGACGGCAAATACAATGAATATTCAAGACTATAACATCATGAACATGTTAATAAAATATGATTATTAACCCTACTTTTTACTTGGCTAATACGCTGAGTGGTTTGTTTTACGTGCAAATTCACACGATATCAGTTCGCAGAAAAAAGTTGCCCTGCCCTATTGTATTTAAAAAATGTGTGTCCTAGTCCTTAACATGAATGAAATATTTGTCACTGGACGTTTGGCAAACAACAGTTAACTGTTCCATGTACTTAACGCACAAAAACAAGAACTTGTAAAATACTATAACGTACAATTTCTATTTTATTATTTATTCATTTTTTTTGTGTTTGGCGTTATTTTCTTGCTAAAAAAGTTATAACAAATAAATAATTAAATAATGTAATGTCATCTTACTGGTACGAATTTCGTTTAAACGGACAATTTGAAGAATATGCTACTTTTTAAAAGAGGATGCTTTATTTGCATAACATTCGTTACTCTCTGGATATATCCATCTTATTAGTGTAATAAAGTTTCCCGCTTTTTTTATATATAACCTATAACAATGATGAAAAGATCCGAGTGACCTGATAAAATACACAGAACGTGAAACTCCAGGGAAACACTGTTGGTAATAACAATGCCGGATTCCACCATTGAAAATAATATTTGATTATGTGAAGGTTAGGGTTATACAGTGCAAACACAATAAAAGGTAGGACAGTAGTGTTTTTTTTATAATATTGGTACCTTTGATAACTATTATATTTGGAATAATTTTTTAGTCCGCTGACTGAAAAAAGTTATCTCGAGTGATTGCGGCTAGTAGTTTACATAAATTCGACAAGAAATACGGTGCCAATTTTACATGACGGCGACAATAGACTTGTTTGTATTTATTTCGATTGGGCTTGTTTTGTATTTGCCTTCGGATTTTTAAAAATCTGTTCATCCTATTTCGACCCTTTAACGTTCAAGAGTCTCTCCTAAATTGAGGCAAATTATATTGCTTTCCAAATACCGTTTCGATTCCTAACGTCACTGAAGAGAAATTAATTTTCCAAATCCGGATATTGTGTACCATTGTGTGCACATCATTTCTATGGTATACCATCTTTTCCGCAAGTAAATTGTTTTCGGATTGATGTTAAAGTAATAATTAAGATCCATCTCTGTTGATCCGTATATTTGCCAATCGCAATGGTAGTCAGAAGTGTGTGTAGAACATCCGTTGTTCGACCTGCTAGTCAAATGCGATTTGTTAACATATACCTTTTTGGACTTGTTTGGTCTTTTGGAAAAAGTTGTTTGTGCTTTATTTAGACCCCGCTACCAAAAAATGTTTTGCAAGCACAAGTATAAAAAATTGCGGGTGTTTTTCCAAATCAATTCGAATTTTGTTTTTTTTAATTTGTTTATTTATACTTGTTTATACATATTATTCATATTTAAATATTTAGCTAGTTAAATACGTCTAAACAAGTGACAATTCTATGTCAGACACATCCATCAAATCACCAGTGCAGGTAACACACTTTTGAAAACACATAATTCTATTCATAATTACGCTAAATATAAGCACACTTAATTTAAATTTATAAATTTGCAGAAGCAAAGTTGTGTTTTCTCTCGAAGGATTTCAAACTGATGCTATTTTATTTCGTGAAAACACCTCCTGCACTAAGTCAATAGCTCTAGACCATATAGCCATCTAGACTGAACTAAACCGAACTTTCGGTTTTCTAGTTTTACCTTTCCTCGTCAGTAGGATATAGAGATGTCATACAGTACATGATACATAAGGCATGGAGATGGAATATATTTCAGATAAGGTACAACTATATTAAAATAAATTATTTAAAAGCTAATCCCTAATGTCTTTCCAAAGACATGAATAGAAGCAAAATTGTGTTCTTCCTTTGCCGGATTTCGATTGATGCTCTTTAATTTCGTGACAACACTGTTTGCACTGAGTCAATACCTCCAGGCCACATGGCCACCTAGACTGAACTATAAGTTCAGCTTTCGGTGATCTAGTGTCACATTTCCTCGTCAGTAGAATATATAATATAGAGATGTCAACCAGTACTTGATGTATTAGGCAAGAAGATGGAATAGATTGCAGATAAGATACCACTATATTATAATAAATTATTTAAAAGCGAATCCCTTGTGTCTTTCCAAGGACATGAACTTATTGAGAACTTTAATTATAACATTCTATAATCAATAGAGGGTGAAACTATACAATATACAGAAGATAAACTACACTTTACATTCTGTACATGCATTGGTTATTACATGCCTGCATACATGTATTTTTTCCATTTTTGAGTTTGTTTTCTTCTGAATGTGTAACACAGTTAATTGCGTATTGATTACAAATGCTGTCTTATAAACGTATACCTTATACATGTATCTGTATGTTCACATTCAATTATATTTGAATCAAAACATATATATATATAGAGAGAGATTTATATATATAATGACTGAATAAATAATCAACGATTAATCTTACAGTGCGATGGATCATGTAATATGATTCTGTACACTACAAAATATAATATATAACAAGTCAAAAATGGTACAACATCACCATTAAATAACTATAAAATGAACAAATATTAAATAATTCGGATAACAGATATCCTTCATCGGTAATAGCACGATGTCAAATGAATCATGTCAATATATTCAAATTGAGACACTATCAAAATCTTGAAAGTTTATACAATTTAAGCGTACATCACAGACGCTGGTAAAATTTCAAAATTTCCAAACACGGCGCAAAGATAACAAAGATATGCCAAATAAAAATAGTAATTTGCGATGTGAACTGGCACAACTCTAAATTTCAAAAAGTTGTTACAGTTGATATGTTAAAGCTGCATGGAGAGCAGTCCCCATTTCAGAAAAATGCCCTTTACATGTAATGATCCAATTTTGTATAATATTTTAAATTTGACAACAGTAGGGCAATTGCAACAGAAACTGCATATGGTTTGAACTTTTGTATAAACATCTTTTCTTTATTAATTCTCTTTTCTTCGGTGAATTGGTCGTCATACTGGTAAAATGGTAAAAATAAGATTTGCATTGAAAAGGGAGATAACTCTTGCAAAAAAGGGCAAAATATCAATAGAATTTGATACAAAATTACAAATTTACCGCTTCTTTTCATCAGAATGTATTGATTCTTGGTTTTTTAACGGTTTTTAGAGTATAACAAACAACTCTAAAGGTGTTTTCATATATTTTATCAAGCTATAACCTAGATTTCGTAATTCATTAGTTGACTATTTATTGAATTTTTGAACATGTCAAGGTAAAGAATCTCAAATTTAATAAAAATAATTAAACATGTTTTCTTCTTTTTGTGGTTTAAAGTTTCTTTAGATAAGTAAAAAATACTTAATGCTGAAAAATATAATATACAGATATAAACAATACCAAATTTTCACATTATCTTTTCAAAATGGTTACAAAGCTTCAAATTTGCAATTTCTTTAATGAAAAATGCACGAAAAAAATAAAACTACCCATAACACCTCGGTTTTTGTACATTTCATGAACAGAAGATTATATAATTCAGTCAAATACGAACTTATAACCCCATCAAAGTTTCATACTGTACATTAATCAAAAGACAAACAACCAAAACTGACCAAAACAGACTCATTTTTGCAAGAGTTATCTCCTCTTCCAATGTGCTGATTTTGAGTTTTCCTCTAGTTAGATTTTTTGGGACTTGTTTCTGTGTATACAAAGGGCATAATGCTATAGGTTAAAACAATAACATTTTCTGTTGCAATTAGTTTGAGGTTAAATCTTAGTTTGACTGGACTATTGTTCGTAATTAAAAGTTCTCGGGATTTAAATTTGATAGGAAAGTTCCATCTCCTTTCGATAGCTTCATCCCGTCTACATTACAAAATAGGTATTGTTTGACAATATTTTTTACCACAAGTGTCAAGATGGGTACTAATTGGCGAGTTTCTGTATTGATGGTGTTTTATTTGTTCTTTATGAACTCGCACCCGTTCACAGAGGCTATTCCCGGTCATTATAATTTGCATGACAACCAGGACACGTGACGCAATATATAAGATTTGTTGTCTTACAAGTCATATTGGCGTTCACATGAAATTTTCTGCCATCTTTGAATGTTTTTATTTTGCCCGTTTCCAAATATTTTATATCTTGACCGCAAACACCGCATCTTGTATCTCCGCAAGACTTTATTTAAAAGTCACTAACCTTCGGTTCGAATCGAGCTCTGGTTAAGTGTTTCTTTCGGTTTTTAGGTTGTCTTCGGCTGTAGATCAAGTTTCCTTCTGGTATCATAGTTTCACTTTCATGTTGAATCGGAAGGTTTAATTTTATTGTATTAAAACGTTCGGTAGATACGGGTCATGTGTACTGACGAACGGTATATTCTTTTTAGTTTTCATCCGTGTCTTTTAATTTTTCGTGTACCGTTGTTTGTTTGTCTTTTTTTCTTTTTTTTGTAATGACGTTGTCGGTGGGTTTTTTTACATTAAGAGTTTGAATTTTCATTTCGCATCATTCGCCTCTCATTTAGATGTTTAACTTGTTAGATATTTTACGTGCGAATTGTTATATTTCATCCATTTATTTAGTCAGAAAATAAAATATTTTTGAGGGGTAAATGATTTTGAATGAAGACTGTAAACTCTCTTTACTATTGATCTACGCGTGTGCACTTTCTATAGAAGTTTTTCTATTGATTATTGAAAGTCGTACGATATTCACATGCTGCTTAACGATTCTGACTATTCTTCTAAGCAAAGTACACAGTAAGGATACATTTTTTTATTAGTCAATATTTTTTAAGTATTAAGGGAAAAAAGATAAACGTTACAATAGGAAACACATGAAAGTAGCATTTGAATGACCTGTATGATTTCTACTTATTGACACAAATGAGACTAAAATTAACTGATAAATTGTTTTAATATAAAACGTTAGTAAATCTTGCCAATACTGACATACTAATGCACTGTTCAATTAATTAAAACAAAAGGTTTTAATATGTTACATACAAAGTACATCATGTGAATACTGGCATACTAATGAGTTACCTTTGTTACGTTTTAACTTTATACAATACAAGTGTGTTATGAGTGTCTGTGGATTCTTCTTTTCCGAACAAGTAACATGAGTTGCACGTGGTAGATTCTTCATGAAATGATATATAGAAACATTCAATGTCTACCAAACATGCATGAGCACACTGACTGATAGAACAGCGGGTGACTCCTTTCAGGAAAACTTGGGCCAACGTTGTTTTGTCCATCCGAGTCAAATATATACGATTGCTTCCTCTTTCCGCTGTAACAAACAACACTATTTTAGATATCGTATGCAAAAATTAAAAATAGTTTTGAAAACTTATACACTCAATGCATTTGGTTGAGTGTGAGCGAATATGCCTGAAAGCAAATCATCAAGAACATTATGCTTTAATACTACAAATTTAGAACTAGTATTTTCATTAAGAAGTAGAAGATTACCGTGAACAAGTTACATTTGTACAACGTTTTGTACTTTTGTAAAAAAAAATAAGGTCTTTGATGAAGGTACTTGTGCTTGTTTTTTATTTTTTATCTAAAAACAAAAGTATAATTTACCAGTATTTAGCTACTTTCTTTTTATGGAGCACTTGCCTTGGACGTAAATGACGACGAGACCAGATATCAGTGTGTGTTTCGTGATTAAAACGTTAACTTACGCATCCAAGCCGTTTCAGTGCACACATCTTTAACAACATTCTCAGAGGCATCCCTAGTATTCAAATGAAAGCCAACACACGTAATTCTTCCCTTAACGTTTGCATGTGCCTCCCCAAAATCTCCACCAATTCTCAATGTACCTGGCATTTCTTTGCTCTTACGGTTGCTAAGCATTCCATAGACATCTTTTACGCCATCAATACGTACGGATAGGAAACCTTCTATACCTACACCAAGTGCAATATAGTACCATCTATATTTCCAAATTTGCTGACTTCCTGTGAAAGATTTCACATCGGATTTTACTTTTCTGTAAAGTTTAAATTTCATATTATTAGTCCAAACGATTGTTTCCGAGATTCCCTTACTGTCTCTGTAATGAAACAAGGAAGAAGGAGTGTCAGAGGTAAAGAAGAACCATCCTTGAACACTGTAATGTTTTATGTTAGTAGTTGAAACATCCACATCGACATCAATAAAAGAAGAACCATCGAACACCATAGCATTAAAAGGGAAATCTTGTGGCTGATTTCCAAATGTGTTATTGCACTCGCCATATACGTAAGTCGTTGTTAATACTTCTGATGAACATGTTTGGCTCTCCAACGGCCATAGTCTCGTAAGTATTCCTGTATATGCCAGTGTTGCTACAAAACGAAATTAAGTAAATGATTTATGAACTGAAGGGGTTTTAATTAAAATCAATATTTTTTTGTAATAATATGTCAAAAAGACGTTTTTATCACGTAATTGAGGATTTCTGCCCTACTATCCTTATTTTGCAAAGTTAAAAAAAAACTTTACACATTTGTTTGTGTCTTTATAGCTGTAAATATGATAAAACACATTAAGTTGATATCTTACCATTTAAAGTATTGCAGATGAATAACATCACGTACGTACTATTCTTAAAATTTTAACATTTCAATAAAGATCTTGACCAATTGTTATCTGCTACTTCATGGAGGAAGACACCCAAACCACCTTAGTCGCATACACTGTACTACACAATAACAAAACAAACTCTGTGATAGAATGGCGATTTATAATACACAATCACAACAAATGATTGGTGAAGAAATCAATTGATATGTAATGTCTTGTTTTAATTCTTAATCGACCTGAATAAGCATAAAATATTTGCCATTGGGGTTACACAAACATCAATGAATCTGATTTCTTTTTTAAATTTGATGATTTGTTAAAATATTATTAATCTATTTAGCCATGGCGTTGTCAGTTTATTTTTTATCTATGTGTTTGACTGTCCCTCTAGTATCTTTAGCTCCTCTTTCGTAATCAAATGCATTTGGATCATATGTTCAAACGCGTACACCACAGTGCTGTGATTGGTTTAAAAAGTTTTTAACAATGATTTTTAAACCAATTACGTTACTTTTATTTGGTGTACAAATAGAGAGATTACCAAAGTTCTCCAGATTCTGAATAGGCGAATAACACAAAAAACTATTTTTTACAACACATAATTGAGTCATTCATATCAACACCTTATTCACTAGAAAAAAAAATTGAATCACTCTTTTCAACATAGCAAACTTTAGTTTTCATTTTTTAGTGTAATGTTCAAATGATGTAATAAAAATTTTCTTAATTATAATATATACTTACAACTGGGCATAAAATGCAGAAACACAATAATAACAGGTAGTAGATGCATTTTTTTTTTCTGTTGTTAATTTCTACCTTCCTTAGTCGAATCGAAATGTCCGAGTAAAAAAACATCAAACATTCTTATATTCATAAATCATTAAGTAATTATTATGGTTGACGAGTTGAACTGTTCCAGTTAATAAATTATCTAAATTTAAGTGTATAAATAGACAATAGACATAACTTTGACACCTTAATTGAACCATTACCCAAGAGGGCATTATTTAATAATTTAGACTCAGATCAGTGATTGTGTATCGAGTAATACTTTATAGGTTATTGTTTTGGTTGTTTTGAATACGTTTATAATTTTTCCTACGGATTTTCGCATTTTTACAATTTTCAGAGCAGTTTAATGCCTTTTTTTTATAATATAAATCTACAAAATATTAAAGGCGTTGATATATTACTATTAGAATAAAAGAGTTAAAAAATAAACTAAACAGGGGGGAAATATTGAGTATAATTATTCAATCGATGATTTAGAAAAAAAGTTATTATTGGCATCAATTTATTTGTGTTCTTACTATTTTGCTTGGAAATGTAATAGCTAAGTAAATGCATTTATCTATTCAATTTGAAAGAAAACTTTTCATTTGATTTTTCTGTTTTTGTTTAATTTTTAAACTTTTAAAAATATGTTCGTCTACTGATTGATAGGATGAAGTTAAAAATACCCTCACCTTTTTAAGACTATCACAACATAGGTATGGTAAAGTAAACATACCTAACATGATAACAGCTGCTTCGGAATGCAGATCAAGTTCCAAACGTAGCACCCTTCGTGTTGTTCGTGCATATTTGAATATGGCTATAAGTTAAAAGTGGTATTTCACTCTTAAGGAAAAATGAACGGGACTGTGATACAGTAACAACCAACGAAACATATACGTAGTCATCAGTGAAACAGACATCACTTCAAATTTTTTTAATACAAAGTTTTTTTTACCTCAGGAATTGGTTATACTAGCTGTGTTTGGCTTTTATGAATTTTTGGTCCTCAATGCTATTCAACTTCGTATTTTATTTGGTCTTTTTCACATGTTTTATTCGAGAGTCACTGATGAGGCTTTTGTAGACGACACACACGTCAGGCGCAAGTATGAAATGTCAATCCTTGTTTCTATGATGAGTTTATTTAATGCCAACCTGTGGTCGGTATAATTCGTTTCGGGAGAGATAAAATTACAAATTATAGAGACAATATTGTTCTTGGTAAGACACATTGCAGGACTGTTTTGTTCTAACTCTCCTGTACCATAAACGTGGAGTATATTTCCATTGTATTAAAGAGGGTTTAAGTTACAAAAGTACCGAACACCGAGGAAAATTCGAAACGAAAAGCCCCTAAGGAAATGGCAAAATAAAAAGCTCAAACAAATCAAACGAATGGAAACAAATGCATATTCCAGACTGGGCACATGTATTTTCTTATGTAGAAAATGATGTCGTTCTAACAAAAGATTCCTGCATGCTGATACAAAAATACAAGGGTCCGTCTCTTTTGTTAGAACGATATCATTGTTTTCAAAGATGAATATATCCCAACTGGAATGCATAAATATCTATAATACTAAAATAACGAGGTCCATTTTGTCAGCCGTCATGGGGTAAAACGACAAATCATAAAATTCAATTTTATATATAGCTAATATAGGATAATGGTGTAGATTAAAAGTTACACCACTTCAGACCCTTTTGTTTTCCACATAATTAAAATTGCCAATAATTAACAAGTTCCGGGTCGAATCCGATACCGATACCAATAGTATATTCACCTGTTACATATTACCTTCTATGTACGCTCCGCATCTGACAGGCGCACCACCAAAACGGTGTATTTAGAATTTTACTATATACACGGGTCATAATCACAGGGTTGACACTACTAAATTCAATCATGTTTTTCAAATTGTTCCCTATTGTAGTATTTTAATCAGTAAGACTTTTTAAGAGAACAATACGAATACAAAAAATTGGACTTAAATAAGGCGTATAGGTACAGTTTTCAATTTGTTAGCGGGCATGACATAAAGAGAGAATCAAAGAATTCAACTTTATTTATAACTAATATAGGACACTGATGTTGATTAAAACATACTCTATTCCAGGACCTTTTGTTTTCCAGATAATTAATATTACCAATAATTGATAAGTTCCAGGTCGACGGGTTCAAACAGAAAGATTTGAAAGCAGAGAAAACTGTGTATCTTATAATCGACATGACTTTATCAGATGACAATATCAATACTAAAATAAGGCTTACGCATAGTTATATACTTTATTTCAGTCACGGACCCGCGATATCACGGGTGTGTTCTTGTATTTTGTTAAATAGCCATTCATATCGACTTTGGGCATCAGATCAGTATATTTTATCAATCTATATTTTACATACGAAGCTCGTGTTTAATGAACAGACAAACAGTGATCAAAGCTTCTGTTATTCTTATTAAAACATCGATATAGCAAATCTGTTTACGAGAAGAAAAAAAAACATTATGAAAACAAAAAGAAACAACTTTTCAACGCTTTAATTCTGTTTCAATTTATGTTGAAAAACTATTTAGACGACTTATATCTTAGTTGATATGGCGTTTTTTGAATAGATTGTAAAAGCTGTATACTCGAGGGAAAGTTTGATTCAAACTCATCTTATCGAGCAAATATTCATCTTATCCTAGTTATACATTATATATATCATTAAAGATTGCATATTTTGGCGTTAATATTGATTCACTTGTAGGGTCTTTGTATCGGAACACATTTATTCAAAAACCAGTTGTTGGCATGACAGGGGTTATATTCTTCTCATATATGTTATGATGGTATAATACTACACCCCCAACGGGAAGGATTGTGTCTGATGTTCATATGATGAAATCATAATCTTTCAGTCAGTTTAATTGAAGTCTTGAGCTGGCATGTCAGTTAACTGCTAGCAGTCTGTTGTTATTTATGTATTAATGTCATTTTTTATTTTTTTTGGTTACATCTTCTGACATCAGACTCGGACTTCTCTTGAACTGAATTTTAATGTGCGTATTGTTATGCGTTTACTTTTCTACATTGGCTAGAGGTATAGGGGGAGGGTTGAGATCTAACAAACATGTTTAACCCCGCCGCATTTTTGCGCCTGTCCCAAGTCAGGAGCCTCTGGCCTTTGTTAGTCTTGTATTATTTTAATTTTAGTTTCTTCTGAACAATTTGGAAATTAGTATGGCGTTCATTATCACTGAACTAGTATATATTTGTTTAGAGGCCAGTTGAAGGACGCCTCCGGGTGCGGGAATTTCTCGCTACATTGAAGACCTGTTGGTGACCTTCTGCTGTTGTTTTTTTTCTATGGTCGGGTTGTTGTCTCTTTGGCACATTCCCCATTTCCATTCTCAATTTTATACTGTTTTTATTCCAACTTAATTTTCGTTGGCAACGTCGTGGAAAAACTGAAACATGTTAATTCTTTATGAAGCAGAAATCTTAAAATCAAATTGGATAATTACAAGGGTATAAATAACACTACACCCTCGTTCATACTGGGGGATACATTACAAATACATGATTTTTTTTACAAAAATATTTTTGCCAAAATTTAAAAAAAACACATTTTAATTACAAAAAAAGAGAAAAAAAAGAAAGATGTCTACGAAAATTAAAAGACCAGATTCCAAATTTGAATTGACTCTTCTCACATAAACCCCTCCAACACTGCACTGCAACATTATTTCATCGTTCAAGGAACCAATTAACATTGATTTCATTACATGTGCATTGTATGTGCTATGTTTTTTTTTGTCTTGGTTATAAGAGAGTCGAAAGACATTTAAGTGATATTCAAACTATTTTGTCGAGAAAAAAAACTGACAATGTCATCGCAAAACATAACAAAAGTAAAAACGACAAAACACAATATTCAAGACTAAAAACTGAGCCACACGAACATCAGCCAAAACTGGAGATGATCTCAGCTTTCATGATATGCAATTATGTACTGCTCCACATATTATACCTGTCATGACTAAGTGATATTACTATGAAAAAACAAAGACATATCTAAATCATTTGTGTATAAAACATATTACCTCTACTGAACCCTAACCCATTCATGTATTACTAACTCCTCTTTTTTTTTTCTTTCAATATTATCATGTGTATTCCAGAATTTATTATTGTTTCACTTTCAATTAGTACCTTGTTTAAAATATTCTTAAAAAGTTTTTCTTTTCTTTTATTTTTAGAAGAACACTATTGAAGACAAATACAAAGATTGCAGAAGCTGAAAAACTACCACCTAAAAGAAAAAGGGTAGGTATAACTGTATATAAAATAGTGTTATACAATTTATAAAATGTCTCATAAACTTGGCTTTTTAGCTCACCGGGCCCAAAGTGCCAAGTGAGGTTTTCTCATCACTTGGCGTCCGGAGTCCGTCGTCTTCGTAGTCTGTCGTCTTTAACTTTAACAAAAATCTTCTTTTCTGAAACTACTAGGCAAAATTTAACCAAACTTGACTACAATCATCATTGGAGTATCTAGTTAAAAAAATGTGTCCGGTGACCCGGCCAACCAACCAATATGGCCACCATGGCTAAAAATAGAACAAAGAGGTAAATTGCAAATTTTGTCTTGTATCTCTGAAATCAAAGCATTTAGAACAAATCTGACATCGGGGTAAAATTGTTTGTCAGGTCAAGATCTATCAGACAACCTGTTGTTCGGTTGCTGCCCCTGTATTGGCAATTTTAAGGAAATTTTGCCGTTTTTTGGTTATTATCTAGAAGATTATTATAGATAGAGATTATCTGTAAACAACTTTAATTTACAGCAAAGTAAGTCCTAAAAAAAGTTAACATGATGAGAATGGTCAATTGACCCCTAAAGGAGTTATTGTCATTTACAGTCAATTTTTAACAATTTTCATAAATTTGGTAAATTTTTACAAAATATTTTCAACTGTAACTACTGGGCCAAGTTCATTATAGATAGAGATCATAGTAAGCAGAAAGAATGTTCAGTAAATTAAGATCTACAAACACACATCACTATCACCAAAGAACAATTTGTCTGCATGCATCCATCCGTGTCCTTTGTCTAATATGCACATAGACCAATGTGAGCAACATAGGCCCTTTAGAGCCTCTAGTTAAGATATCTTGTATGACATATTTTATATTGTTCATAAACTTTATAAAGTACATGTATCTCATAAACTTCATAAGATAAAAGATTTTCAAGATATCCAATTAGGAGATAACTGTATTGAATTTTAAAGATTTGGAGCCATCAATCATGGATTTGATGGTTACAAATTGAGATAACTGGCAACAGGTTAGCAGAGCCAGTAAACAGATATTTGCGACTATCAAATCAAAAAGCAGGGATATCACTAGTGAGCGATGGCTCACACCACATCTTGTTTTATATTGTTTCTATCAGAACTCATTCAGTATCAAATCTTTTGTAGGCACTTGATAAAGTAGCAGGGAAACCTTACAGGGTGAAGGTTGTTGACAAAATCCTTGATTTAGATGTAACCAATAATAAAGATACAATCACAAATATTACAACTTTAGATTTGAGAGTAATCATTTGAGGATGTGGCAGGCATACAATATTGGTGAAGGTATTACATTTATATTCAACATAAAGAAAAAAACAGAAGTCAGATTACTAATAACATATAGTTTTATACATAACACAACCACTGAAAATACAGGGTATGGCTTATACATATTGAACACGGCTGGGTAAAAAAGTCAATAATACTCAACCCTCATCCTAAATCCTGGTCAGTGGTTAAAAATATATAAAGACAATTAAAAGTAATACCGTACTAAATTTAATAAGTCCAGCACGTCAACATAAAACATATAAAATTAAATTATCTTAATAAAATAGTGGCATAAAAACTAAGAATGGCCACCATTAACTGACAGCCAATTAATAAATAGAGCCTATTGATTAAAAGACAACAAACTCCTTTATAAGAATGTATGCTATACAAATTCACATAGTTTTATATCATAGCATTTTAAAAAATCAAGTTTAGGATCTTGAAGTTGGTTATTTTTTATTATTCTTTCATATTGATCAATTAAACAAACAGTAAAATGTATACAATAGATATAGGAAGATGTGGTATGAGTGTCAATGATTTTTTAATTTAAACAAGTTCTTTAATTTCAATTTTCGTTTCAGGAAAGCTTTTGACTTTCAAATCAACAAAAATTATGTGCAGTTAAAAGTACTCCATGACTGGAAAAAGATGTCTTTTAATGACCTCATTACTGGAGGTAATCTTATAATTATTTCATTTATCAACTGTCATGTACCAAACTTTTAAATTAAAATTGAGAATGGAAGCATACTTGCAAGACAATGACCATTATTTTATTATTAGAAATAATACAAAATTCAATAAACATTGTTATGCATCATTTAAATCCCTGCTTGTTGGTTATAGGATTATGGATATAGACAGAATCTTGTTATAGATAATCAGTTTGTCCAATGTTGACAGAGAAATTTTTACATGTAGTATTGTTGTCTTTTTTAAGTCAAAAATCTTCTGTTGCGACTGGGCCAATTGGAACAAAACTACATGTATATATAGTAAATTTGTATTTCACTGAACTTTTATTTTATTTATTTATTTTAAGGAACAGAACAGGCTCCGATATTTAAATGTAAACAACCTAACGCAACGAACACGTCGTATCTACCGTCTAAAATGTCAACAGTGAGTTTAGCGTCATTGTCACCTGAAAAACTGTACATGTACCTAATGATATGTCCCTGGATACAAAATGTCATATAGACAAACATACAATAAAAACATCCTCAGACACAATTTATAACATTAAATATTTAGACCTAAGAAAAGGACAAGGTTCACGAAGGGTTGAAAATGGCCCTGTCTCAGAAAACAAAAAATTCGACATGAAATTGAAGTTTAGGACCTACATCACACAAAAACACATTTAAAATGTATTTTATGCTGATATTTGATGTTTTGGGGTCAAAAAGAAAAAAAAATTATCCATTTTTTTTTTTAATTGAAACGATTGTTTTGGTTAAATAGTTCACTGTAAAGAAACTTAATAGAAAAATACTAAAACAGAATATACAATTAGGCTTGGAGTTAGACTTTGGTGTTAAAAAAAACGTAAAAAAACCCCAGAAATTCATAGAATTTTGGGAGTATTTTTGAAATATTTTGTTTGTTTTTAAAACACAAAAGAAAATGTTTTTTTGCATGTCAATATAAAGGCTATAATAGATTATTTGTATCATGTTCATGAAGGCTCATTTGTCATGTATATGTATTTATTTTATTTAAATAAAGGTACATGTATAAATAGAAATCAAGAATTTCTGTTTTGGAAAAAAATAAATATTTGTCCAATTTGAAAATAATTAAAATGATGATTTAACAAAGACTTAATTTGACTACTGTTACATTTGTTACATGAATATACAAAATCATTCTGGTGTATTACTTCTTTTAATTTAATCCAGTGAAATGATAGTATAGAGAACTAGTTGATACTTTCAAAGCATAATACAAATTGTAGCCTGCATTCATATTAAGTAGTATATGTTTCAGATGCATTTTTATAAGAAAATGACTTATTTGACACTGTTTGTCACTGTTCATTTTCTGCTATATCAGTGTTACAACATCTTATTCATCATCATCTATTGATTCGACAACAGCAGCATCATCACTAACTCTAGCACCCCAATTTCTGACTCCAAATTAACTGAGGTTTTGATGTTTGGCAAAACCTAAATACCACATATCTTCAAGACTATTACCTGGAAAGATATTCATAAATGAAGTAAAAGTGCATGTGTGGAAGAGGCTGTCCAATGCATAAAACACAATTTCCAGTTGGAAATGTTGCTAAAAAGGAAGAAAATGTTTCATTACTTTTTGTATTTCAACATTGTTTTGAATTATTTGAAGTTGCATTTTTTAATGCCAGGCATGAATTGTTTTACATTGTCTTATCGGAGACTTTTATAGCTGATTATGCGGTATGGGCTTTGCTCATTGTTGAAGGCCGTACGGTGACCTATAGTTGTTGATGTCTGTGTCATTTTGGTCTTTTGTGGATAGTTTTCTCATTGGCAATCATACCACATCTTCTTTTTTATATGGTTGTATTTGCTAAAAGTCAGAGGTGGTGTAATATTTGAGACTGGACAAACTTAGATATAGGAAGATGTGGTATGAGTGCCAATGAGACAACGCTCCATCCAAATTAAGATTGTTTCTGAATAATTACATTAGATGTATATTCATTATTATACTTTATTTTGTTTGACTAACATCAAACTCGCGTCATTCTGCATTTTAAAATGAATTGCATGAATTGTAAATACAGGATAAATATTGAATGCTACTTTCACTGATTTCATAGTAGAGTTAAAGCGTTGATCGTGTGTACATTTTTAGAATGATGCGCTTCCGCACTTCATACAAAAATGTACGGTCAACGCTTTTACTCTTCAATTCATTTACAAAAATGAGTATACAATTCTTAAATGAGCTGCAAACTTGTCAAATTATAGAAACATGCTATTTTGTTGAACGGAAGGATTGACCAGTCTGAGAAACAATTAAATTATGCCTTTGACATACAGGTTTTGTTTTTCTTGATCAGACGTAGGTGAAGAATAACGCCATGAATATTATCTAGATAGCCTTCCATTTCGTATTCTTACAAAGCTTGAGTGAAGTTGCATAAGTAGTTTGAGAGTAAATACAAAAATGCGCAATTTTAATTTTGAATGTATATGTCAAGCCTTGAACCAAGTATTGCTATATGAATGATATACCTGTTGACAATGGCGATGAAAACTTGTTTGAAATAGCACACACAATGCACACATATTCCCCAATATAGGGTAGTTGGTTGGTTGGTAGGACATTGTCTAAATCTCTCCACTGCTTTATCCTTGCGTTAGCTGATTCGACAACCCATCTTACCTAAAAGTAGAATACGTAATGTATTTATAAACAATCACCTTTAATGTTTATTTTATTAACTTAAAACAAATTATTTACTTGAGGGAAGAAACAAAATTTCCTTTTTTATCATACATCACACTTAGTTCCTAAATGATCAATCAACTTAGTGTTTCCTTATTGTTTGGTAAATAAAAATTGAAAGCAAAACTTTTAATAATGTCATACGTCCGAAGCGCTGGTCACCAACTTCACTAATCTAATGCATGATTCGTTAAAAATAAATATGTATAACAATGCATCAGGTTTCACACTTTATTTGGTTTTACTAAAATCTTATTTTTCTACAAATTTTATTTTAAGGATGCTACTATAAATACCTTGGTGACTAATCTACTGTCATTTGCATCCTCAGTTGCCATCTGTTTTTCGAATTTCTTCATGAAGTGGGACATTTCTGCTTGGATGCCAAGCTCTTCTAGGGCCTCAATTGAGTCACGAAACGTCTATCTATCACAAATACATCATCTTTTTCAACCCATGCTTTGATGTCCTCTATGTTTGATTTAAGCATATGTTTTAAAATCGAAGCATCGTTATTTTTGGCATCAGCAAAATAAGGTCCACAAATTGACAAGAAGTATCCATCTGTAGTGACAACCACCATCAGCTTCCTACACCAGCGGTCTTCCTTTATGCATGCTATACGACCTCCTTTGAAAGCTAAACTTATTACTCTTTTGGATGTATATATATGTACAATCGAGAACAAGAATAACTCGATGTCCAGTATTGTTCCCAAGCAATGATTGGACTACAGGCCTAGTGTGGTCTTTAATTACATCTTGACGTGATATATGTTTTGCTACCAATATATTCAGGTATAAAGTTTGTATACAGTGCCTTTCTTACCGATGCTATTGCTCTTCGAATACTGGATTTTGTAATGTTGAATACAGTTGACAAGATTTTATTCGGCAGGCTGGACTTCATTTTAATCAGAAAAATTCCTAATGACGTTCTTATTGTTCGAGCTGGTGTGTTGTGGACAGAATCATGTATATATTCAAACAAGGAATCAAATTCTGTACAATGTAAACCGGTTAGATTAATATAATTCTCATCTTGAAGAGTTTTACCATCAAAATCAATGCGTTTAGCATCGCTATTTAACGCATACTGCCGGACACGCGTGAGTAAGTCTAAGATATCACTTCTGTTCATGTAGGTGAGATCTGTTGTTTGTATTTTAGCGAAAGATTTTTCTGTTAAGTAACTTTTCCTTATATGTGCAGGGCAGCAGCGGTTACCTTCAGGAATTAGACATAAATGCAGAGAATCTGGCAGAAGGTGGGACAACTACTAATTTTGGTCCTGTTTTTTTACACAAGCAACAATAAGCATGACTCTTAGATGTACTTTTGATGTTTAACTACACTGATGCTGGACTCGATAATGTCTTAGATGTGTTTGTTACTGTCAGTGACTTTGGGCAAAACTGATATGTAGTGGCTTCAACATGTGTGGTAGATTTTGTTTTCTCTTTATCATCATAATGATGATGACGACACTTATTACACAAAATGTCACTCGGTGATGCGTCTAGCCTGAATTTCCTCTTATAATTTTCCTTACTTCTGATGATGTGCATTTTTTTCTGTCATTTGGTTTTGCTTTCTTTCGGCATAAACAACAATGATACGCTTTTGGTCCAATGCCCGGCATTCTAAAACAACAAAATAACCAACATGACTACAAGAAATTATATACAAGATCTAAAAACATTGGAAGGGAACAGAAGCAAAATAACTATATATAAATACACTGACAAACTGACAGACAGACGTGATTATATTTGATTAGGTTTCCACGATAAGTTTGCGTGCCGATTGAATATATTATATTGTCATCGGACATATTGATTTCGTTAAGTCTTTGTTTTTGGTCAGGAACCCCCCCCCCCCCCCCCCTAATCACTGTGATCAATAATGTAAAACAGGTTTACAACTGACATTTTACCCTATAAAATTTCTGTCAAGTTGTTCTGTTGATAAGTTAGAACTTAAATCATTTAAAATCAAAAAAATTATCTGATGAAAAACGCAAAAAAAAGGTTTGTGGTGGGATTCGAACCAGTCTGTCACAAATAGCTCACACGTAGAGCGAAGCTCTAACGGTTAAAGCTATGAAGACAACGTTGTTCGATGTGTTTTTTATATAAGAGATGTATTTAAAAAATCGATAATGCTGCAACGTAAGATGCGACGAGTGTATTTACTTATTTATGATGAATCGAAATTTTCTATTTTAATATTACACATCAAAGTTTGCTATTCCGGCATTTTCAACAGTACTCATGAGCTACATGACTGTACGGATATAATTTTTTCCTGTTTTTCTTTTCTCCGGACGTGGGAGACCACCCTCCTCCGGAGGGCTGCAATTTTAATGAAATGAATCTAAAATTGGTTTAAAGTACCACTTTGAAACTATACTCATATTTGTTCAATTTGAAATTTGAAAGTAACTCATTCCCGTTTAACGCTGTATTCCTTGGATGTTACAGCGTAAGCGATGTCTGCCAGGAGAGCTGGTGAAATCGGCCCGGTGGAGTTTACTTAGAGGCGACTGTCATATCTAGACATCTCTGATATAAACTGTAGTTATTCTTTTTATCATGATTATATTTCCAACATATTTACTTACTTCAGAATTCTTTTCCTTCTTTGTCTCTTGCAATAATATACATAATCACAGCGGCTGACTGTTGTATTTACATTCTGACTGGTCGTCTGCAACTTGATTTCATTTTGACTTTTTTGTACTAGCGTCAAAACATTTTTTTTCCAAACAGTTTTAAGGTTTTTTATTAACCTCTTTAATTTCAATTTCAATTTATAGATATACAGAATACTATACATGCGATCAAATTATTTATTTATTGCACTTTCCGGATTATGGATACATTTCCTGTGAACCCAATTTTCACTTTGGCAACCACGTACGATCTAAAATGTCTTTTTGTTTTTAATTAGACAAATAAATGAAGAGAAATAAAAATTTTTTAAAATGTGGATCCTGAGTGGCGGCCAAAGTGAAAATTACAGAGTTTTGCATGAAAATCCACAAAAAAACGGCGTTTTCCGTAACCGGACCCGATTTTAGACACTTATTTCGACATACAAGAATTGCAATAAAACGGAAAAAAATATCATATCGATAAAAGACATGTATCCAACTATCTTTCGGCGAGAAATGGAAACCCATCGTTGAATTTTAAAAATTGGCATATAACAGGGCCGTATTTGATGCTTCGTGAACCTTGTCCTTTTACAGAATTCCTTTTACACTTTCATTTCACAAGCTGGTAGCAGTCAGGGGCGTTACTTAAACAAGTTATTTTTTTTAATTACTTATGTAAGTAATTTTTTATTTTAAATACAATAAAATTACTTAATAGAGTTATTTTAATTTTCAATAGAAACATAGACTTAATGTAGTTTTCATGATTTTAAACTACATTTTATATCATAAAATAAAGAATTTATCAAATTTGAGAGGAGTATAGAGATGAAGGGTTACTTTGAAAATAATAACAAAAATATTACTTGAATCAGTTATTTTAAACATTTTTGTAAAAAATAGCAATAACACTTATCTAAGGCACATATGTAATTGATTTAGGTTACAAATTATAAATAACTTCAGGTCTTAATTAATTCACAAGTATCTATCTATTTATATCAGTCTACCTTCAAGATTTTAGAGGAAAATGATAATTTAATAGTCCCAAGAGACCAATCTTTGACCCAGAAGCGTCGGTATGAAAGATAAGTGCGTCGGAAAGTTAATTAGTGTTTCTGAATAATTAGTTTTTATATATCAAGGGAAAAATAACCAGATAACTGTGCAAATTATTTAAAGCTAGTAAAATCTGTATTCTTGGACACCTATAAAAATAATATTCAGAAAAATAACTTATATAAGTTATATTTAAATAATCCTCGTTTTCAACATTACTTGTATAGGTAATTTTAATTGTTACTTGTTTAAGTAATGCCCCTGACTGGGTAGTGTCTCAAACATGCTAAATCTAGATTTGAAAATATATCAGATTTAAAAGTTGACTTCTGTAAAACGTAATTTATGGCAACACTTTATTAATTTACACATTATTGTCTATCATATGAATACGTTTCTATATTTGAACTTAATTTTTGAGTAATTAAATATTCAATTTTAAAAGTAAATTTTATTTCAATCATATGATATAGATATTATCAAAATGTCTTATTGTATGTATTCATCCAAAGTTTTATGCAGTTTAAAGAATAATCTTAAATGGTAACTACCATAACATTTGAATTATGATAGAATTTAATATTATTCGTTAAACATGTTAAACACAATACATTACTGGTATATAAAACCATTCATGAAAATGTAGTTTATTGAGATCGAAAATCAACAAATTTAACATTGTTTTTTTATGACAATACTTTAAATCTTGGCATTCTGTCTTTATAGAGTTATTTCTAATTTGATTGCCCGTCTTTATCAATTTTTAAATGCGATAAACACGTAAATTAGAAAATAATATAAAATCGATGTACTGATCATGCTGATATCTCCATCAGACAAATATGAATATTGAAATCACTTAAAGCAACTCAAATTGTATTTGCAGATCCTTGAACCTAAACATTTAAAACCTTATAAGACGTAGAAAATAATGTACTTTATGTTTTGGTAAAAAATCTGACCTAATTATTGAAAAGATCAATATGTGAACCATCTACACTCATTCATCAATTCTAATCACACTGATAGTATTATTCAGACGCCTTTTAAATATCAACATGTCACTTTCAGACCGTTTTTTTCTTCTTCAATTCCCTGCTATATGCGACGACGTGTCCATACGGCTAAAATAATGTGAATTTGATTTTGAAACAGACAGGGAGAGAATTTTGACAGAGATTTTAAAATACAGTATATTGGTATCTAGATTATAATAATCAACACGGAATGATGATAATGGGAATATTTCAAGGGAATGAAAATAAATTCAAGATATTATACCCAATTATCTACCTGATTAAAACAACATTTTTATTTACCCCACTAACACATGACTAAGCCGGCAAAACAACCTGTATGATAGGAAATTCTAAAGGAGGACGAGCGTTTATATAAGCTCCTTGTATGAAGAACTTATCATAGTAATATTATCATAACGTTCAACGTTAGTATATCTTCACAAATGGTTGAACATTGGTCTGTCTTTGTGTGTCTTTATAACAAATGGTTAAACATTTATTAATAACGTTTTAAATTTTGACATTGATGACAAATACATTAAATTTGTTTTCATGAGACAAAGAATGTGAGATAAAGAAATGCACAGTCTCATCTAATGAAATAGGAACTGCACATGGAAGCTTAAACATTACGAAATGTGATGATGTGATGTAGTTACTCGTTGGTTCATATCTAATATTATGATAGTATAACTACTGTATATGGTCTTGCTTTACAAAGGTCTAACAAGTGGGAGATTAAGCTAGGCATTCCGTACACAATTTGCTGTATAAGGGAATGTGTGTTTCTCGTTTGTTATGTTTTGATTTGTAGGACTTCCGTATTTTTGTTATTTTAAAGTTTTCAATATACATGCCGAATGAAAGCAAATAATATTCAAATGATTCTATTGTGTAGATCACGATCTTTATCCGGGTACATGCATAACGGGAAATATAAAGTAACACTATACAAAAAGTGTTTACACAAATATCGAGCTCATTGCTAAATGAAACCAGTCCCTTATATAAAATTAAACGTTATGATATAGGGCAACATCCCTAATGCGCCTCAAAATGAGGAACTCAAAAGTCACGTGTAAAGAAAAAATCTCTGTGTAGTGATATTGGACAAGTTTCTATTTTTTACAAATGACTGAACTTAACCATTTGTGGTGATCCGGAAAGTAGAGGAACATAGAATAAGTATGTAAAAACTCTGGAGCTATTAAATGTGTTCAAGGTATTAAATTTTCAAAGAACTTATTGTGTTAAAAAGGGGATATTTTACCACAAGGAGCCGCATCACAAAAGGATGTTCGGGGTATGCTAATTTACGGGAAAAGTAATCTCACTTCGTACCCCGAGAATTTAACCACATATGTGAAAATGTCACAGCTTCGAAACGAGCTATCATACATATCCAAGTTTACGACATGAACTGAGCTACAGGAAAAAACGTTACCATTACCGCCTATGTAAAAACAATTAAAGATATTGGCCCATATAACAACAAACACATGAAACAGAACGAATTGGACAAATACTGTCGGAATCCTAATTTTGGTTCAGGAAAAATGGTTGTTTTAACCTTGCTTAAGAGATAGCTAAATCCCCTACATGAAATATTTGTCGACTTAAAATACGACCTATATTCACATAATACAGCATTTATAGCACAATAAGTGCCTGTCACTTTTCCATTAACATTTCAATATATATAATAACGGTAATTTCTATTTTTGTTTCATTTCAAATGATAAAATGAATCTAAATTAAAACAATGAGAGTGATGCCATCCGCCTATAAATCGGTCAGACGTTCTTAATCATACATATTGGTAATAGAAAAAATCGTATACAAAAAAAAACATATGATATATGTGCGTCATCAATTTTTGTTTATCTTGTACAATTATGAATACCGATCTTGTTATTTTCTACTGCAAAAAAGGATATTACAGTGGTAAAAAAACAATCGTGCAAAGAATTCACAAGACAATAAGTTTGATAAGTATACACTCAGGTCATTTAACATTTACCTAGTCTTGATCATTTGGAGGTAAATAGTTACAAAAATGGATTTATGAACTTTGGAAGTCCCTCTGGTATGTTTTGCCTATCTTTTGAGACATTAAAAGACTTAACCCTTCAGAAAAAAAATAATAACGATTGTTTAAAAAAATTAGGAAATAGAAACAATTTAATTTAGTACATTCAATAAATGATGTTAGTTGTTTAATAATTACTTTAAAACAAACCCTTTCAAAATTGCACGAAAGAGGGACGAAAATACCATTGGGACAATCAAACTCATAGATTGAATATTAACTGACAACGCCATGGCTTAAAATAAAAAGACAAACGGACAAATAATAGTACAGAAGACACAACATAGAAAACTAAAAAAAGCAACATGAACCCCAACAAAACCTGGGGGTGATCTCAAGTGCTCCGGAAGGATTAGCAGATCCTGCTCCAAATGTGGCACACGCTTACAAGAGAAGGTTTAGCTAGCTTGAACACCAACGTATATCAAAGTAAGTATCACACGATTTTATGATTCTGATGTATTTATTGGATAAATATTGTACCGCTGAACTTTTTATCCTTGTATATCAGTATCTTTCTCTCCGTTAAAAATATCGTGTCTTTTTTCCTTACGTGTGACTACCAAAATGCAACGTTTGACTTTTCTTTTTATGTTCATATATTTTTAATAAACGGCGTGAATTGAGAACCAATAAGACAACTCTCTATCAACGTCACTATGTATAAAAAAAAATGATAATTATAGGTCACAGTGCTGTCGTCAATACGGAGCCTTGTCTCGTCCCGTACACTAAAATATAAATACCCCATAAAATGTTGTTAAATCAGTGCTTTGTTTAGTATGTCCATTATACTATTATTTAGAGGAATTCGATTATTGTATTTGTTTATATAATATCGTAGTTACTTTCTAGACGTAATTATTTGCACGCAACTACGTTTCATGTTATGAGCTATATTGTTATTATTAAAACTGGAAACTCGGACATACCATTAGTATCAGAGCTATGGCATTGCTTCTGTTTAATTTAAATATAGAATTATTACATGGAAGCGTTTCTCAGCCTGTATGGTTATCTTTCTAAAGAGAACAGTTAAGAGTTCAGTAAATGATTATTGAATATAATTATATAAGAAGTATATTAGCCTTGTTTACTACAAATCGGTCTTATTGTATCTTAGAATTGTCCAATTCTAAATTAGAAAATCCCACTGTTCTTAATGAAGTCAAATCCAGCTACTGAGACGAATGAAATTTATAAAGTGTTGTGTTCAACATTTACTAATAAGATAAAGATGACAAAAGAAAGTGTTTCTTTTTTCCAATCAGTTTGAACTGCAATAGAATTTGTGCAAAATTTTGACCGTTTTGACCGTTTAACATATTTGAAGTGGTTTACTTTAGTATAAGGCAATTCAAAGTCTTAAGGTAGAATTGTTTGATCTATTTTGAACATCTATATGGCAGCTAAGTACATGTTTAACAGTTCTTGCCTGTCAGCACATAAGGCCTCAACCAGTACTCGCAACATTTGCCTGTCTTTTGCCTTCTTCTCAATCTCTTTCCAGGTTTCCCAAAGATATTTCATCTCAGATTCTACCATTCTGCGCCAGGTCTCTTTTTGCCTCCCTCTTTTTCTTCTACCATCAAGTATCCATCGCAAGGCAATCTGGGTAATATACACATGGAAAAAAGTATTGCAACACCAGATTGAAATTGAAATTAAAGACACTCTTTATTTTTTTGTGATATAATTTGTTAAAATAGAACTAGTTAAACATGATTTAAATATCACCTGAGTTTAATCAATACATATCGACTCGATAAGTTCTTATCTGCACATGCAGCTACTGTACACTTAAACAGCAAAACAGATGTTTTTATCCTCATTGTTTTCAATACTTTAAATAACCAAGTTTATAAGGTTATGTGATGGACACCTTGTAATGGGTCCTCCACAACTCTTAACTGCAGCAAGATGGCAGATTATCAGCTTCAGAAAAGCAGGTATGTCGCTGTGACAATAGCACGTATTGTTGGTCATCACCATTCCACTATAAGTCGTTTTGAGAATGAAAATCATGCAATAAACGATGTTAAAGACCTTTCGAGACCAAGAAGACCCCCTATACCATCTGCTAGGGAAAATCAAGCATAATGAAGGTTGGTCAGAAGGAAACCAATTGAATACACTACAATCATAAAAAGAGAGTGGTGGCCATACAGGAGCCTTTTAACAAGAACTGTTCGAGATCGACTCGTCGCTACTGGTTATCGTAAGATAAGACCATTTCGGGGACTCTTGCTTACGAACAGAGACACAGTTGTCCGTATCCAATGTAGTGCAGAGCTCGCCAAAGTGGGAAATTAGCATCGTGGAGGAAGATCCATTGTTCCAGTGGAATTCGCTTCATCTTATTTGGCCCGATCGTAGCCCGGATTCGAACCATATCGAGCATATATGAGACACTATTGGGCGTAAAGTGCGCAAAAGGACACTCCAGTTCAAACACGTCATAAAATAAACAATGCCCTTCATCAGAAATTATCGTTGCTCCCTTAGCAACAAATTAGTCGATTTATGGCAGGAATCAGAAGACGTTAAGAGACGGTTATCCGTTTGAATGGTGGCTGCGCACAAAGTACTAATTCTTTGGCGTATAACGATCAACCATGATGTGAACAATCATCTTAAGATTGAATTTGAAATGTCTGACATTGTAAAGTTTTACTACAGTCAAAGTTGTAAAATGCATTTTTTTTGTACAAAAAACACTTCATTTTGTTATTAAAATTGTGGATAGATAAATCATTTTTTTTCATACATTTTTCTTTTTATCGTTTGAATGCCAATGTTATCATAAACTATGTTTCAATATTATTTTACAAATATTTTATCATATTCCTTCCAAAATAGGAGGCTAATTTTTCAAGTTTTAAAAAAATCAAGGTGTTGCAAAACTTTTTTCCATGTGTATTTCTTCATTTCCTTTCCTTAATACATGGCCAATCCAACGCCAGCTCTTCCTTTTAATATCTGTCTCAATACAACACTGATTGGTTTTCAACTGAAAAAGACATGGCAAATAAATATAAAATATTGAACAAATAATAACGCTAAATGAGGAGTACGTTAATATGATTAAATGTTTTGATAGTAATGATGATAGTGTATTCAAATCTATTCACCTTAATGAACTAGTAATATGTGTAAAACTGGTACATGTATACTTAAGAATGATTTGTCTTTGTTTATTCATTTTCAATTTCTTTTAAGTAGTTCTTAAACAGTATAATATCTCTTCTAAACATGTGTGATGTAAAACAGTTTGGTATGGTACTTGAACTCAAATGTGTATTCTTGTGATTGTGGTGTGTTGTTGGGTGTCTAAGTTTTTCTCGTACACGGAACGACAAATGTCAAGTTTACTCTTTAACAGGGTTAGCCTTGAAATCTACTGGTAGCGTGATTAAGGGAATCCAGGTCACATAAATAAATAAATAATGATCCTGGTGTAGTCTAAACGAAGTCTTGTAAGTGAACATAAACACGACGTCGAATACAAGTTCAATACTGTATTATTAAAATCACACGACTATAACAAAGTTACAAGTATAACACAATGTACATCTAACATCAGGCTCAACAATACGGCTCTCCTCTCTACTAAATAAACGTTACTCTCCTCTCCTCACTATCAAATATCTCTCATTACCTTACGCTCTTTCTCTCTTTAATATGACTCCTACAAGCCCATATACAAATATAGACTACTAGGGGAACCGGGCTCCGTGTAGTCCGTGCTCCTGAAATCCGGATGCTCCGGTGATCCGAGCTCCTAGTGTTCCGTGCTCCTTACATAAATTACTAGGGCACCATGTGCAAATCATTAGTGCCTACTAGTCAACCAAAGAAATCTAAATATAACTCTTAATTAATGTAATCTCTGATGATCTCTAATTGTATTAAATGGCTACATTGTATGTGTGAAAATACAGATGTATGTAAACCTGATACAATCAGATTACACACTTGACCTAACATATAAAAATGTTACATATGTAACATAATATTTACAAAACTCAATCAATCTCATCACCAACACAGTTAATCAATGGTATACATATCAAGACTTGTTTTCTTCTGTTAATATTAACGGGTCATATTGCACTTTCTATAATAAATTACTGTATTTAAGTCATCGCAGCAAAAATCAAATATTTTTTTTACAAAGTCAATATATCTTGTTATGTACTTTCGAAAGAAACATTTCATTAACATACAAGCTTTTTTTTCTGATTCTAATAATGACTATTTTTAATCTGATATCAAAGTCTTTTCTGTAAAGATGTCAAGATGATCCCTCAGATTCTGAAGCATGAGTTATCAATTTTTTCCTGATGACTTGATGAAATATTTTAATAACAGATAACGAGATCAAACTAAACAGACACAAATGTCATATTTCATGATTTCAATGGGATTAGTTTTCCGCACTTACATAAAGTACTATACCATACCGAGGTTAATGTCAAGAAAACTCAATAGATAAATACTTCAGAGGTTAGATATATTTAAACGTGTCAGAGGTACATTGAAACTTTTATAAGTGTTAATGTCAATGTGTCGGTCAAGCTAAATCACAACTAAATCATACAAAGTGCCCCGAAAAAAAATGAACATGTTAACTAATTATACATTGCATGTATGTATACATTATCAATGCAATGGAACTTTATGCGACTGTCATACAAGTGAAAGATTTAACTTAGTCTTGCTATTATAGAAGGCTCGATTCTCCAATTCGACATCAGAAAAATGTCTGTAGAAAGTCAGAAACATGACAATTATTCTTCATTCGTTTGATATGTTTCAACTTTTGATTTTGCCATTTGCATGATTTGTTTTGACACTTTTCAATTTCGATATCCCTTTGGAGTGCGGTATCAAATTAAAAGGTTGATAACGATAATGTGCAATGCTTTTAAAGCATGCAATGCTACAGTCAAGAACCATCTGACAAAGTTCTAATACAGTGATTGTCCTTGAGGGTATTGGAATGAAAATAAGGATTTTGTGTTTTAAAAGTTTGATATAACAAATTTGTTTGATATTTCTTTATTAAATAATAAGGAATATATCATGTATATCTTCAACATACAAAGCTCTTATTCCTTGTCCTGCTTTTGGCTATACTTTTGTGTCCTTTATAATTAATACCTATACATCATTTTAATAAGATTTGTATTTTCAAAAATGTTGCCCTCGAGCATCACTGAAGAGAAAATAATTGACGAGATACGCATCTGGTGCTGCAAGATTGATACCGCTAAATATGTTAGTATAGGATATATATATATATATAAATAGCACACACGCCATACCTTTTAAGATAACTTTGATCTTTCCTATGCCCATGAAACCAAAATATTAATGCCAATCATAGTGTGACCTGAATCGCTAAGAAATAAGTTCTGTTGAACCCATTACAAAGTACGTGTCTTTTTCTTCTGTTGTTTGTTTGTGGAATTTAAACAGCATTTTTAAAATTATCGAATATCGAAAGCAGGAATAATTCAAAAAACGTAAAATTTCAATATTGTTATTCTAACAGAAAGATACATGAGATACCCAGCTCTATAAATAGTAAAATCATTTCCAGAACAAGCAATGTATCGTCTCAAAACGACATTTATTGGTTTTCGCATGTCTTATTTTAGTTGTAACATATGTAATATCGATCTTATAAGTAGCATTTTAAAGTTGCAAAGTTCATCGTGCGCTCCTTATTACACACACAACATGCTATTGTAGAATGTTTTAATTGCAAAGTCAATACCCAGACTGGGATTATATCGTGTACTATAGTACCTACATGTACGGCTTTCGTACTTTTTCGTTACTATTTATGAAAAAGTCGTTTGTTATCTTTTAATGTTGTGATCGTTCTATCTCCAACACGAATAGACACATCAATGTAACTATAAATAGTGCTAACCAATAAGTGTGATTACTGAGTTTACTTTCCCGATGGAAATCACCCATGACAGAATCGCTAAAGCAAATTATGAAACTTTACAATCCCAAGACAGTAGATGACGTTATATATCTACTGTTTGTAGTGCAAAGTAATACGACATTCTTCAAGAAGTTGTAGCAATTTCAATGATTGACATGGTTGTCTTGGTCGTAGACATATTAGTAAAAAAGTTGTCAGGATGTTTGTAGATTATTATCCTGTATCTCTCCTTAAGTATACAAAATGAGACCTCCTGCGTTAAAAAATGAGGCATGTCTCGTTGAGTCATAATAATTGTTTATCTTTTTCCAAGAAACCGAATAGCAGGTACGGCATCTAAATAAACAATCACAACAATAAAGGAGTATGGGCATTAAAGCCTAGTTTTGCGCAAGAAAATAAAATGTTTGATAACCATTTCAAATTGGCAAATAATGTTTAGAAATGCATCGGGTGAAAAAATATAAATGAAAAACATAAAGATTTTTATCTGATGACGTCACAATTACGTCATAATGTGTACTGTTTTCACAAAAACGATGTAAAAATACAGAATTTATGCAGTTTTCTATCTTTATTTCCGTTGTGGAAACATCCTGCTCAGCCAAGAAACAACAAAAATAATTTAACAGAAGCTTTATTATAACTATTGGCATAATATCACCAAATATAAAGTTGTTTCTTGGCTGCGCACATACTTTTTCAATCTAAAATATACTAAAAATTTGATGAAAAAAAAAGAAAATCACGAAATTTAACATAATATGCCAATAAAGTCATTATTTGTTGCCATGGTAACTTGTTTGATGTAAAATTTGTTTTGTTTTTCTTAGTACCTTATACCTTAGTCTAGTTTTTCAGTTATTTAAGAACATGTATGATAACTTTTAAATTTGCAGTAATTTTTGGGCCAAATAAGGGCCTTATTGCCCCTATAAAACATTTCGATTGAAGTAAAAATGTTCATTTCTAAAAGTTAAATTTACAGGAAACCATTTATCATAAAATGTCATTATATTCGGCGCATTGAAATATTTGAAAAAGATGACAAATAGAAAAATCGTATATATTAAATTTAAAGCTCGCCAAAACTTTAGATTGATTGTTTTATTTGACAAATGTTTAGGTTATTTACATTGATAGTCGTTGTCACAGATGAACCGGATGATATCTCAGTAGCAGTTGTTATGTCCTTGTGACTTGTAACAAACGACCACCTATCACTAATATCACCAATCTCATCAGAGCAATTAATTAGTATAAATCATGGACCACGTGACAGGTCTTAAAAATTGAACATATTATCGTAGGACTCTTCACAGGCAACCTAAAAATTGTTGATCACAATAATGCTGATTATGAATGTGTCATGCACATGCACAACACACTCAATCATATCCGTGTGTCTTATGTTTGAATTGGAATTACTTCAGGAAGATAACACGTTAACTACATAGAATTAACACACATTGTTGGATAATTTCGTAAACAATCTATTTTTGGAACGATGGACTGAATATTGTTTCGACCGTATTATAACATTTAGTTATGTAGGAATAAAGGGAATATCTTAATTGCTTTCATCAGGATTTGTAAGCTTTCACGGAAATAGTTTTTGCTGAGATTTGTCTACATTTCTGAAATTCCATAAGAGTCTGTTAGTTTTTACGCATTTAGTATTAAGAGGAATTTACATTTAAATTGCTCGTTGATAAAAAAAAATTGCAATAGCACAAATGGGATTAAAAACGTATCAATACTTCTTTACTGTTTAGCTGTAGATAAATCTGGGTATATCTAGTAAAGGTCAAAATCTGACGTGCTACATTTTATAAATATATCACTTGGAAAACTTTAAATTGCGTAGAAGGATTGGAAGTAATTCGAATACGTCCTGCAATATGCAATTTTTTGTATTGAAATATGGATAGCAGAATGACAAAACAATATAAACGATTTCGAAAGTCGTGGCTTAAATTTCAGTAAAATGTGCATGCAATGCTTAACTTGGAAACATCATACATACTTCATTATGACTGTTTAGTATGTATCGGGAAGATTTAATTGATAAGTTGACATAAAATGTATTTTCACATAGAAAAAAGTAAAATCACAAAAATACTTAACTCCGAGGAAAACCTAAAACGGAAAGTCCCCAACCAACTGACAAAAGCAAATGATAGAACACATCAAACGAATGTACATGAATGTATCTTTAACAATACATACAACGAGACACATTGAAAAAATATCTTGGACAAGAAACATACCATGCCGTTAAATTGCCTGTATATATATACAATGATTGACAACTAACTACTAGTATATAAAACCAATGTAAGTTACCTTTGCAAAAAACGACTGTTTTGACATTTAAAAGCCTACACAGTTAAATAACAGTGGATGACCACTCACTTAAACAAATAATTCAAAACAGAACATTAGTATATACATTATTAAGATAAAAATGTGCTCATTTTTTTATGAAAGTAGTCCAGGTATTTTGTGTTTTTTATGAGTTTGGTATGCAACACCACAGAAACATGAATAACAAACAGTGTCAAAATATTGTCTGCACATATTATTTCCAACAAAAAACTTGCATTATTGCATAAACTTCTTAAAAGACATAAGAAATGTGTCGTTTTGTTGACTTAACACTTATTGTAACAAAAGAGAGACAATCAAAAATTATTGTTCATCAACGAAAAAATGAACCAGTTAAGATTACAAAAACATTGACGATATGATAAACATCGTGTGTGGTTAAAACAAATAGAAAATAAAAATACATACAGAAGAAGTAAAATACCGAAAATACCGAAGTCCTTAGAAAATTCCAAACGGAAATATCTTTATCCAACGACAAAATCAAAAGCTCAAACACATAAAACGAACAAACAAATGAAGAATGTAACATTAAACTTGCTGGCATGTCAGTTAACTGCTAGTAGTCTGTTGTTCTTATGTAATGTTGTCATTTTGTTTTTTTTTTCTTTGGTTACATCTTCTGACATCAGACTCGGACTTCTGTTGAACTGCATTTTAATGTGCGTATTGTTATGAGTTTACTTTTCTACTTTGGCTAGAGATAAAGGGGAGGGTTGAGGTCTCATAAACATGTTTAACCGCGCTGCATTTTTGCGCCTGTCCCAAGTCAGGAGCCTCTAGCCTTTATTAGTCTTTTATTATCTTTATTTTAGTTTCTTGTGTACAATTTGGAGTTTAGTATGGCGTTCATTTTTACTGAACTAGTATATATATTTGTTTAGGGGTCAGTTGGACGCCTCCGAGTGCGGGAATTGCTCGCTGCATTGGTGGAGACCTGTTGTTCACCTTCTGCTGTTGCCTGTTCTATGGTTAGGTTGTTATAAAGTACAGGTATTGACCGCCGTGAACATAACTCAAAGTATGAACATTTGAAAAATCTATGGGTTTTCAAAAGATTTTATCAATCAATCAAGAAAATTAAACTTATCACATCTTCCTTATCTATTAACTGAAAAAAAACAGGAATCTACGGAATGTCAAACTCTTGAATGTGAAACAATTGTTATAATTACAGACTTGAGGAATATTCTTTATTGTCGTATCTTTAGATCTAAGATAGAAGTAACCTCTCTCTAGTGAGTTGAGATATTGTACTGGTCACCGAATAATGGTAAAGGACCAATCAAACTCGTTCGAAAAAAAAACTGACAACGCCATAGCTTAAAACGACCAAATGGACTAGCTCAAATGTACAAAACTAAACATAGAAAACATAGGACTCGGTACGACAGAAGGTAATCCGGAAGCATAAGTAGATCCTGTTCAACACGTGACACCAAACGTAATACATATTTACAATACACTTTCAAGTTATTATTGTTATAATCAGATAAACATAAATGAAAAGTCATACATTTATATCATGATAACAAATAATGTTCACAAAACAACGGCAAACGTACCTTGTATTTGTAATGTATAAAACATTGTAGAAAAATTATTAATTTGAAACACAAATTCTCAACTTAACATAAACAATTATAATGTATTCCGCAGTAGCGAATGGATATAATACAATAGAAAGGGGAAGATACAAGAAAGGTCTAGATTCACGGCACTGTAAACTTTTTGTACATTGAAACATCTTCTTTTTGTTTCTTATGTAAATAAATCAATGATCAATAATTAAGATCAGATTTTTGCCATATTTAAAATATAAATCAGAAGGTACAAAACATAATCCGAATTGTCAATAATCTTGTTATTTTTTATTAACGAAATGTTAAGACCAATTCTCATATGTGGTTTAGTTTACACCATACGTATCATCACCGACAACTTGGTTATGTGTTATTACTAGATCGTAGTTGTCATTAGTCTTTGGTCCAGTGAAGTGATCATATGCAATATCATCATTTTCGGTTCGTCGCTTTGTACAATGATTAGCTGTATCATAAGTACCATCAGTAGCTCTGGCATACACATCAACGTCGTTCATGTTTCTTCTGGTTTTTGCTTGGTCATATACCTCCTCAGTTGAATCCTGGTAGTCGTTACTGGCGATAAAATCTGAATTACTTTGAATGCAATTTTCGCCGTCTTTGTCTTCTTTTGAAATTCGTTTTGCCATACTGTAACCGCAATCAGATGTTGTTATTTCTAGCTGTATATTTGATGACTGTAGTTTATTTGGGATTGGCTTTGCCAATGTGTATTCGCTTGCACATTTGGCGCTGTCAATTTTCCTTTCTTTTCTCTTGAAATTCTCTTTCTGGTCGATTACGTATCTAGTTTGAGAGTTATCGGAAATGTCCCTTGTGAGATGTTTGTCTCCTTCACCTGGATAGGCTACCATCTGAATGCCAGTATAATCTTTTAATGAGCTCTGTCGTTTTAGAGATCCAACCATGCATTCTGATTGTCCATTAGTTTTCTGTTTCATGATATGAACCCTTCGAGTACAAGATAACAGTTTGATTAAAGCTCATTTTCTATCTTAAAGTTTTCCATGACTGTACAACGTTGAATAAACTACATGTAACATTGTAAAATCTTGCAATGACACTACATCTTCCTATTAAGTTATAAAACCAACATTTTTCATGCAGTTGTAATCTCTTTAATATTATACCAAGTCATACTTAGCAATTTGAACAGTGTATGATGTAAGATGTTAGTTACACAAGTGCACGTTTTTAAATTAATTGTAAATATATATGAAAAAGCCAAAAATTGAAAACTATGGACCAAACATTCAAAATTATTACCGCCAGTAATTTAAGTGGTGATATGCTAATTTATGTATTATTAAGTCTATATTAATTTCTAACAATTGTATCATATAACAAAAGTTTTGAATTACAACTTCAGAAATATTACTCGAAAATATTATACTATTACACATCAAGCTTACTTTTTACACATTGTGATTTAGATGATGAATTGTTTCATTTGCACTCACACATCATCTTCTTATATTTTCACAATTATTGAGGTTCGTTACTCTAATCTCGTGATGTGCGCATGTGTTTATGACATTGACATAATTTACCATTGAAAAGACAGCTTTTAGAAAATACTTTTGTGTTTTACGTACCTTTTAAAAAATACTGCCAATACCACGAAGATTGCAACAAAAGCAATGAAACCTACGATGCCACCAACTATGGGTCCTTTAGAAGCTAAAAGCACAACAAGTAATTAATATTTTGTGTATTAGCATAAACAAAGTTCTCGGAAATTTGTAGTAACAACGCCATTGTAAGACATTCAAGTTCAACTATAAAAAAACAAAAACTGTATATTCATTGAGGCAGAAATTAATAGCTTTGTCATTGCATGTAAATTATAAACAAAGGGTTAAAGAATAAATATAACAGACCATTCGGTCGTGTTTCCGATGAAAGATAATAGTCCAAAAAGAATTGAGCACGTAACCTATGCACATGCAAATCATTCATTTATACCCAAAATGATCTAAGAAAATCAAAACGTAATTTTCAGTTGTGTTCACATACCATTCAACTTTTTAAAACAACTTATTTTATGATAACCAAAATTACCTGGTATGTGTATATATATAAAAGAGGATGTGGTATGTCTGTCAATGAGACGCTTCCCAATTATAAACTTTCAATTTTTAGATAGAAACATTCCAGAAGCCAACATATTTGGAATATATTGATCCTTTTTAAAAGTGAAATCCCCAAAATACTGAACTCTGAGGAAAATTCAAAACAAAACGGAAAGTCCCTTATCAAATATTTATTGATCCTAGTTAAAAGGATGATTATGAAGTTGCATTTCTCATATGCTGTCTCGATATGAGGTGTCTGCTTACATGAAAGATATTGAACCAAGAGTGTTAAGTAGTGAAGTTGAAATCATCCCTTCGAAAATTTTACGGATAACATCACGAGTTGGTTGACCGTTGTAGTGTTTCTGTTATTTCTGAACCAAAAATGAAGGATACTCTTAATCTTGTGTAACCACAAAACAACCACAGTTCTGTATTTCGACAAATATGAGTTTCAAACTAAGACTTATTACCGGGTTTGCCAGTACAAGACAAACAAGACGGTTGCCTTAAATGAAGAAGGATCTGTTTAACCTTTCGAAGCAGCATGGTTTTTGGAAGGGTTTTATATAAATACCTTGTTCTGCTTTTTGTATCTCGTCTCTCGATGTAGTTGAACTGTCACTCAACATAATGGTTGTTGTCAAATCTATATTTAATGGAGACAAAAGTCGCAAAGAGGTGTGATGGATTTTAATCATACATATATTAATTGGTTTCTGTAGAAAGATTTAACACGGTTTTTTGTCCGGTTATGCATACATTTTAAAATGTAGGTTATCGAAATGCATGAATTTCAAAATTGCAATACTACATATACGATGGAGACAACATATAACATTGGTCTAAAGAAAGTAAACTTCAATGAATAATTGTGCGTTTAAAATTTCCACTAATGCGTTGTAAATTTCAAATTCCAATGGTGTTTTATTTTAATTTTAGCTGTAATATTTTATTGATTTTGTAATCTCCATCTATAGACAGGTGTTTTGGGATAAACTCATCAATGAAGTGTCCGGTTATGGTCGTATATCCGGTTCAAATATGTAAACAAGTCAAAAAGAATAATACAATAGCTGGTACTTTAAAATACTCAGCTTTAGCACATTTAATACTATCAATCTTGAATTATTCTATTCGTCCCATATCGTACACTCAGTTCTTGTGAATATCTGTTTGGTGACACTGATAGTCGATTAAAAATCAGTAATAATAATTTTAACGGCTTTCATCCTTATCACACACATCTTCGAATAGACTGTCCTTATGCAAATTGAAACGTAGGCTCCGCCCGATCAGTTGAAATAAACATTTGTAATACATCTTAGAAAACCATTACAGGACACAGAGTCAAAAAGGATTATGATACACTTCAAATTAAAATACAATTAAGTCTATGGAAGAAATACAACAAAAGTTAAAAAATAATAGCTATTACCTATTTATGAAGTTTCTATTATCTATTCGGTGCCACATGTAGAGCAGATATGCCTACCCTATCCAGAGCACCTGCGATCACCCCAGTTTTTGGTGGGGTTCGTGTTTTCAGTCTTTAGTTTTTTATGTTGTTTCTTGTGTACTATTATTTGTATGAATGTCTGTTTCATTTTTAGCCATGGCGTTGTCAGTTTATTTTCGATTATGAGGTTGACTGTTCCTCTGGTATTTTCGCCGCTTTTTCCTTGAAAATTATAAATACCTGGTATTCTGGTTGTTGCCATTTCTGTTGAAGGAAGCACTTGGATGACCTTAGTAGTTCCTAATAGTAGAAATATTGATTTTTTTTTTATATAAATTTACCAATAATGAACTTAATATTCATGTTTTTATTGCATTCATTCTTTATAGAATATATGAGCTGTTGAAACGCACTGACAACATGATTTCACCATGTACGATTAATATTATAATCTAAATAAACTGATTTCGCTAGACAATAAAAATACATTTCAATTTAAAACATGTTATAGAATAGGTCAGTAAAAAATATATAAATATCTAAGCGACATCTTATGAAACAACAATACTACACAAGCAAAAAAAAAGGTGAAACGACCTAATGATCAAGGTATACAAAAACTATGAACTTCTGATGTTCTAAAATACGTACCTCTGTGAGGTTTGATGGTAAACATGTGTGAAAGAGTTACTTCTCCTTTGCTCATGTTGCTATACAACGGGTCTGTTGAATATAAACAGAAGGAAGGACAAATAAATCAGTTTAAAATGAACATAAAAAAATGAACACCTTGTATTGTCATAATGGCACATTTATGTGGGCATCGTCGACTTAATATGTAATTATAGTAAAAAGTAAAATAACATGTACCAGTAAACCATTTTTGTACCTAAAAGTAAATCTGTTATCTGAACAGATCTAACATGACTAAACTTTAAATCATCAAGGGATATTCAGTCAAATAAGACTTTCCACTACCTTTAAAGGTATATTCTGACAAAATGATTTTTTTAAACAATATACTGCAAGACAAACGGCTGGAAGGTATTTACAACAAAAGACTAAATAGAAATTAATTTGAACTATAATTAGTTATCAAAGGTACCAGGATTATAATTTAGTTCGCCAGACACGCGTTTCGTCGACATAACACTCATCAGTGACGCTCATATCAAAATAATTATAAACATATAAAGCCAAACAAGTACAAATTTGAAGAGCATTGCGTATTGAAAATTTCAAAATGTTGTGCCAAATACGGCTAAGGTAATCTATACCTGGGATAAAAAAAAAATCCTTAGTTTTTCGAAAAAATCAATGTTTTGTAAACAGGGAATTTATAAAAATGACCATAATATTGATATTCATGTAGCACCGAATCAACAAGTTTTTTTTTATATGTTGTTGATTTCAAATTGACTTTTTGAAAATAAAATATATGTACTGATCTATCCATACGCAATCTATAAGTAATCGATAAATGTAAAACCACAAACGACACTTTCGGATTTTGACAAAGATGCTATCTACAACACAAGAATTGTACACATTAGTTTTCAAAGTTCACATACTAACTGATTTAGTGTTTAAAAAAACAAAGAACTTAAGAACTTTTAATATTCCACTATATTTTAAATTAAATGTATTTATTTCCCAAGCATGTCATACAGTTATGCCGTATCTACAGCTTCACTGTGATTTATATATACAAATCTGAGATGAGTCATGTAAAAGAAAAGGGAAAAAGCAAATATTTATTACATCACTTTGTTTGAAAACAAAGTCATACCAGACAGGAATATTTTATTTATTATACAGATTTACGAAAACACGTCATCAGCATATTCTTATAGAAGGATTTCTATACTATTTCTGCTCGTAAAAGCATTTTAGTCTGAAACAGTCCTTTGGATCCGAACAGCTCCAAAATACTGAACTGTAAAGTAGTTTATAGTTTTTGATTGTAGTAATTTAAATACTGTTCAGACCAGTTGACAACTACTGAACACCGTATTTCTGAATTAGGGCAGTTGCAAACACATGCAGCGGGTTTACCCAACCACCACCCTTATCTGAAACAACAGTATAACATCACAACATAAAAAAATAGTAAAATTATTCGTTACTACGTGCTGAAATTTAAATAGGGTCCTTCTCTTAAAAATATAGTAAAAGTGTTCACGAACAGACAGGGAGAATCAGGAAAACATAACTTTTTGACAACAGAAAACAATATTCCCTAATGTATAAACCTTGTATATTTTGGCTCGGTTATTCAGCTCGTTGACTAACACTAGTGTAACATGTATTCTATTCTTACTAAATACATGCTAGAAATATAGTTGTTGGTCTTTGTTCAACGACATTGTTACGTGATAATAGCAGGCGTAAGGCGTTCAATGTTTGACAACAGTATAGAGGTAACTGTCATTACCCATACTGCTTTAGTTTGTAAATAATATATTTTACATAGCAGGGTCATGACAGTCAAAAGGAGATCTGACGGTGTTTTATAAAACACCAAGATTGAAAATGAGACACCAAATTGATTAAAAATGTTGTTTTGGGCAAGATCTGATTTCTAGTAAGTACTACTATTATGACTGTTGCACCCTGATGAACAAAATACTACATAAAAACTTTTTTTTCAAGTTAGGCGGGAAGACGTAGTGGTCCACATTTAGTTGAGTTGGGTCATAACCCTTAGAAAAATCCAAGCTTCCATCAAATGGTATACGGCAGTATGATAAGTGATTATGATCGTAAATGGAATTGATAGGAAGTTTATGGATTCAGTCGAGGATTATAGACGTAGACACTTTTTCCGAATTGAGGCAGTTAGGTCGTTGATACAAATCAGAATTAAGAAACTGAATGGATCTATCAATGCCCATGCAACGTCAATCTTTAAAGACCCTAATGTTGCAAAACACTTATCCTACCTTCATGACAATTATGTTGTTGTCCCCGCAGATAAAGCCCCAAATAATAAGTATCTTGTCTTAGGAAGCGATTCATCCTACTTTGTAAAGGATCATTCTGATTCAAACAAAAGCATCTCTGAAACTGACATTATCAAGATGCATGATTTCTTAATTGACAACATATTTGTTACGTTCGGAGGACGTGTTTTTCAACAGAATATCGGCATTCCAATTGGAACGAATTGTGCCCCTCTTCTTGCAGACTTGTTTCCTTATTATTATGAGGCTGACTTCATACAGGAACTTCTTAGGAAGATAAGAAGTTAGCAATATCCTTTAACTCTACATTTAATATTCAAAATTTGGTGACTATGTCAAATGCATCTATCCCATTGAACTAGAGATAAAGGATACAACAGATACAATTCAATCGGCCTCACATCATGACTAACATTTAGAAATTGACAACGAGGGTCGATTGAAAACAAAACTTTACGACAAAAGAGATGATTTCAGCTTTCTGATTGTGAACTTTCCATTTCTAAGTAGCAACATTCCAGCAGCACCTGCATACGGTGTATATATCTCCCAATTTATACGATATTCCCGTGCTTGCATTACCTATCATGATTTTCTTGATAGAGGGTTGTTACTCACGAGGAAGCTATTAAATCAAGAGTTCCAAATGGTGAAGTTGAAATCATCTCTTTGTAAATTTTACGGAGTTGGTTGACCGTTATTGAATAACTGTTCAACAAATGATATCGGATATGTTCGTTACGTTCCTTACGTTGTAACTACATTCCCCTTCCCTTTTATAAATATGAACTACCGAATTATACCATTTACCGGGTTTGTTATCTCATAAGCAACACGACGGGTGCCACATGTGGAGCAAGATCTGTTTACCCTTTCGGAGCACCTGAGATCACCCCTAGGTTTTGGTGGGGTTCGTGTTGTTTATTCTTAAGTTTTCTATGTTGGGTTATGTGTACTGTTGTTTGTCTGTTTGTTCTTTTCATTTTTAGCCATGACGTTGTCAGTTTATTGTCGATTTATGATTTTAACTGTCCCTCTGGTATCTTTCGTACCTCTTTTAAAGTCTAAGTAAATTGGCGATTATTATTTCATCCATCCAAGTGTTTCATACATGCTGCATGTGTTTGTCCTACAAAAGTCTCAACCATTAGACTGGGAAAAAAAATTAAAGGCTAAATCAAATTAGACATTGAAGAGAATAGGAACCACATATGTTGAAAGGTTTTGCCAACTACATGTTTACAGCATGTTAAATAATCTATTCCGTGGGTATCTGCTTTAAAATCTAACATTACCATAAATACAGCTGTGATTTATGTGAATTGTATGTGTATTGACATACAGACATGGGTGGTCTGTTAGACCGTTTTCAATCAAATTGATTTCACATTCTTTTCCCCGACTGCACACACCATACGGAAAAGTAAAGTTGATATTGTTTTGTTGTAGACAGTCAGCGACATCAGATGGTTGAAATTGAATTAAAAGTTGCTGAGGTTCTAGTTGACCAGTGTTACATTTTATTGTTATAGTTTCGTTGATTTTGTGACAGCTAGTTTCTTGCATTGCATGTACTACAAAAAAAAAATACAGTATAACATTGATGGATTGAAACCTCTTCCAATCAAATGAGGTCATTAAGAAAAGAAACAGAAGGACACAATAAAAAAGCAAAATAGAACGTCATGTTTTTAGCTAAGCAATAATGGGTACCGAGAGACATCATGCCCCACTCATACTGTACCTATGCATGTGTACACTATTTAGTCCTGGAAGAATCCGAATCAAAATCGTAATTAATTTAAACTATTGTCATTTAAATGTAAATAGTACGGTGACCAGACACAATATTTTTTAGATTTAATCGTCAAACATACTATATGGCTATATTATATATCATTGGATTCGGGAAAACAAGTACTTTTGAAATATCGATGTCGTCAAAAAGAAATTTGGTAACAGTTATTGCATAAAATAAGGCCAAAGATCAAATTCTGTTATTATTTTTTTCTTCCATATTTCAAAATTTGAAGATATATACAACAATTTTAGTTTGAATTTCAGATACAGACTTTTTTTCAAATTAATTAGCAAAAAATTATCTCAAAAATTCAAAAAAAAATAATAATTAAGAAATCGAATTATTTTGAAAATTGGCGCGTTTCAAACTTTTGTTCTATTATACAAGATCAACACATATTCTGTTAAATTTACAGTAGTTACCTTGCCGGCTGACATACAACCTCAGAAATAAATGAGAAATATTATGTTTACCAAAATCCTTCCATCATAAAGGAGTATTAGCATAAGTTTATTCATGCAATTCATTAAAACTAAAAACCACTTAATACCTCGAAAACAGTTACAATTTCAAAAAAATCTAATCAAAGAGATCCAGAGAATAGAATTAAGCCAATAGTATCTTCTGGTTCATCTGTGTAGCAACATGATTGTAAATGTCTACATAATGCTCACCCTTTACAGGAGCAAAACTCCAAACATGTAAGGTTTTGTTGTGAACAAACATGCATTTTTACATGGATATTATACCTTACACGAAAACACAAGATACTGCAAGAATTTGCTGACATATGCCCTTTAAAATACACGGGGTGTAATGAATCATTTTACTCTCGACAACTGTATTGTAAAGATGACGAAATAAGAGGTTAGCAATGTGTAATGCGGTCCAAATTTCAGTTTGAAACAAAGTACATATATAAAACATGTTGTTTCAGTGCAGCTTCACAGGGAGGTTACCTGACTAAATTTACATCTTTACTGGTGGTAAATTTGTAGGCAGTTTGCTAACCAACCCCAAACAGAGACGAAGTTGTGTCGCATCAAGTAATAGCATGTACAGCTGGAAATACTTTACATATTGTTGGGGAAAGACATGCACATAGTTGGTGAATGGGTTAAAATCTTCGCCCATCCTTTACACTGCTAATGTTCCCAATCTTCACCAACACCTTGCTTGTATTTGTCATATGCTTGTAGTAGTGAACACTTAGAACAATCACCTTCGTATTAGAGGTCCGTATGATTGTTCTTCCGTTTTTCCATTTCTCTAAACTTTCTGTCAAAGTTTAATGCATACGAGAATCGGCCTCCTCTTGAGAGCTTTTAATTAAGTCACGACAGTCATTAATAGTGTTGATATTTTAAAACTTTGACAATTTCGGGATTTACAAACTTTCAGACTGAGAAATATGGAAATAAAGGAGAACCTGTTTGTTTTCTATAAAAGAAAAAAATCTTTCAGTCAGGAATTCTTTTCCCCTAAATAATCTGATACACTTTGGTGGAAGCTCTTTGTTCGGTTTTCCCTTTCAGCAGACTTTACAGAGTTGTTCATGTCGTAGCGGTCAAAAACATCTTCCACTATGTGCGCTATAGAAATTTATTGGGACATATGTTTTTAATAGTCAGCTACAAGGTCATCATTTTTTTTTACTTCCCTTAACATCACTACATTGAACTAATTCCATACCATCTCTGGTGTAAGTTGTGAGTGATGGTACACAGAAAGGTAGGGAAAGTGCACAAGAGACTTCAGATTACAATTGCTTCACCAAATCAGACTTTCTCATGGTGCTGTCATCGTAAAAAAGGGAAATTGGAATGGGAACTAGGGTGCGATAGCATATTTTCTATTACAACATCATCTTTTGCCAAAATCAGTGCACGTCAAAATAAAAATTGTGGATTTATGTGACCTGAAATTATTTTCCCCGATTTACATTTAAGGTTTGTTTTTGTGGTCATGTTTTCTAACGTTTTTAGTTTTGAATTTGATATTGAACTATAGAAACTCATTGACTGACCAAACGAAAGATTACTAGTGATGAAATATCTGGACATGTTCAAGCTTCCTCGACAGCTGTGAGCAAATAGCCTTGAACATGTCTTGTAGCATGTATTCCAGACGAGATATTGATAAGACATGGAGGATAAGTTCCACATCAAAGGAATCAGTCATGATACATTTAGATCATCACAATGGCAATAACATGTTCTTCATCTCTTTTCATTGAAGTTGGTTTTGTTTCCTCGTGTGAATTTGCATTATTTGCAGCAATTTTAGCCCTTTCCAGCATTACACGACTAATGGACTCTGGGAAATGTCTAAATAGGGGCCGATCTAACAAGCGCAGACTTTTGATTTGCTATGCCTATACAGTGACCCTTAATCCCTTATGCCTTTTAACAGTCTTTTCTGTTGCCATGTAGGTCCATATACCGTTAACATTTCAGGAGTCTGTCTAATAGCAAGTTCGTCATCTATAAAAGGAGATCCAATATTCTCAGAAAGTTGAAGCATATTGAATATGTAAACAGGCATCTACATGTACCTTCATTAATTGGTACGGTTTGAAACAAAAATAAGGTTATATTTGAGATGACGATCTCAAAGAAGGTACAAATTACCCATTCGTTTTGCTTTAACATTTGACATCAAAATTTCTACTACTTCAAAAAATATCCAAGAATTTCAATGTAAGTGATTCAGAACATCCCATGGCCATTGCTTGTGTGTATCTATAAAAGGCTTAGCGTTAGGACTTGTGTTCTGGCTTGAATTTCTGAATTAATGCTTCTGAGATAAATGAATTGGATATTATTGATTAATAAAGGTATGAAATATCATATGAATGTTGATTATTTTACATTTTGCGTAAAAACAAATGATAAAATTGAATTGAAACTTACTCTTTCGCATGCAAAATATATGTAGTGTTAATATTTTGAAAAAACTCTTTAATAACGGATTTATTTTGTAAAATAAGGTGTAACAACAATGTATATAATACAGAAATCATATCATGGATGTTTTTTTACAATTTAGACCTCAAAACTGGTCAAAGTCAATTTTTCTATCAAGTAAACTAACGTACTTCAAAGCCCATTTCACAAAAATTGCACAGTACGATTTTTTGACAAGTCAAAATGTTAAGTTTAACCTTTGAACTACAAATACTGTGATTTTTAGCCATATAGTCCGAATGACAATTAAACTCCTTAAATAAGCGACTTTTTCTTACTCGGTCACCGTACTTAAACTTGCATTTCATACTCCATTGTGTAAATAGTTAACTTATTTGACCACAATGTCGTAGAAAACCAACTGAGCTGTGAGCATGGTGCGGTTCAATATCATATACATGATATAGGCTATATCTTCATAGGTCCAATCTGATAAACATAGAGATAGCTACATATGTCAAACCCAGGTGCACTGGCTTACCTCAATGAAAAAACACTTCGAATTTTTGTCAGAACAGCACTGTTCTAAATTAACATTACAATTTGATTATGATAGCTAATTCAGAGAAAAATACTTTTATAAAACTGTCTGAACATGAAAAAGAGGACGTGTCAAAGAAACAACAATCTGACCAAAATTCAGAAAACATTCCAATGTCACCCCCTTGCGTCTTCAAAGCAGCGAGAATATCTCGCATCCCGTGAAGGGCTTCAATTGCTCCCAAAACACAAATTAGTACTTGTTTAGTGAAGATGTCACGCTAAACTCCGAAACAGATCAAATGTAGTATGCTGGTGTTTTTCAACTGGTTTATTTTTTATAGTAATAATACATGTAATAGTATAATTTGGTAAGTCACAAACAACTTCAAGTTGTTTATTTTCTGCTTCCTTCTGCTAAAAATCGACATTAGCACTATTATTACCTACTGAACACATGTTGTCAATGACGTATTCCTAACTTTTATATAATCCCCGTGTTTGTTTGGTATGGATTCGTTATGAGTGGATTTAATAGATTTGTTTTTACAAGAGTGTATTTTCTCTATACATGTACTACGACATCCATAAAACCTAATTTAAAAGTATAAAATTCCGAACTTATACATGTTATATACAGTCTTCTACTGAACAGTACAAGATAATTGAAAACACTTTTACTTCAAGTTGTTTGTGACCTACCAAATTATACTATTTTACTGGGTTTATAATATCATGAGCAACACGGTTAATGATACATGTGGATCTGCTTACCCACCTGAGTTCAACCCAAGTTTTTGACGGGGTTAGTGTTGCTTAGTCTTTAGTTTTCTATGTTGTGTCTTTTGCACATATATATATGTTCCGACCCATATGAGTATTTGGACCATACGCGTATGTCATGACCATATGCGTATACTCATATGGTAGGACCATATGAGTATAATACTCGTTTGGTTACTAACGGGCCGGACCATATGAGTTTTTGGACCATGTAGGTATATTTTTCTTTTAAATTTCATTATAAAAGTTTCAATAATAGAAAAACTTTAACTAAAAAACAATGATGGTTACATGACAATGTATTATTTTATAATTCAAATACTACGTACAATTTAGACATTGATGCCAAAGTTAGATTTCATCGCTGATTACATTCTTGCATGAAGGCTTGGTAACATTTACTTCCACACGGTACCATAGCTTTTTTGCATTTGCAAGTCTTGGTTGTGTACGATCCTTATCATTTACACCTTAAGTGTGCGAGTGAAAAGCTAACCTTTGTGTAGCTGTGAACAGTGATACCGAGGTCTTTGGTCATTCCGATATGTCTACAGTGTTTTCAAGAAGCTCTAAGTCTCAAATATCGTAACATAACTGCAATACACCATATTACCGAGACAACTTAAATAAACTGTGTTACTTTCCACTAACTTCTTCACTTGTGTAACAGTTCATTTAGAAATTTTTGGATTTTTTTTTAAGTCGACATATTGCTATTCACGCGTAATAACAAATAGGTAATAACCATCGGTAATGACCATCGGAATAAAATGTCTTTTTATTATAGTTTTGACAAGTAAGTAAAATTAACTATGTAAAAATTCTAATTTTTATTTAGCTTATCTTTTTATTATAATATAATAATAAAATCTCCTATATGAAAGCGTCCTTTTAACCAACGGTCATACCATATGAAGAGTTTAGAAGTATTAAAAGCAAACTGTAACAGAGTGTAAATTACCCCGACCATATGAGTATATACCCATATGGTCATGACCATACGCGTATGGTCAAAATACTCATATGGTTCGGAACATATATATCTATTTGTCTTGTTATTTTTTTTTGCCATGGCGTTGACAGTTTATTTTTTATCTATGAGTTTGACGACTTTTGTGTCATTCGCTCCTTTTTCTGGAAAAGCTCAGAATCAACACTCACCTAATTCTTATGTTATCGTTTAAAAAAAGATAAAAAAAAAAAAAAAAGGATAAAGTCATTACAATTATTTTTGACTTTTTTAAACATCCATGATATGCATGTACTTTTGTCTACCGTTGGTCGTCGGTTCATTAATCTTCACAAAGACAAAAAGTGTTTTGAATAATATATACTTACCTTTCTTATGTGAGCACTTGTAAGACACATTGTAATATGCATACTCTGTTATGTAAAGACATTTTGAGTTAAGTTTAAACGGCTTAGTGCAATTCCTTTGGTTGTGGCATGCATTATTAATCAGTGTTTTGTCTTCGTTGGAAATAAAACACTGCTTTTGAGTTCTAGAACAGGATTGCCTTTTTTGTTGTATAGAAATATCCTCGATACCAATCAGATGTTTGTTTCCACAGTCAATATAAATCAGAACTTCTTTGTTTTCTACATTCACTGGAATAAATTAGTATTGAAGAAAAATACGGGTGCATTAGCTACATTTAACAAATTTTAACAAGTGAAGGACGTTATGTTCAATAATGATGAAGATTTCCCTTAATGTATTATGTATGTGTTAATGTTTTTTGCAACAATCTTTGGTATGTCAAACATCTCTGCTAATAGCCGGTTGGACCCAATGGTATTTGAAGCTAATATTGTATGTTTTGGGAATAACGTTTACCGACAGGATATATGTATTCCTATTAGCACTAATTGTGCCTATTGAATACGAGAATAGTTCATGTACTGCTTTCGATAACAATTTATGGCCAAACTCAGTATATATATGTCTAAACTCCATTTTATTATAAGTATAAATATAGACATTTTAATTTTACATTATAAACTCTTCACGGAGATTTACGACAAAAAAGGTTGAGTTTAAATTTCTAATTTTCAAAATATGATGCAGAATTTACATTTGTTGCGAATGAAGAAATACTTGGCATGAGTAAAGTTTTTATTCTATCCAATACTATAATGGATAACATGTCACTAATATTTCATTGCATATCAGTAGATAATCATATCAAATTGTTCCTTTTTTGTATCTGTATACAAGGTTAAGAAACCATGAAACACAGATTGCCAGGAATGATGCCAGATCGTAAGCGGTACCTGATCTGGCGTCACATCCGTGAATGTTTGACCTAGACATTAGCTGTATTAGGCAAAATGTTTAGAAATTTTTGGTCCTCAATGCTCTTATACTTCGTATTTTATTTTGCCTTTTTAACGTTTTTTTATTCGAGCGTCACTGACGAGTTTTATGTAGATGAAACGCGCGTTTGGTGCACATATAAAATTTTAATCCTAATTTCTATGGTCAGTTAATCTTCAATCTATGAATTTTTCTATTTTGGCATTTCAAAAGGTCTTTGACTGTCAATATCTAGTAATGACGTCTGTACATTAAATGCAATGAACGCTTGATGTAAACTGATTGATATTTTAGTCTAATAAACCATAATTTTTGAGTTGGTTGTTGCCATCTGTCATATATGAATTAGCTTTCAGTAACTGCGAGTACTTTATGGTTCATATTCTGTGGTTTTTTCGTAATAGGGTTTATTTATTTATTCCAGAGGGGGCGTGAATCAGATGTGGATACTTAAAAATTCCAAAGATCTTTTAGAATACATACAATCTAACACCCTTTCATCTTGTAACAGTATTAAAACATTTGACTTTTCTACTCTGTACACTAGTATTCCACATTCCAAACTAAAAGACAAATTGAAAGAGTTGGTATTGCTTTGCTTCGTAAAAAAGAATGGCCAACGTAGATACAAGTATCTTGTCTTAGGGAGGGATAAATCCTACTTTGTAAAGGATTACTCTGATTTGAACAAAAAATTCTCTGAAACTGATATTATCAAGATGCTTGATTTCTTGATTGACAAAATATTTGTTACGTTCGGGGGACGTGTTTTTCAAGAGACGGTCGGCATTCCAATGAGAACAAACTGTGCCCCTCTACTTGCCGACTTGTTTCTTTATCATTATGAGGCTGACTTCATGCAGGAACTTTTTGAAAGAAAGATAAGAAGTTAGCAATATCCTTTAACTCTACTTTTCGCTATATAGATGATGTTCTTTCACTAAATAATTCAAAATTTGGTGACTATGTGGAACGCATCTATCAAATCGAGCTAGAGATAAAGGATACTACAGATACAGTTAAGTCGGCCTCATATCTTGATTTACATCTAGAAATTGACAATGAGGGTCGGTTGAAAACAAGACTATACGACAAAAGAGATGATTTTCGCTTTCCAATTGGGAACTTTCCATTTCTAAGTAGCAATATTCCATCAGCTCCTGCATACGGGGTATATATCTCCCAATTGATACGATATTCCCGTGCTTGCATTTCCTATCATGACTTTCTTGATAGAGGGTTGCTGCTTACAAGGAAGCTATTAAACCACGAGTTCCAAATGGTGAAGTTGAAATCATCCCTTCGTAAATTTTACGGACGCCATCACGAGTTGGTTGACCGTTATGGAATAACCGTTTCACAAATGATATCGGATATGTTCCTTACGTCGTAACTACAATCCCCTTCCCTTTCATGAATGTGACCTACCGAATTAGAATAGTTACCGGATTAGTTATCACATAAGCAACACGACGGGTGCCGCATGTGGAGCAGGATCTGCTTACCCTTCCGGAGCACCTGAGATCACCCCTAGTTTTTTGGTGGGGTTCGTGTTGTTGATTCTTTAGTTTTCTATGTTGTGTCGTGTGTGCTGTTGTTTGTTTGTCTTTTTAATTTTAAGCCATGGCGTTGTCAGTTTGTTTTAGATTTATGAGTTTGACTGTCCCTTTGGTATCTTTCGTCCCTCTTTTAAGAGAGTTAGCTTCTCAGTTTCAAGCTTCTCAGTTTCAAAATAAATGACTTTTCAAAACACTAGTTTATTTCGATAGAGAATTAATAAAGGAATCTAAAGAGCCCAAAAACATATATAGGTCACCGTGCTTGTTGTCGATATATAAGCCATTGGAATTTTGGCGGGAAAACATTCTCTCTTGACTTTTCATAGCTTTATCATTGACAAGTTGAAGTTCTCAAAAACTTTTAATAAATAATTTATATTTTATTAGACTTTTACAGATGGCTTATCATTATACATGTAAAAGATTTACAAAAAGGAAAATGGGGGTCATCGCGCCAATTTTTTCAAGGCATTTAAATGGATAAAAGTAGAGGATGCCGAAAATCTGACAAAAAATCAAAAAAATGACAAGCCAGCTTCCTGAAATCAATAAAGATAAATATGTCGTGACAAAAACTTCTCATTCTATTGAAACATTGTAAAAAGAGATACAAAACCTATAGAAGCGATCTGTTGCATTGTATTATGATTTTTCACATTAAACTAGATCTCTAAAACTACAGTAATAATGTAATAGTTAAAAATACATATGCATATACACCCGTTATTATTTTTAAATATCACAAAAAAAACCTAGATAACAGCACTTGCGAAATCAAATTTAAGATGAAAAATAAAATATCTGCACACACTTTGGAAATTATTTAAAAGTTGTTCTTAATTACTTACTTGAATCTTGTTCGCATTCGTAAGATAGTCTCACATATTTCTGTATAAGACATTTAGGACTAATTTCCCGTACACAAATTGTATTAATGGAGCACATTTTTCCATCGCATCTCACAGAACAATTTGTCATAACCGTTTTGGAAATGTCTTCACAAACTGACCAATATATATCACTTGACTGGTTAAGAATTTTTAATTCCTGAAGAACTGGTTCGTCGCAGTAATCCGTTACATTGTATGTAATATTATCATATGGATATGAAGCAAGGAATGTTTCTTAAAAGAGAAAACACAGTTTTATTATAATAAATCTTCAAATGTCATTACAAGTCGGACAGTGTTTGAATATCTGTAAATTCCATATTGGGCGAAAGTAAGCAATGCATATTAAGATTTGAATGTTCTTTTTGTACATATATTGGGGGGTATAACAACCCTATAAAATTCCAAAGAGGCATTCCATATTTAAAATTACAGTTTTGTCAAAGGATATAAAAAAAACACGATTTTTAAAAGTTTTTATCAAGTTTTTCAAGGACTGCTGTTACATGTGTCGTTGTTCTCCTCTTATATTTGATGCGTTTCCCTCAGTTTTAGTTTGTAACCCGGATTTGTTTTTTTTTTCTCTTTCGCTTTATGAGTTTCGAACAGCGGTAGATTTTGCATTGGTACTATGTCTGTACCAAAAATCTGTAATACTGGAAATCTTCTTTTCATATTTAGTACTATTTTGTCACTCTAAAATTATTGTTATATTTAGGTACCTGTATTTTACAGTGCTTAATTTGTACATGAAAATTTAAGTACTACATATTTTTGGTTACAACGTTACATTTTCAGCATTTTGACAGTATGTCTATTCCAAATCGCTTAAAATTATGATTTTCAAACACATGGAATATTGTGATCGCTTTTGGTATTATTTCTGTACCAAAATTTTAAGTACTGTAAAATACAGGTACGTAAAAAGCACAATAATTTTAGAGTAAAGAAAAAGTACTAAATATCAAAAGTTAATTTTCAGTATTACAGATTTTAAGTACAAAAATAGTACCTCTGCGAATTGGATGTGTACTACTGGTGCCTTTATTTAGCAAACCTATTTGGGAGATGTTTCCGCCCCTGACTATATCTAGCAATGTTAGCTCCAAACAAAATGTTAAATTACACAAATGATATCGGATACGTTCCTTACGTCTAAACTACAATCCCTTTCCCTTTCATAAATGTGACCTACCGAATTAGACTATTTACTGGATTTGTTATCTCATATGTCACACGACGGGTGCCACATGTGGAGCAAAATCTGCTTACCCTTCCGGAGCACCTGAGATCACCCCTAGTATTTGGTGGGGTTCGAGTTGTTTATTCTTCAGTTTTCTATGTTGTGTCGTGTTTACTATTGTTTGTCTGCTTGTCCTTTTCATTCTTAGCCATGCCGTCGTGAGTTAATTTTCGATTTATGAGTTTGACTGTCCCTCTGGTATCATTTGACCCTTTGTTAAAGTTTCATTGATAAATATCAACTCTGTCAAATTAGACAGTGTTGTTTCTCTCGATTATTTCATTTACTTTTTTTATGACAAAACCTGAGACTTTTGTAAAAAAAAAATACAAACATACCTTGTTGCTGATCACTGTTATTACAAGAAAAGTGAAATTCGATATTGATGAATACATCACTTAAACACGTCTGTAATAAGGATTTATTGGTCGTTCCTGTGTTATCTGAGATAATACATACGATCTCAAATTGTCCAGATGTCTCATTTTTTTCAGCAATTTGTCGAGTAACGTTTCTTTCGGAATAAGTTTCATTACACAGTTTAGGAATTATCGTACTGTGCAAAGGCAAAAAATCAGTGACTACATGATAAGTTTCCAGGTCTAAAATAACAATAGAGATATTTTACCACATTTATTTTAAATATTAAAAAAGCTGAAATAAGTGCGTCTAATTGGGTTAAAGACCATCTCAAAATGAGATGCACTTTATAGCTCTATGTTTTTTTTAACCCAGTTATCCAATATTTAAAAATGGTGTTCTTTCAAAGTGAACAAATCCTGGATAAATATATAAGTGGTACTAAGCGCACAATTATCATAGGTTTTCGATTACACTTACACATAGGTTGTCAAAACTAGTATGATTTGTTGTATGCATTGTCAAGTCGATAACACGTGTAATTCGCATGATCAATCAAACGATAAACGATAGACTTCTTGTACTTAACCGGCACGAACTGTTCTGTCTGCGGTATTACTCTAACGTACAAGGCAGTAAAACGAGTTAAACACTAAGCCGACCATCAAGTTCTTTCTACAGAAAATAAATGCATAAACATCTGTTTTTTTTTTGTTTAAGTTCAAACAGACCTTCGAATGTATTTGCATATTCTTTTGACATTGGTCTTTCACTGTTTATTTTCATATCCATCTTATTTTAGTCTTTGTACAATTTGTGTCTTCTTTTCTTGGCGTTATGTCTTCATTTTGATCTCAGATGGATCTTATGCGGACGTGCACTTGGATTTAGCTAAACTATGCGTTCTTGAGAAAAGCCCATCGAGATAATGTAATATAAACAATTTGGAATATAATCATATTTCAATGCCACTTTATTTCTACACATATACTGTATACTGAATACACTTTTATAAACCCAAAGCATGCAAAAGTACACGCATTGTGTATTTTCATTTTACTTTTTTCGAAATAGATGACATAAATGTAAAACCCTTTTGACGTGACTGCAACTGTTTCAAATAACGATATTACTTTCTTTAATTATGGGAAAAGGAAAACAACTATTTCGTTAACTTAATTCCCTTTTTTGTTAAATCTTCATCTCAAATATCTTAAGGTTGCTTTCTCTATAATTATTAGTAAGATTTTACATTCAACTATTATATATTTCCATGAAATCAAAATATTTTTCAGCATTACTAATTGTTGTTTTATTTTTATTGCATTTTCCAGGAATTTTTGCATTAATGTCCATTCTTCGTCCTTCGCTCTTTGCTAGAAAGTTGTCTAAATGGCATTCACACAACATATTCTTTTTTTTTTCTTTATCACAACGATTTAATTTTAGATTCAATTACGCAAATGTAACGTATGTAAACCTTACTTAAATTGATTTTTGAAATACTTAGGCCTTTCTCCCTCAAGATTAGAATACCGTTAAATGTACCGTTGCAAAACTTTAAGGATTTGTTGGTCCTATGCTCTCCACATTCGAATTTTATTTGGCCTTTTCAACTTTTTTTATATTTTAGCGTTACTGATGCGTCTTTTATTAGACGAAACCTTATCGAGCATCTGACGCAAAAACAAAATGTCATACCTGGTATCTATGATGAGGGGAGGATTGAGATCCTTTAAAATGCTTGAACCCACCACATTCTGTATGTATGTGCCGATTCCAAGTAAGGAGCCTGTAATTCAGTTGTCGTTTGTTGATGTGTAAAATATTTGTTTTTCGGGTATTTTTTTTGTACATAAATTAGGCCGTTAGTTTTTTCGTTTGAATTATTTTACGTTTGTAATTTCGGTGCCTTCTACAAAATGTATAGCTAACTTTACGGTTTCGGCTTTGTTGAATGTCGTACGGTGACCTATAGTTCTGTGTCATTTGATCTCATGTTGAGAGTTTTTTCATTGGCAATCACACAACATCTTCTATCTTATAATCAATATTAATAATAGAAGATATAGGGTTGCTATCCATCATATACAATCAGTAAATACCCAAAAAAACAAACAAACAAAAAGCAAAGGACAACTTTTATTGATATTCTTCAAAGTCACAGTAAGGCCTTCAACACAAAGCAACACAAACACTCTGACCTCACTGCACGTTGAAGGTGACCCCTATTACCTGCTTGAGCGTAAATCTGTGCAAAAATAATGTTGGTTGTGGTTACCTATGTGTTGGATAAATGTTCAATGGGGAGGTTGAGCGTACAACTATAATTTATAAACTTCACGTCATGTAGTCTCTGTTAGTTACATTAAATTGTATCAGTGTACATGTATGATTATGAAAGCTCAACATAAACACCCGAAGACTGAAAACTTTCTATAAAACCTCTAGCGTGACATAATTCAGGGGATGTTGTAAATACAAATGTACCTTGATCTTGCATTACGACATCGTATGATGACGCGGAGTTTCAATATAGAAAAGTATTTTGTCATTAAAGCAATAAGTAAATAATAGTGACTCAATATATGCAACTGATTTAATTACATAAAACGTACCTTCGATACCCGTTGTAGTAGTATATCCAACCAAAGCAGTAAACCAAATCAATACGGAAAAAGTCATTGCAAACCTAAGTTCACTTGTATCGTAAACTATTTAGGAAGTTTATGTATTGCAATAGAATAATAAAACACAGTTGATATGCCTGTTATTAAGACAAAATTAGACGATTCTTTCAAAGAGTCACGCATAAATACCCACACATTTAATCGACACTTAAAGTTTACAATACACTTCATAGGCTTTTTAAAAATAAAATATTGCAATGAAAAGAACGCGGAAGTAAACACTTCTTTGTCTTATGGAACAAAAGCTGTACATGTTCTTAAGTTGTTAAAAACTAATCGTATTTGTCATGGACTAAATAAAGATTGAACGTTGTCAAAACATCTTGCCTGCTTTTTTCTGCAACCAAATTTTTCCTACAGTCAAATTGGATTAATGAAATCAATAGTTTAGTATCAAACATTTACCATGTACTAGCCACTTTACCTATTTTTATAAACTGAAAGTCTGACCGATGATTTATGTGAACATGAATTTGTTTGTGCCTAAATATACATAGAGTTATGCCAATTTTTATTGATTGTTGGTATAATTGGTATTTTTAAGTGTGTCTGTTAACTTCTGTCATATTTGCAAAGTGACAAAAGGGAAGTAATTCAATTCTTTAACGTCAATAGCCAATATATAAGGGAGATAACAATGATACAACTTAATATCTATAGTCTATTTTCTTTATTAAAAAAAATGTTCTTCTTATGCATCCTTATCTGAAAGTGAAAAGATACATTTTACAGAGGTATTATTAGATCTTGTATACATAATTATAATGTTGATGCAATATCAAAAAAAAAATGCACCTAGTTTCTTTAAAATGTTCTTATTACAGTTAATGTCATACGTTTGTGTTATGAATATGATTAAATAATACCTTTACTGGATAATCATGATTTATGAAATAAAATATTAACCTGTGAACTGCAGACTACCATTCTTATAATCTGTCACTATTTCTTCTATCTGCATATCATAGCACTCTTTACTACTACTGATTGATATGTCTTTGTTCCAATATTCAATCTGTAATATATTAAGACATAATCATGTGATGATACATAAAGTTATGAATACTAGTACTCAGTATAGCAGAAATTAACTCTTTAACAAAATCATGACTGAAACAAATCTTTCAACATTAATTTATGAAAATGTTCAAGCTGATACCCATTTTGAATTTGTTTTATACAATCTATACTGAATATATTTAGAGCTTAATTCTTTCAAAATAAGATAGTTATCTCCTATATGATTTAAAAGTAACAACTTTAATATATAATATACTTTAACTTAGACAAACATAACAATACATAAGAAAAATGGATGCATCTTTGTCATTATGTCAAACAAAACCTTCACCATAGTGAAAAGAATGCAGATAAGAAGCACCAATAAAAGACATGCTTGGTGGTTGTGTTCAAATATGATCTTAAACTTCTTTACTTCACTGAAATCATGGCTTATGCAACAGCTAGAATCTAGTCAATAAATGTGACAAGTCTATTGTTATATGCTTAAGCTTTCAATGATAGCAAAATGTTTTAATAAATTGAGTTAAATCATGGAAAGTTTTATTCATATTTTAATTTTGGACTGGTTATGTGCTATGTTGAAAAGGATTTGTGATCCACCATTTATAAAAATGTTAGTTTCAGATTATGAACTGTCAATAACCTTAAATGTTCCACTTTCATATGTGAGAATTTTTCCTAGCCAGTTGCAATCCGTCTGTTTTTCATCATCATGCCATACATGTAAAATTTGGTACCCAATAAGTAGCTCTGGTTCTTTAGATAATTTTGCCAAATAAAAATCATTTTCAGATGAATTTTGAGAACTTTGATGTTTTTTTATATCCAAAAGTTGAAGAATATTTTCTACTAATTTCAGTTCACTGTATGGTTTTCCTTTGCAACTGTATAAAAATAAATGTTTCTGTTCACAATTTACTGTAACCAACTCCTTTAACATGTTAAATTGTTGTTTCAAAGCTTTAATTTTTTTAGTTTTGGTTCGACATTTCTCTAGTTCTGTATTTATTTTATTTCTATCTTCCCAAATTTCAATATCTCTCATTTGCTCTAGTGAAGAATTTCTATTTAAATATAAATATGAGTATTTCAGTATTAAAGATTCTTCATTACTTCATAATTATTCATTGTTATATGAATAAAAGGAGATGTGGTATGTACATCAATAAGACAACTAATCAATGACATGCTAATAGATAACAAAATACATTCTTCAATAACTCAAAAGTTTAAATTTCTTATGAAGAGATTGGTTCCTTCTTAAAAAATTTAAATGCTGCATTTGTTTTACAACACAGTTATCTCTTAATCTAAAATATCTAAACAGAAGCTTACCAAGTTCCTTTTATCTTCAGTTATACCAAAGTCCAACTTCAAACTTCAAATACAGATAATGAAAAATAAGCTCCTGAAAATATATCAAACTTGTCTCACTTTAATACATAGATTTAAGAAAATTCAATTTATAGCACTAGTGGAACCCTCAGGTTTCATAACACTTGCAGAGCCTGATTAATGATCCACACGAATGTGTTAAGATCGTTCACCATGCTTACATGTTACAAAGCCAACTAGCATAAAACAGAGGGTGAATAAGGATCAAGAGGTGCATACACTATAAAGTGTGTGTTGTATAAGAGCAAGAGAGAAGAGAACATGCATAAAAACTGAATTCATTTTTTTCCTGTGACATGCAATGGAAGTGTTATAGGTATTAGAGAAGGAACATTAAAATTCAAAGGATGATATGAAAAAAAATATAACCATGATAACAGACCATCACTGACATTGACTTTATTGATATTTAAATGATATTTAAATGAAAAATACTTACTGTGTTGCAAATCATAAATAAGATGAAATCAATGTTTCGTTGTTTTGACTCAGTAACTGAAAAAGAGACATACTTCAGTTTAATGTATTTTATTGATATAAGAGGATGGTAATGAGTTATTTTTTAGCAACGCTGTCGTCCCTTCCAGTGTTATCTTTTATGTCTATTGTGGTAAAGAGTAAGTTTTTGTTCTTGCAATGTTGTTGGGTTTTTCATTTAATTTTGTTAGTGTGTTATATTTCCGGTTTTTCTCATGTTTGATTCCATGTGCTCGCTTCATGTTTACTCTAACTTATATTCCATGTTTTGGGTAAATACTCTTTATTTCTCATAGTTGTAACACATTTGACTAAAAGGCACTAAGTCTGGACTTAACTTATTGAACTTATATATGTTTATTGTTTCTGTTCTCCTTTTGTAATTCTATAGTCTCATGTTATAATTATGTATTTGATAAGGTCCATCATATTAGTACCATTAATTTAATCATGTGCAACTAGTCATTTGCTAGTGAATGCTATAATGTAAATGCAGGGTTGTCATTTCTATTTATCATGACTGCATGATCTCTAAGAACGACTGAGTAATTCTTAGTAGTACCTTTTACTTTAATATTTACAATTTTATTTCATGTGCAGCTTCTTTTTTTCAGGTTTTATTTCACTCACAGTGCTTTTATGTTCAGAACCCCCTACCCCTACCCTTTTATCACGGGGGCTCTTAAATGATAATATGTCAATAAAATTATTTAAATAATGAACAATATTGAATAACTTTATTGTTATTGTCATTTTGATTGCTTTATTTCCATGATGAGAGAAAAAATATTTTATCGTTCATTATCAGTGATTATATGTGTTCTCTGATATAGAATATAGTATTAGGGGCACAACTCTGACGGGAAATTTAATACCGGCAGAGGAAGAATCATATAGAGTTAAAAGCACTGGAGTGACGTTTTTGAAATTTTCACACTAAATTGTCCATATTAATGGCTCATTAGACATCCATGATAAGGATAGCTATAACACCTTTTTATATTAAACAAAAAATATATTTCAGTGAAGGATCGCTTTTGCTATGTTGAATATTTACTCAAAATAAATAAATGCATGGTTCTTTTAATAAATAGATTTCATAATAATTCATATTTGGTATGTACGCTTTTATTCCTACCAATCTCTTAATGTCTTCTTTATTACAAAACGTACTATAGCAGCACCACTTGTCAATTTTTCCTTGGTATCGTGCAGCACACAACCGAATCACACTTCCGGTATACATAAGAGTTATCTTTTCCTTTCCCGCAATCGTCAAGTAGAAACGCTACATGTACATGTATATATAATGGGGCTGGGGGGAAATTATATGTTACTTCTGCATATTTAAAGTTGACAATACATACTTTAACCATGGCGTTGGCTATATACATGAAGCATACGGCTTCCTCATGTGTATGTCATATAACTGAACATCCTTGTATCCACATTCTTTTTACCATACGGGATGATTTAATTCACTAGCAAAACATAGTTGTTTCTGAAAACATTAAAATAATCTTTCCACTTGTTTTTGCAGTTATTTCCCTTGACAAGTTCATTTTGACTCTTCTTGGTCGAAAGTAGCAGATTCATTTTTTGTCCATTGTATATTATTTGCACTTCAATGAATACTTATGTTGGTGTACTTTACGAGTTTTTAAATCATGTGTCTAGAGTAAGGGGGAAAGTGCGGCGAGGTTTAACAAGAATGCATTAGACTGTAAGAATGGTTAAAAACGCATTAAGAATGCAATGTGACGTAATAATTTGTATAAAGCATATTACGAAGTCATGTGACGTACGAACATAAAAATAGTTAACAACAGGAACATAATTGTTAAACTCGATAAATAAAACCCTTATACAGAATCGGGTATACTTCTTCCCTATGTATACCTACAATCCATTGTTGATTTTTGTTTGAATCATGTCAATAAAGTACCCTTTAAATGTTATTTTTAAAGGGCAATAATTCTCAAAATAATTAAGTTACAGAGTTCTACAGAAAAAAAAAACAGTCGATGCCTGTCTGTGTGCTGTCTACTATGTTTTGTTTACGTCAAAAATGTTCAACAATAATTATGTTGATATCAGATTTATTGGCATTGCATACTTTCTTTTGATGTATTATTTTAAATATATGAAATCTGACAAATTGATATGATAACATTTTGCTAAATAATGAATTTGTTGAACAAAAAGTTTGCTTCAACTTTACTTTATCGATTGCATTGATTAATCGTGTCATACAGTATGCTTGGTTCAATCAATGAAATATTATTTTTTGTCGAGTATATATTATTTGTATTTCAATGAATAATTATGTTGGTGTTATTTGAAAGGCTTTTCTAATTTTGATAAATTATACTTTCATCAGTACAATATGTTCAGATATAGATCTCTAATAGAACACTTTTCTAAAATATTTGATTCAAAGTTCTCGACCAACTTCTGTGACTGTGTATACAATAATGATACATATGAGTAAACTAGTACGCTATCACATATCATAAATTATTGGTATATAAATAAGATACTTTGTCATTCACCCGGACAAAGTGTTAACATGTTTAAAGCACCACCAACATTTTACCCTTAAATTTTCAATCATAATATTATGAAACAATAAGACGTCGCATCTGAAAGTTTTGAACAAAAATCAATACAAGTAAGTTGTCTACTAAATCGATTTTATTGTACAAAACGGACTTTTAACGTGATGATATATGGACTGTTATACGCAAGCTGCATAGTATCCGTCGGATTCATCTACAAATAAAACTATCAAATATTTACTCAGGGCATCTTCCAAACGAAAGTAGCGTTGTGTGTTTAAAAAAACAACAATGGCATATTCGTGAATAGGAGATACATTCATTGGTCATATTAGATTTTCTGTTATTATGAAAGAGATGTAAAAGATAACAACAGCATACAATAACTCGTCAGTTGAAATAAAACTGGCAGTACACTGACAGACAACAGTACACAAACAAACACAAACAAGTACCGACTGACAAACATGAACACTCCACAAAATACGTTGGTGATATACGATACTCCGGAAAGGAAATTGTATACACCGCCTGCAATGAGTCAATAGCTATAGACCACTTTCCTTCTGGACTTAACAAAAAGTGCAACTTTTAGTGGTCTGGTGTTACTAGTGTCAGTACAATCTAGAAATGTCTCACAGTACATAATATTAGTAAATTGTACCGACGCCATCACCAGTTGGTAGACCGTTATGGAATAACCGTTTCAGAAATGATAACGGACATGTTCCTTACGTCGTCTTACAATCCCCTTTCCTTTCACGAATGTGACCTATCAAATAAGACTTTTTACCGGATTTGTTATATCATGAGCAACACGACGGGTGCAATGTGTAGATCAGGATATGCTTACCCTTCCGGAGCACCTGTGATCACCCCTTGTTTTGGTGGGGTTCGTTTTGCTTATTCTTTAGTTTTCTACGTTGTCATGTCTGTTTGTCTGTTTGTCTTTTTCATTTTTAGCCATGGCGTGGTAAGTTTATTTTCGATTTATGAGTTTGACTGTCCTTTTGGAATTTTTCGTCTCTCCATTAGACATTATGAATTGATTGCAAATAAGATACAGATTTATAATAATAAATTATTTAAAAGCTAATCCCTCATGACTTTTCAAGGACATGAACTAATTTTAAACTTTAATCATAAAGTTCCATAATCAATAGAAGTTGACATTATGGTAGAATAATACACAAAATTTATACTACCCATTACATATCATACATGCATGGCTGATTACAAGCTTGCTTTGTTTTGCATATATGTATTTATTCAGATATCGCAGATCAAATTTATTCGTTCATTGTTTAATCATACGTTTTTTGATTGAGTTAAGTCTGCCAATTGATATTTTATCGTATGTTTTTCTTTGTTGTGATGTTATGCTATTGTTTCAGAAAAAGGGAGAAGGTTTGGATCCATTAAAACGTTTAATCCCGCTGCAAATGTTTGCACCTGTCCTAAGTCAGGAATCTGATGTACAGTAGTTGTCGTTTGTTTATGTAATATATACGTGTTTCTCGTTTCTCGTTTTGTTTATATAGATTAGACCGTTGGTTTCCCCCCCGTTTGAATGGTTTTACACTAGTAATTTTGGGGCCCTTTATAGCTTGTTGTTCGGTGTGAGCTAAGGCTCCGTGTTGAAGGCCGTACTTTAACCTATAATGGTTTACTTTTTAAATTGTTATTTGTATGGAGAGTTGTCTCATTGGCACTCACACCACATCTTCCTATATCTATTTGTCTTATTTTGAGTTTGTTTTCCTTTGAATGTGTACAACAGTTGATTGCATATTTATTACAAATGCTGTCTTATAAACGTGAACCTTTTAACTCCATATTCTCATTCAATTATATTTTGAATCAAAACATATCTATTTGAGGTCTTTTCGTGCTTGAATTGATAAATATATTCAGAAGTAGTATATTAAGCTTAACATATTTGTTTTGATAATGGCAATTTTTTTTTTTACCCAAAGCGTTTTAACTCTGATGCGTAGTTTGTACTGTCAACTATATATATTGCCTCAACGCACACAAGAACAATATAACACATCACGTCACAAATGTGTTGTCAAGATACTAAAATGTACTCTTTCAATAAATATTCGTGCTATAAATTTTAATTCATAGTCACTTCAAAAACATTATGTAGTATGAATTCAAAAAGATTCAAACTTTCATACACTTAAATGCAATGTGAATCTTATATAAATTGTTATTCTTACCTATGTCTTTGATTGCGCCCTAGTTGCCCTATAATGAATCTTTTAGTTTATGATATCGAAAACCGTGATGTAATAATTTTAACAATTATAATTCATGACATTCTTTCGCTAAAATCTAATACATTGTTACATACTCGAGCGAATCGTACAAGTTGAGATAAATAAACACCATAAGATGGTGACAAGGGTACGTCACCATCTAAAAATTGATAATTAAAGATAGAAAATGAAAAATCATCTCTTTTATCATATTTTTTTTATATTAAGCTTTCCGTTAACGATATAGATATCACGATCGAGGAAAGAGCAGTGGTCATTGATAGTATTAGCTTTATTTAAAGTAAGTTCAACAGGATAAATTTCTTTAGTATACATACTGAAGTCGTCATTACTGGTATATATCATCCAAATATCTAAAAGTATTGTTAACTTTTTGTATCAAATGTTGTTTTGATGGATCTTTGCTAATTTTAGTCATAAATTGTAACTCATAACAATACAAAAACAAGTCCGCAATAAGTGGTGCACAGTTAGTCCCCATTGGAATTCAAATAACTTTAGCATACCGCATTTGACTTATACCCGGGTTTGTATTTACATAAACAACACAGCGGCCGCCACACGTAGAGGATCTGCTAACCATCTGGGGCCTTTGACATGATTCCTAGTTTTTATTAGGTTTATGTGGCTATGTCATGTTAGTCTTAAGCTTTCTACTCTTTCTTGCATGTACTGTTATTTGCATGTTTTTTTTTCTAATTTTGCAATTATGGCAATATAAGTTTTTTTCGCCTGATGAATATGACTTTTCATTTTACATCATTCGCCTCTCATTTAGTTGCTTAATTTGGTAGATATTGAACATGCGAGTTGTTATATTCCATCTATTTATTTAGTCAGAAAATAAAAGTTTTAAAGAAGTCAATGATTTTGAATGAAAACTTTTAACTCTCTTTACTATTTATTACAGAATGAACTATCTACACTTGATAACTTTCTATATAATGTATTTCGCTGTGAAAGTCGTACGGTTATAACATGCTGCTTAAATATTCTGTTTGTTTTGTTTTTTCCAAACCAGGTTAACAGTAAGGATACATTGATTTGTATGAGTAAATATTTATTTAGTTTCAATTAAAAAAAACAACCGTTACAATAGGAAACACATGATAGTAGGATTTGAATGACGTCTTTGATTTCTACTTATTGACACAAATGCGAGTAGAACTAAATGAGAAATTGTTTGAACATGTCATATAAAAGTACATGCACATCATGCAAATACTGAAGCACTAATGAATTATCAAATTTATTAAAAAAAATCGATACGGTAAGTAAGTACACCATTCGAATCGTACTAGTGAAATACTTTTGCTATGTTCTAACTTTATACAAAGAAAGTGTGCTATGATTGCCTGTAGTATCTTCCTTTTTGAACAGGTAACACGAGTTACATTTGGCAGATTCTCCATCAAAAGATATATAGAAGCATTCAATGTCTTCCAAACATGAGTGGGCACACTCACTGATCGAACAGTGGGTGACTTCTTTCAGAAAGACAGGGACCAACGCCGTTGTGTCCAACCGCTTCAAATATATACTGTTGCTTCCTCTTTCCGCTGTAAATAAACAAAAATAATAGTTTTAAATACTTTTATCTTACCTCCTATACATTTTTCGGAATATGTAATCGTCCGCGTGGAGACCGTGTATATTCGATTTAATGTAAGTAGGGGGCAGGGTTATTCGATACACAGTTAGTACTTGAGTTGTCGATATTAAATTGTTATTGTTGACACTATTTTTTTTTTTTTTTTTGCAAACTTGACTCTGACGTAAATGACGAAAAGGGCAGCTATCCGTGTGTGTAATGCCTAGAATGTCGAAAATATCAACCAAATACTTATGATTTTCAATAAAAGACAAGAATAAGCACAGGCATAACTAATATAATCTGCCTTTGGTAGAACAATTTAAACAAGAAAACCAATAGCCTAAATAATGTATAACACAATAAACGAAAACACATATGAATTAGAGACACCTGATTTTTGGTGGACCCGCACAGAAGAAAACAGAGAATTTATGATAGCTGCGTCCGTCTGTCCTCTTAAAAGCATTCATAGCAGTGCACCTCAAAAAAAATTAATACAAAAAAATATACAGACAACATACGTCAACCAGAAGCAAAGAAACTACTTTTGCATTCTGCATATATGTTTAAACGTGTACTTACGCATCCAAGCTGTTTCAGTGCACACATCTTTTACAACATCCTCAGAGGCATCCCTAGTACTCAAATGAAAGCCAACACATGTAATTCGTCCATTAACGTTTGCATGTACCTCCCCGAAATCCCCACCAATTCTTAATGTACCTGGCAATTCTGTGCTCTTACGGTTGGAGAGCATTCCATAGACATCCTTCACGCCATCAATACGTAATGATGCGTACCCTTCTTTACCTACATCAAGTGCAATATAGTACCATTTGTTTTTCCAAAATTGCTGAGTTCCAGTAAAAGTATTCAAAACAGAATTTACTTTTCTATAAAGTTTTAATTTCATGTCATTGGTCCAAACGATTGTTTCCGAGATTCCCTGACTGTCTCTGTAATGAAACAAGGACGAAGGAGTGTCAGATGTAAATAAGAACCACCCTTGAAAACTGTAATGTTTTATGTTAGTAGTTCAAACATCCACATCGACATCAATAAAAGAAGAACCGTCGAACCCCATAGCATTAAAAGGGAAATCTTGTGGCTGGTCATTAAAAGTGTTATTACACTCGCCATATACGTAAGTAGTTCTTAACACTTCAGATGAACATGTTTGGCTATCCAACGGCCAAAGTCGCGTGAGAACTCCGGTATATACTTGTGTTGCTACAAATAAGAATGTGGAGAAAGATTTAGAGAATTAATTATATATACTCTCATGAATGTTTTACACAATAAACAAAACCAAAGGTGGTAATGTGGGAATTTATGACACACAATTACACCCTATTACACAATACATAGTGAGGTGATAGTATGTGATTCATGACACATTATCACAACATATTAGACAAAGTTTGTCTTAGATCGATGTGACTTCTGTGTGCAGATCATGTGTGCCCCTATAGCTTTCCTTTTTTTTGGTGACTGCACAATAAGCATTCGCTTTTTCTATATTGGCCAGAGGTAAAGGGGAGGATTGAGTTTTAAAAAAAAAAATTTTTAACCTCGCCGCAGTTTCGCAATTGTCCCAAGTCAGGAGTCTCTGGCCTTTGTCAGTCTTGTACCATTTTTGATTTGAGTTTATTTTATATAGTTTGTATTTAGATAACATCCATATTCACTGACCTAGTACGCATTTTTGTTGAGGGGCAAGCTGAACAACGCCTCCGGGTTCGAGATTTTCTCGCTGTATTGAAGACCTCTGAGTGTACTTCGGCGCTAGGTCGGGTGTTGTCTCTTTCACAAATTCAACATTTCCAGTCTCTACCTAATAGGCTTTTGAATGTTGAAGTGTCGCGCTTTATGCATACTAAACTAAAAGATTGTATCTTATTAAACAATTATTTAAGGACTCAATATGTGACGGTGAATACGCAATTCATGTCTTCCGTCAAACTGACACATAAAACAAATAAGATTGTAAAAACTAAAATCACAAAAATACTGTATTCCTAGGAAAATTAAAACACATCAAACGAGGGATACCAAATGTCATATTCCCCTGATTTGGTGCAGAATTTCCTTGTGTAGATCGATAATGGTGGATTAAACCTGGTTTTATAACTAACTAAACTAAATGACAGCCGCAACAAATCTCCGTTTCAAAATATAATGCATAAAGAGTAATATGTCCAAATACGTAAACATAACATTGTGATTGGTTTAGAACGTACAATCCTATTTCATCCCATGACATTTCATTACTTTGATTTTGGTGTACAGACGGTGAGACTACTTATATTACGTCATATTCTGACAAGGCGACCTACTAACCAAAACTATTTTGATATAAACTGAGTCACTTTTCTCAACAACTGGTCATTTGTTTTCCTTTTTCATCATCCTTTTCAAAATAGTAAATATTAGTATCTTTTTTTCAATGTAACATTTTAATAATAAAATAGTAATTTCAATAGACTTAATTAAGGAAAGAGGGACGAAAGATACCAAAGGGACAGTCAAACTCATAAATCTAAAACAAACCGACAACGCCATGGCTAAAAATAAAAAAGACAAACAGAAAAACAACAGCACACACGACACAACACAGAAAACTAAAGAATAAACAACACGAACCCCACCAAAAACTAGGGGTGATTAAACTTACAACTAATCTTCAAATGCAGAAACACAATAACTACGTGAAACAAAAGATTCATATTAATTAAATTTCTTTTATTTCTTTCCCCTTCGCTATGCAAACATTCCAAGGTAAAAACATTGAAAAAATCTCATATTTGATAATAATGCTTAAATATACAAATACTGATGATAATATTGTTGATGAGTTTAACTGTTCTAGTTAATAAATTATGATCGACCCTTTTAAAATTGATAAATTTCTAAGATTAATTTCTATCAAATCACACCTTAGAGAATTTGTAATTTCTATCTAAACACATTTGAGATCAACCCCAGTTTATGGTTATGTTCATGTTGCTTAGTCTTTAGTTTCAATATTGTTTCTTGTGTTTTATTATTTGTCTGTTTGTCTTTTTATATTTAAGTAATGACGTTCTATCTATGAATTTGAATGTCTCCTGGTATCTTTCGCTACTCTTTCTTACACAAACAGTTAGCATTATCCAAAAGAGGACTCAGATCGTTGATAAATGGTTCTTCAACACATCAACAAAAACTGCGCAATGTGTACTTGTTCTGTAAAGAAGGACGTCACACTTAAGTCCAAAACATATATTGAATGAAATGAAATACATTTAGAAAAAAACACATATAAGACTAGCAAAGGCCAAAAGCTCATGATTTAGGGGAGGAGGAAAACTGTGGCTTTGTTAAAACAGAATACATAAGAATACAAGAATGCATTGTGACTTCACAATTTCTATTGAAAATGAATACATACTACGCAGTCAGGTGACGAACGAAAAAGGAGCGAAAAATACCAGACGTGCAGAGGGAGATTCAAACTCATAGCTCGGAAATAAACTGATAATACCATGGCAAAAATTCTGCTCCACATGTGTCATCTTTCGTGTTGCTCATGTTATTAGAAATCCGGTAAATAGTATATTGTACTTGTACTTTTTTTCGCGGGTACTTATATTCGCGAATTGTGTATTTCAAACACGTTCGCGGGTATTTGTTTTCGCGATTTTATAATTATTGCCTTTCAGTTGAAAGGTTTGATTTGGATTCGCGTGTATTTATTATCGCGATAATAAAACAACCGCGAAATTCGTGAAAATAAATACGCCACGAAAATATGTACAATTACAGTAATTCGTGAAAGGAAAGGGGATTGTAGGTTACGACATAATGAGAATATCCGATATCATCTTTGAAAAGGTTATTCCATCACTGTCAACCAACTCGTGATGGCGTCCGTAAAATTTACGAGGGTTGATTTCAACTTCTCCGTTTGGAACCGTATGCAGGTGCTCCTGTTTTGTTGCTATATAGACATGGAAATATTACAATTGGGAAGCTTAAATCATTTTGTCGTAAAAGTTTTGTTTTCAGCCGTCCACGATTGTCAATTTCTAGATGTGAGTCAAGATATGAGGCAAACTTAACTGTACTTGTTGTATCATTTATCTCTAAGTCAATGGGATATTGAGATCATACCAACAGGCACGTAATATCAGCTAATGATTAGAGACACCCACATACAGAACCTGGCCTAGTTGTAGTGTTCAATACACACACTCCACAATAGCAACTTAAGGTAACGTAATAATGTAATGTTAAAAGGACAATAATTCTCAAAATACCTACGTTTCAAAATCTATGGAAAGTCATCTGACAAACCAATGCAATACTATTTTTTGTCGATTGTATATTATTTGCACGTCAATGAATAATTATGTTGGTGTCATGTGGGGCAGGATCTGCTTACCTTTCCGGAGCACCTGAGATCATCCCTAGTTTTTTGGTGGTTGTTCTTTAGTTTTCTATGTTGTGTCATGTGTGCTGTTGTTTGTTTGTATTTTTCATTTTTAGCCATGGTGTTGTCAGTTTCTTTTAGATTTATGAGTTTGACTGTCCCTTTGGTATCTCTCGTCCCTCTTTTGAAATGGTTTTCTTATTTTGATTATAATATATTGAGTTGCGTGTACTGTTCTTTGGTTATTGGTATTTGTTGTAATTACATGGCGTTGTTAGGTTGGGTTTTTTCGCCTAATGAGTATGAATAACATATAAATCGAGTCACTCATCTCAACATTTGCTCATATTTTCACTTAACTTTCCTTAGAAATATCATATTCATTATAGTAAACATAATCCATTAACACAGTAATAATTCTGAATAACTTAATTATACTTAATTATAATACTGTTTTAGTACGATTTATGATATTGATGTTTTGGTCGGGTAGGGATAAAACTAAGTCATGTAAATGTTGGTTTTTTTCTGGTGTTTTTACTTCCTTACATGTAGTTTCCACCTTCGGAATCATCTACAAATACAACTATCAAATATTTACTGTACGAAATCGTCAAAACGAATGCAGCGTTGTTTAGTTTAAAAAACAGAAATGGCATATTCATAAATAGGAGAAATGAAATATTCATTGGATATATGAGATTTTTTTTTTTTTTTTTTTTTTAACAACATTATATATTTATTCATCAAATATGCTTGTTACATTGTTACACCAAGAAACCAAGCTTTTCTTGATGCATCCTGTAATATTCCACCGATTGCCCAGGTTAGCAATCAACTGCTGGTATATATGTATATATTATAATAATATGTATAAATTTCTTGAAATACAATTATACAACATTTCAATACATTATGTTTATTCTATCAATCGTCTAAACTTCTTTTTAGTGACTTTAGTAAGGGATTAAGTTTCATTATTTTGTTTTCGTTGTATCTTTTTGTGTATTCTCGAACAAAATTTGATAAACATTTACTTTTGTCAATTTCTGATTAGATACATAATATGATTTGTATATGGAAAAACCTAAGATTGTTAGGAAAAAATTCAGACCATAATAATTTTTGTCAAAAATTTTATATCCAAAGACTAATTGCTTTAATGATACTCTAAAATTTAAATTTGATTTTATCATTAACTCATGAATACTTTTCCAAATTTTTTCTAAAAATCGACAAGAAATAAAAAAGTGGTTATAATCTTCTTCTTCGTTACATACATTACATAGATTGTCAATCGTCTCTTTTCATTTAAACAATAATTGTTTTGTTGGTAATATGAATTGTAAAAGTTTCCTATCTATATATTTTTAACTTATTTTCTTCTTAATAATGAAACATGAAAACATATAGTTGGTTAATACTAAGGTTCTCATAAATTTGTAAAATACGCATCCATTTGCTAACACCAATTGATGGTTCAGTTTTATCTTTACAAATTGACTTATATAATATAGTTGTTGAAAAATTTGAAGCCTCAATGGAATTACCTTTCCAGATTAGTTTCTGTCTAGGAATATTTACAATACTTTTAATAGAACTTTCAGACTGTAACCTCTGAAGCCAGTCTTTTGGAATGACTTTTTTTTAAATATTTATTTCTGCATTCCAATTAATCTTGCATTCTAATTTATCCAGAATAAAATGTTGAGATATATTACCAGTGTCGTCTATAATATCATTGACAAATATCAAGTTACTCTTAATCCAATTTTCAAAAATAATAGTTTTATTTTTAAAATTAATCTGTTTGTTCGCCCAAATTACCTGTTTCCTTACTTCTGTGAAGTTGATAGGTTTTTTTGTTTGTCCAGTTTGAAATATCATTACTAATGAGTTTCCTTACCCAAGATGCTTTTAGAGACATAAAATAACTTTGTATGTCGATCATTTGTAACCCCCCTTCTTCGTTTGACTTGATCATGGTATTTCTTTTAACCTTAGCTGGTTTACCATCCCAGATGTATTTATAACATTTACTTTCTATTTCTTTTCTGAATTTCTCCGGAACTGTACAGACACTTGCCAAAAATGTAAAAAGTGGTAAAACTTCTGTTTTTATAATAATGAATTTTCCCGATTAAAGTTAAATTACGTTTCCCCCATAAATGAAATAGTTTATTTATTTTCTCAATTTTATTCTCCCAGTTTAATTTTTTACATTCTTCTCTGTTATGACCAAAATATATTCCCAATGCTTTGACTGAGATTTTATTCTTACTACGAAAGAGAGAAAAAATATAACAGAGGGATACTTGAAATCATCAGTTGAAATCAAACTGACAATGCCATGACAGACAACAGAAAAACGACAGTAAACATTCAAACACAAAAAAGTAAAAACTGACAAACACGATTCCATAAAAAAGACGTTAGAAACATAAGATGGTCTGGAAAGGGAATTATATACTGCCCTACATGTGGCACCGATCTTGTTACTCATAAAGAGTATGTCGATACATTATATCTAGTGAATAAGCGTGATAAGCACCACTCAATAGTGCATTGCGATACGAATTAGTTTTCCAAAGACTGAGCCTTTACCATTTTGTTAAAATATACACTTTTTGGTCTTTTAGAAGATTTTGTTTTGCTATATTATAACAACTCTACCAAGACATTTGTATTGCATGCACATGTATAAAATTGAGGATTGTATTCATCAGTCACAGGTTTATACGTTCTTTACAAGTTCGCCGTCAGGTAAATGAGGAACGAAAGATACCAGAGGGACAGTGTAACTCATAAATCGAAAATAAACTGACAACACCATGGCTAAAAATGAAAAGGACAAACAGTCAAACAATAGTAATAATGACACAACATAGAAAAACTAAAAAATAAACAACACAAAGCCCACCACAAAATAGGGGTGCTCCGGAAGGGTAGGCAGATCCTTCTCCACATATGGTACCCGTCGTGCTGTTTATGAGATAACAAATCCGGAAAATAGTATAATTCAGTAGGTCTCATTCATGAAAGGGAAAGGGATTGTAGTACAACGTAAGCAAAATATCCAATATAATATGGGAAACGGTTATTCAATAACGGTCAACCAACCCGTAAAATTTACGAAGAGATGATTTCAACTTCACCATTTGGAATTTTGATTTAATAGCTTCCCTCTATCAAGAAAACCATGATAGGAAATGCAAGCACAGGAATTTCGTATTAATTGGGAGATATATACGCCGTATGCAGGTGCTGCTGGAATTTTGCTACTTAGAAATAGAAAGTTCACAATTGGAAAGCTGAAATCATCTCTTTTGTCGTAAAGTTTTGTTTTCAATCGACCCTCATTGTCAATTTCTAGATATAAGTCAAGATATGAGGCCGACTTAACTGTATCTGTTGTATCCTTTATCTTTAGTTCGTGGGGATAGATGCATTCGACATAGTCACCAAATTTTGAATTATTTAGGGAAAGAACATCCTCTTTATGGCGGAAAATAAAGTTAAAGTATATTGTTAACTTCTTATCTTTCTTCCTAAGAAGTTCCTGCATGAAGTCAGCCTCATATGTTGTCAATCAAGAAATCAAGCATCTTGATAATGTCAGTTTCGAAGAATTTTTTGTTTGAATCAGAGTGATCCTTTACAAAGTAGGATTTATCCATTCCTAAGACAAGATACTCGTTTCTTCGTTGGCTACCTTTTTTGTATGAAACAAAGCAATACCAACTCTTTCAATTTGTCTTTTAGTTTGGAATGTGGAATACTTGTATAAAGTGTGGAAAAGTCAAATGTTTTAATACTATTACAAGATGAAAGAGAGTTAGATTGTATGTACTCTAAAAGATCTTTGGAATTTTTTTTGAGTATCCACATCTGATTCACGCCACCTCTAGAATAGGCAGTTTCACAATAACTTTGAAGCCCATCTTTCATTGCTGATAAAATAGATGTTAATAATTTAAAAAGGGGTTTCTTGGAGCACTTGGAAGACCCAGCAATATACCGTTGTTTGTAAGGACACTTATGCAGTTTAGGTATCCAATACAGTGATGGCAGATCCAGTTCATCATCCTTGGTTGAAATTCTAAAGGAACATAGAACAGACCTATGATTATCCAGGATTTCCTCTTTGGTAAGTATCGTGAGGGTACATGTTGCATTTCCAAGTGAATTGCCACATACCTAATTCGTTTACCAAGCAGTTAATGTAATGAGTTTTACACACAAAAACGATGTTGCTTGGAGCTTTATCTGCAGGGACAACAACATATTTGTCATGAAGGTAGGATAAGTGTTTGCAACATTGCAACATTATGGTCTTTAAAGATTGACGTAGCATTGGCATTGATAGACCCATTCGGTTTCTTAATTTTGATTTGTATCAACGACCTAACTGCCTTAAAGAGTGTCTACGTCTTCCTTCTCACGCTTAGCCCATTGCCTGGCTTAATTCTCCACTGAATCCATCAAAATAATTGACACCGTGTTTTTGTCGGAATTTAAACTACCAACCGCATTCGTTTGAGATGACAATTTTCAATTAGCAGAATCAAACTTGTTTTCCAAAATACGTGTACTGTCCTATCTTTTGTATGATTGCACTGTGTAATCCTGACCTTCAAAGATAAATTCTATTGCAAATCCGCCATCATTGCTTGTATGAGGATGCTTTATTTGCATAACACTCGTTATTCTCTGGATACATCCATATCATTGATGTCATAAGGTTTCCCGCTCTTTTTATATATAACCAATTATAATGATAAAAAGATCCGAGTGACCTGATAAAATAAACAGAACGTGAAACTACAGGGCAACATTTTTGGTAATAACAATGCCGGATTCCACTATTGAAAATAATCTTGGATTATGTGAAGGTCGAATTATACAGTGCAAACACAATAAAAGGCTGACAGGAGTGTTTTTATTTGAAATTATTTTTGATTCCACTGATTGAAAAAAAAGTCATCTCGAGTGAACGCGGCTGGTATTTTAAATAAATTCGACAAAATGTACAGTGCATATTTTACAAACGGCGACTATATACTTGTTTAGATTTATTTCGATTGTGCGTGTATAATATTTGTCTTCGGGTTTGTAAAATACGTTCATCCTATAACAACTCTTTAAAATTCAAGAGTCTACCCTAAATTGAGTCAAATCATATGGCTTTCCAAATACCGTTTCGATTGCTAACATCATTGAAGAAACATTAATTTTCCAAATCCGGATATTGTGTACCATTGTGTGCATATCGTGTCTATGGTTACATTTTTCTCTGCAAGTAAATTATTTTCGGATTAATATTAAAGTAATAATTAAGATTCATTTCGGATGATCCGTATATTTGGCAATTGCAATGGTAGTCAGAAGTGTGTTTATATCATCCGTTGTTCGACCTGCTAGTCAAATACATTTTGTTAAAATATACCTTTTCATATATAACTAGAATAATACTATGAAACGCCACAGCTGTCTAAATGGGAACTCTGATATTACTTTATGTTGTTTTATTATTACTTAATGATATTTTGTCTTTACTTAATATGGTTTTGACATTACGTAATGATGTTTTAATATAACTCAATATGGAATAGTCATTACTTAATAATATTTCAATATTGCACGATATGGTTTCGTAATGACTTGATATAGTTTTGTCATTACTCAATATGCTTTTGTCATTACTTGATATGGTTTCACCATTATTTAATATGGTTGTAGCATTAGTCAAAGTGGTTTTAACATTACTTGATGAGTATGTGACTTAACGTAATGTAATTGTTTCATTACATGATGTGGTTTTGTTATTTCGTAATGATGATTTGTCTATTCTTTATATGGTTTTAATACATCTAAACAAGTGACAACTCTATGTTTGACCCATCCATCGGATCAATAGTGCAGGCGAGACACGGTTGAAAACACATTATTATATTCATAATTTCGCTAAATATAAGCACACTTAATTCAAATCTATAAATTTGCAGAAGCTAAGTTGTCTTTTTCCCTCGCCAGATTTCGAACTGATGCTATTTGATTTCTTGCGAACACCGCCTACAGTGAGTCAATAGCTCTAGACCACCTGGCCACCTAGACTGAAATAAACTGAATTTTCGGTGATCTAGTTTCACCTTTCCTCGTCAGTAGAATATAGAGATGTCACATAGTACATGATATATTAGGCATGAAGATGGAATAGATAGCAGATAAAATACAACTATATAATACATTGTTATAATAAATTATTTAAAAGCTAAGCGATATCCCTAATGTCTTTTCAAGGACATGAACTAATTGTGAACTTTAATTTTTAAAATTCCATTATCAATAGAAGGTGAAACTATCTAATATACAAAAGATAAACTACACTTTACATTTTGTACATGCATTGGTTATTAAAAGCTTGCATGCATGTATTTGTCCACTTTTGAGTTTGTTTTCTTTTGAATGTGTAACACAGTTTATTGTGTATTGATTACAAATGCTGTCTTATAAACTTATAACCTTTGTCTCCATATTCATATCCAATTACATTTTTTTTACTCTAAATCAGAGACCACAACATGTAGAACACATACAGAAAGTAACAGAGAAAAAATGTTAGTGGTGCCTGATTCTTCCCATCAACTTGGATAGCTGTGGAACCCAACTTGCAAGAACAATCCGTACAAACAAAGCAACAATAGCAAAAAAACCTATTTGTGCATTCCGTATACATACTAAAACGTCAACTGACGCATCCAAGCCGTTTCAGTGCATACATCTTTTACAACATTTGCAGAGGCGTCCCTGGTATTTAAATGAAAGCCAACACATATAATACGTCCCTTAACGTTTGCAAGTGCCTCCCAAAAATCTCCACCGATTCTCAATGTGTACCTGGTAATTATTTGCTCTTACGGTTGGTTAGCACTCCATATACATCATTCACACCATCAATACGTACGGATAGGTAACCTTCTATACCTACACCAAGTGCATTATAGTACCATCTATATTTCAAAATTTTCAGACTTCCTGTGAAAGATTTCACATCGGATTTTACTTTTCTGTAAAGTTTAAATTTCATATTATTGGTCCACACAATTGTTTCCGAGATTCCTTTACTGTCTCTGTAATGAAACAAGGACGAAAGATCGTCAGAGGTAAAGAAGAACCACCCTTGAAAACTGTAATGTTTTATGTTAGTAGTTGAAACATCCACATCGACATCAATAAAAACAAAAAGAACCGTCGAACGCCATAGCATTAAAAGGGAATTCTTGTGGCTGATTTTCAAATGTGTTATTGCACTCGCCATATACGTAAGTAGTTGTTAATACTTCTGATGAACATGTTTGACTATCCAACGGCCATAGTCTCGTAAGTATTCCAGTATATTCTAGTGTTGCTACAAATCGAAATTAAGTAAATGATTTATGGACTGAAGGGTCTTAATTAAAATCCATACATTTTTTTAATGATATGTTAAAAGGACGTTTTAATCACGTAATTGAGGATTTCTGCCCTACAAACCATATTTTGCAAAGTTAAAAAAAAACTTAATAGCAGTAAATATGATAAAACACAATAAGGTTATATCTTATCATTTAAAGTGTTGCAGATGAATAACACCACGTACGAACTACTCTCAAAGTTTCAATAAAGATCTTGACCAATTGTTATTTGCTACTTCAAAATCCTAGATGGGGGAAGACACCGAAACCACCTTAATCGTATACACTGTACTACACAAAAACAAACAAAAAACAAAAATTGTTATGCAATAGCGATTTATAATACACAATCACAACACATGATTGGTGAAGAAACTAATTGATATGCAATGTCTTGTTTTTTAATTCATAATCCACCTGAATATGCATAAAATATTTGCCAGTGGGATTACGCAAACATCAATGAATCTGATTTCTTTTTTGAATTTGATGATTTGTTAAAATATTATTAATTAATTATTGACAACAGAAATTTATATTCATAATATTTAGTGTTTTTTTTTCTAAAGAAGTAGGTTCAGTAAGACCCCTTTTTGGCCCCAAAATATAGCAGTTTTACAAAATTGTTAAAATGTAAACCTTTAGTTATTTATTGGACAGTAGAATGCTTCTGCTACATAAATATGGGCTGTTTTTGACAATACAATATGCATATATATCCGGTACTAGCACCATTAAGTCATGCTAAATTACTGAAATCCTCATAATTCTAGCATTTTAGTTAAATTTTAGACGGTTTTCGTGTAAAACGATAGTGGCCGCATTCGTGTTCATCCTTAATATTGAAATGTAAGTTGTATTTTATGATAATACATAACATATATAAAGGTTGAGGATGAACACGGATGCGGCCACTTTAATTTTTACCAAAAACCATCTGAAAAGTGACATTTTTCGGCATGTTAGGTAGATTTTTCATATTTGAGCTTGAATCGGATCGTTTTTAATGACTTAATCTGTTAAAATCTTTCACATAAACTAATTAATTTAAATAAAATAGACACTTAAGTGTTTAAAAAGTGGTCAAATTTTTTCGTCAGATGAACCTGAAATTTGAGGCCAAAATCGGTCCTTACCGGACCTACTCCTTTAGAAATGTAATTTAGAAATGTAATACATTGAGACCAGTGTCAGGAGAGCGTTCAATTGTATTCAATGGTATTATATTTTAAAACGATGATTTATAGTAAATTATAACCGTCGTATTTGTTATTATATTAAAATTTATGGTACCCTTTGTAGCTTATTGTTCGATGTAAACCAAGGCCCCGTGTTGAAAACCGTACTTTTGACCTAAAATGATTCACTTTTACAAATTGTGCCTTGGATATACAGTTGTCTCATTGGCACTCATGCCACATCTTCCTATATATAAAACATTGTTTTAAAATAAGATTTAAACTAGATCAAAGAAAGTTGACCTTAGACGAACTTGACTACTATGTGTAGGTCAATGTGCTCAAATAGCTGTTCATGTGTATTTTATTTGTGTTTCTTATGTTGACATCAGGAAAATCGTCCCATGGGCATACAATTCAGATTGGCTGATTTGCATATTCTAATGTTCATCACCTTTACCATTGATGTTCGTTTCCAATGTAGAAGAATCGCGCATTTCAGTGCAATAAATCGTTAAGAAAATTAAGGAAGTTGTAGATCCTCAACATCTGTGACGGTGAAAACACATTCATTTTCTGCTCAATCTGAAATATAAAGGCAGCTGAAACTCGCAGTGCTTACCCTTCTGGAGCACCTGAGATCATCGCAAATTTTTGGTGGGGTTCATGTTGCTTATTCTTTAATTTGCTATATTGTGACTAGTGTGCTGTTGTTTGTCTGTTTTTATTTTTTTATTTTTTAGCCATGACATTGTCAGTTTATTTTTGATCTATCAGTTTGACTGTCCCTCTGGTATCTTTTGCCCCTCTGTCATTATTTAATGCATTTTAGATCATATTTTCAAACACGTACACCACAACGCTATGATTGGTTTAGAACGTTCTTAATAATGATATTTCAATCAATAACGTTACTTTCATTTGGTATACAAACAATGAGATTACCAAAGTTCTCCAGATTCTGAAAAGGCAAATAACTAATTAAGGTGGTACCTAACACTACAGGGAGATAACTCTGTAAAGTCAGCTAAACGTTTTAATTGCGTTGTGTTGTAAAAGGAATATTAAGCTTCTCAATGATCAAAATTGGTGTTTGTCAAATTGCTATATAACCAGTGTAATTTTTCTGACAAAACGGTTGGTTCAAAAAATTTTAATTTTTTATATTTTTATTAAAGTCTCAAAGTAAATACTTTGACAAAATTTTATGAAAATTAAACGAGCTAAATTAATTTTAGTGAAAGTGTTGGGTACCACCTTAAACCTGATTTACCAGAGAAAAAAAATAGAATCACTCTTTTCAACATAGCAAACTTTAGTTTTCTAATTTTCTAATGATATAATAATAATTTTCGAAGAAAGAACTCTTATATACTTACAACTGGGCTTAAAATGCAGAAACACAATAGTAACAAGTAGTAGATCCATATTTTTTTCTGTTTATTTCTACCTTCCTTAGACGAAATGTCCGGGTAAAAAACATCAAACATTCTTATAGTCATAAATCATATCAAGTAATTAATATTGTTGACGAGTTGAACTGTTCCAGTTGATAAATTATTATCTAAACTTATTATTAGTGTATAAATGGACAAGTTTGCTTTTTATCTAAATACAACGTTGACACCTTAATTGAAATAATACCCAAGAGGGCATTATTTAATAATAAGACTTAGATCAATGATCATGTATCGAGCAGTATAGGAGAACAGTTCGTTGATTTTTTTTTACTACGTTTATTCTTTTTCTCACATACGTTTTTCGAAGTTTTTACAATTTTTATAGCAGTTACGTTTTTGTATTATAAGATATACATCTGCAAATTAGTAAAAGCGTTGGTATGTAACTATAAAAATTAAAAAGGGTTCAACATTAGAATCAACAGAGGGAAAGTATGGAGTTTAGTTAATCAATCAATATGATTTAGGGAAAAATGAAAAACTGGCATCGACTAGTTTTTAGTTTTTAGAGATACCATTTTGCTTGGAAATATGATAGTAAATTCAAAACATTAACCTATTTGAAAGAACAATTTACATCGGATTTTTTTTTAATTTTTTACATAATTGGATAGTTTTTTAAAAAATTATTTAAAAAAAATTATTCAATGTCACTGGTGAAAAGGAATGGATATCCAATCCTTAAACCAATGCATGTGTATACATTACATACATCACAAACTTAGTCTTCTCAGCACGATTTTATTAAAAAAAAAAATTTTGCATCCATATCGTATAATCGTCATTCTTTTTTCTCTCTGTTTGTTATGATGTGAAAGTATGACAGCTTATTGATTGTCATGATTTGTAGCCGTAGTTGAACGATTGTCACATTTATAGTAATCAATAAACAAAGAATCATGGATATTGAACAAGTGTATAACGTGTACAATAAGATAAAAGTTTACTTATGTGACAGATCCGTGTGTATTGTGATCTCCAGATTTTTAAGAGAAAGGTCAAGCTGAGTTCACTGCGTACGGCAAGCAGATCGGCAATTTTTTTTTTAATGGAAGCAAACAATTAAAAAAAAGTAAACTTCTAAATTTTGACAAATTATTTTTTTTTTCTTCAGAAAATGGACATCAGTTTTATAATGAAAACTAGTAAATTAGTTCTAAAAAACATCTGCATCATTTGTTTGTTTTTTTTGGTTTTTTTTCATTTGACGTTTCATATGACTTTAAACAATGTTCGTCCATTGATTGATAGATAGAAGGTAAAGATATCTTACCTTTATAAGGCTGTCAAAAATTAGATTATTAGAGTTAAAAAAATAAGGATGATATCGGATGCTTCTGAATGAAGAGCATGTAGATCGTTTTCTAAATGTAGCACTCTTAGTGTTGTACCTGTAATTTTGAATCTAAAGTGGTATTGAACATGTTTAAAACAAGAAAACGGGACTTTGATAACAACCAATGAAACATATACTTCGTCATCTGTGAAACATAAATTCCTTTACGGCCAATAGACTACCAGTTAAGCAGCTTACCACACAAATCATGCAAATGGTGATACAAGCATGAAACTTTGTAAAAACATGCCTTTAGGTGTAAGTAATCATATTAGGGGAGTAGCCACGAAAACAAATCATCCAATCATGGCGGCCATCTTGGATTTTCGAAATGATGTCTTCACAGGGAACAGACATCATATGTATGGCCCGTTTTGCTTGTATTGTATCCAAAATGTTACAAAATGGAGTAAATCATTGTTATATAAGATAAAGTATCACTGTCGGTCAAATATCGGTCGATAACCCACTCCTGGTTTATGAATATCCCGAAGATGACTGTTTTATAACCCATATAAAGTCAGTCGTTATATTCCACAAATCTTCCACTAATCTTCGATTGCTACATTAGGTTCAATATGTTATGGACCAATAGAGGGAGTAATTTTATTCTGGTTAACCTTTTTGAGAGTTTATGTTCTCATTGTCATAAGAAGTGTCTCTGTACTTGTCTATCCACCGTTCATATTTTTAGTTTTTAAGTTTTATTTGCAATTCTGAACGGATATTGATTTGAAGGAATTCTATCCCTATTACTAACACAGTTCTATAATAATACTGTTGTTAATACATCGAATAACATAATTAGAAAAGTTATCTTGAATTTTTATACAATTTCTAGAATTTTACCTGTGACGTTTCTCTGTGTTGCGTAAATTTATTCATGTTACAGACACACACTCTTCGTGCACTTATCTAATAGTTGATTAGTTTCACTCGGTTATAGTTTGCTGTTGCATATATTTATTGCTCAGATAATATTTGCGTTATTGTTCTATAAGTCATTGTTGATTACTTTTGTTTATATAATAGTAACTTAGTTTTTGAAATGGCGTAAGGAATTCGCTTATCAGCTTCTTCAGCAGATAGTTGGGAAACTGATTGGACAAAGTGTTGTTTGTGTCATGCAGGAGGTCACAACAGACTTACTGAAATCGTCAGACAAATGATATACAATGTTAGGCAAATATATCCAAAATGCCACGTGCTATAATTTGTGTAGGATAAAGTTCAATAATACTAAACTTGAGAGAGCCCAGAAACGCAATATGTCACCGATACCATCTGGAAGTTCTAGTGATTGTACGTCTCCTAAACTTTTTAGGTGTACTCCTCGTTCTATTAATTGAAAGATCAACACCAAAATCCAGTTGAAAATGTGCATAAATGTTTCATTTCTGATAAGAGTGACCTTTATCTGTCTTCAGAGAGGCAATGACAATGAAACTAAACCAACGACTAGTGGATTGTGCAACAGCTCTTCAGGATAAACAACTGTTGGCAAAGTTGAGTAGTGGTGATGTTATAACACAAGTGATGAAGTATCACCAGTCTTGTCTCGCAGCTGTGTATAACAAAGAGAGAGCAAAGAGACAAACAGAGATCGAAAGCAGTTGCACACAGGAGGAAACTATAATGAAAGAAACTGCATTAGATGAGCTGGTCACATACATTTTTGAAACTCAAAGAAACTCTGAACAGTCGGTTTTGTTTCGATTAGCAGACCTGGCAAACCTGTACGAGGAAAGATTGGCACAGCTTAGTTCTTCTTCTGCACAGGTACATTCTACTCGACTGAAGGACAAGCTGTTGCAAAAGATGCCAGAATTGGAAGCACACCTAACGGGCAGAGATGTACTTTTGATGTTTGAAAAAGATATAGGATCAGCTTTAGCGTTTGCTTGTGATTATAATGACACCATGCATATGGCAAAGATGGCCGAAAGGATTCGCTGCCAATTAGCTACAACGAAAACAACATTTTCTTGATCCTTGGTCTCTGAAGATATCGATGATAGCATACCCCCACCTTTGTTACAGTTGGTGAAAATGATAGAACATGGACCTGATATCAAATCGCAGTTAGACAACGTTTCTACAAAGTCTGACTTAGCTATGGCCCAACTTTTAATGTTTAATTATCACCCAAACAGCCAAAATGTTACAGTACAACAAAGACATTCAGCTGATCGTGAGACACCATTTTGTGTGTATCTTGGACTGTTACTCTTTGCAAAAACCAGGAAAAAACATCTTATAGATACATTATTTCAACATGGGTTATGTATCTCTTACGATCGGGAACTAGCACTCAACTAGGTGAAGCTGTTGTTGAACGTTATTTAAATGAAGGTGTGGTATGCCCGCCTTTATTAAAGGGCAAAGTGTTTACTACAGCTGCAGTCGACAACATAGATCACAACCCAAGCTCAACAACATCAAAATCATCTTTTCATGGGACCGGAATCTCAACATCCAATTAAAGATAATATCGGCGTTAGAAGGGATGAGTAAATATTACCTGCACATGAACCAAAATTTGAAAAGGTACCTGCATGAACTCCCTGTTGCTTATATGAATATAAAACCTGCATATCTTAAAACAAAACCAGAACCTCTCATTCTGCCTGACGATATTACTAATAAATTAACCACAATTATGTATTCATGAGTTTGTAAAATGAGCATGAGTGGTTAAATACGATGAGGTTAACAAGTGAAGATATTAAGTCCGAAAATATTTCATAGTCAACTTTTCATTCTTCAGAGAGACGTGGACCAACTGTTGAAATGAGTCGAAGCTGCTTAATGCCATTATTTCAAGAACAAGCTCATTCAGTTGCTACCATAAAACATTCGATGGATAAGCTCAGGGATGTTGTGTCGTTTCTTAATCCTGGTCAAACTCCAGTGATTACAGCAGACCAACCGCTATTTGTTTTGGCAAAGCAAATTCAATGGGAATGGTGGGAATGAATACGGTGAAAACAATTTCGTTGTTACGTTCGGTGGATTATATATTGAGATGGCATGACGTGGGAAATATTTAATGATGTAACCGAGGTTTGTAAACGATTAAGTAAGAAACCTGTATTGGTCAGTGACGCTGATATGGAGTTGATAGAGGCATTTTTTGTGGTTATGTACGACAGAACTACAACAACATTTGACATCAACGAATCCAGACTTGAACTATTTGCACGCAAACATAGACAGTATGACACCATTCGACCTACTAAAGCTGCACTGCTTGATCATACCAAGCTAGCTACATACCGAGGTGGCCATGTATGGGGACAGGCAGTCTCACATGATCAACATCTACCTAGTCCTGGTGATTTAGGATGGGTTGAGGAGAACGCAGATGGAATGTGGATTCATCATTGGACACAATTAGCAGCAATTGCTGCATCTTGTCAGGAGTTACACAAATGTGGCTGCAAGAAAACATGTTTTAGTTATTGTTAGTGTTACAAAGCTGGCTTGACCTGTACAACATTTTGTTCATGTATCTGTTAAAACGGAATGCATCGGGAAATATTGTAGATTATTACACTAATCATTCCTTCAGCATGTCTAACATAATTACCGATATTTCAAACGGATATTTTGATCGTATATCTATACCACTATTATTTAACTCGAGTGTACGAACTTTTTCGACCCAAACCGGAAGTGGTGATTTTTTTTTACAATTGTTGTCTGTTTGACATATTTTCATATCATTTTATTGTATTTCAAATAGTTTCCATGACATATATAGCGTTGAAAATGGTAAAACAGTTTTTCAATCTCCACGATTGAGTAAAATGATGTCAATTTTTAATTCAAGATGGCCGCCGTGAAAAAAATCGAAAACATGTTGGCTACCCCTCTTATATGATAAACTACTTCCTAATGAATGTCTATGCCAAATCCCTTGCTTGTATCACCATTTGCATGATTTTGTCAAATTTCGGTACTAAGCCGCCCCGCTAAAAACATAAAAACTCTACCTATAGAAACGATAATTTTCTTGGTAAGACAGGTGTATGGGCTGAATTGTATTAACTCGTGAGTTGCATAAACGATATTCCCATTATTAACTCCGAGAGAAATTCTAAACGAAAAGTCATTCAGGAAATCATTAATGGCAATGGCAAAGTGAAAAGCCCAACCACATACAACGAATGGCCAATAACTTGGTACAGTTTTTTTTTTTTTTTTTTTTCTTTTGCAGATTAAAACTGGATTTGCAGCTAACTTAACCTCTCACTCGTATGGAGTCGCATCAAATTCAAATGACAGTACCCATGCGACATGTGTGAAATTTAGACTTCGGGGAACATAACATCGTATTTTCTGTATTCACATTTAACAAATAATATGCATATATAAACATATTACTAGCCTGTTTATGGTCGTTTATTGTCCTGTAATAACAATAGACATACACTTTACCAAATACATGGTTTCGCTTATGGTATTAATTCTGATCGTGATGAGGGATTTTTTTTCAATTAAAACCTGATCGACGTATTCCTGCATGCTAAACAGTAAACCAAAAGGGTCCGTCTTTTTTGTCAGAACGATACCATTGTTTTCAGAGATGAATATAATCAAACTGGATTGTATATTCAGATTTTGTTTAAATATATTTTGATAAATGGCCAGTCATATCGACTTAGGGCATCAGATCAGTCAATCTATATTTAATATACGAATCTCGTGATTGATGAAAAGACAAACTGTGATCAAACACTAGTAACCCGTATTTAACTTGATCGGACAAAAACGTGTTAACGCTATTTAAATGAGATTGATCGTTGTTTGATAAAGATTGACAAAAATTAAAAATTATATTTAATTCATTTCAATTCATATCAATTCATTTTAACGCCTGTCAAATAGATTTCTCTGCAGTCGATCAATTGAAATCAAGTTAGTGGTTAGTTGCGTCAAACTAATAGGCCACGCCCCTGTTAAGCTATTTCAAACATGCATTAATTCGTTTTAAACATGGATGAGACCCGGGATTTTTACAGGTAAATCACTCAAGCAAAACGACCTCGATGTATCTATCGTTTGGGCAAAATCAATTTGCGCCAATTGCAGTTTTTTGTTTCAAACTTTAAATGCGTACAGTCTTAGTAAAGTCGCATGTTTCACAATTTAAACAAGCGAATGAATAATAGGGCGCCCGAATAATACACGTGACATGTTCATATATAAGGAATTAAAATAAAAACATTAAAATATATATGCACAAGCGGTTTAAAAATGCAAAACTTGTGAATCTGTTGAAAATAAAATAGTTAGATATATAACATGATTTTGATTTGCTCAAATGCACTAGATCTTTATCGCATATATACATGCGTTTCAAAAATTGCAAAGTTCTATGAAAACTCGTGGCATGTAAGTTACGTGTGGTACTTTGCAACTATTTACAAAACTTTATGTATTCCTGTATATTTACCGTTTCTCTTTTTTTCTGTTTTACTATAATAATTCTTTATTCCGTAAGAAAATATACAGCTCATAGGATGAAATACATACACAAATTATACAGTTTACTATATTGTACTCGTATGTAAATGTAGACACGGAAAACTACACAGAAATTATTTATTGTGTACATAATTTAAATCGATGTATTTCATATTTTCGGTATTGACTGTAAAAAGTGCTTGAGTGCAGTATGAGTAAAATACAGAATTTACTCTACTTTTTTATATTTCTTTATTTTAGAGGTAAGCTGCTGGCCAAGTTTCACTTAATCTGTCGCAAATCATTTACTTCAATAACCAATCAAATGTATTCTGAAAGAAGTTGATTTGTTCTCTGTACGAGTACATGAAATATTTCTCACTGAACGTTATGTTTGCAATCGATGATCAAATACAAATCTACAGTATTTTTATGAAAGAGACTTAATAATATATTTTTTTATTATTATTCTACATATATTTGAAGGATCGAAATCAGTTCTACAAATGGATGTTATTTAAAGACTTGAAATTTTACAATTATCAAGTGCATCAATGAAATTTTTATCGACACACCAAACTTTTCCCTTTCATCGTGCATAGCTCATTTTCCGATTCACTTAAGGTTTCTAACGATCTTCTCACTTGTTCATTGCATTCTCACATATTGTAGACGTTTGAATAGCTATACATGTACATGTAGATGCCTCTGAAATTATATTTTTCTCGTTGGGTTGCTTGTCCATTAATTGACGTTTACGCTATATTCTTATGTTCGGTATTTGTGAAAACCGCTCATCTATCAATTTTACAAGAAATATAATACTTGTAAGTCAAGAATATCATTTTTTCGTATACGCACAAACATAAAATAAAATGAAACACCTTAAAGCGGTTTAAATTATGCAGTGCATTTTGAAAATATAGTTTTGAAAAACCGGTTATTTTTGTTTCATACTTTTTCTATCCCTTTTCTTAAAAATTAGGACACGTGTCACTGGTTAATATAGAATAAAATTAACGGTACCAATTTTCTTGCACCAGATGCGCATTTCGAAAATACATGTCTCTTCAGTGATTAGAATTTGAGCTGTTTTATAAGTATATATGATGGTGCCTCGTTTTTAAGGGATTGGAATCCTTAAAATAAATTTATCTATTCATCCATAATTTTATTTTTGTTAAAATACACTATAATTTCACTTTTTTTTAAATGATAACTTGTAATTACCGGAAGATTTGCAGATATTGACCCCCGTGCGTTTGGATTAGCATTAAAATGTTCCTGTATTTTTATAAGAAATACTTTATAACACAATCTTGGACTTGTACACGTATATATATGCATCTATAAGTCCAAGCAAGTGCATACAATAATGCATGTATGTATACGCATGAGTTTCTCGCTACATTGAAGACCCGTAATATAGGCCGTCCTCTTTTGTCTGCTCTATAGTCGGGTGTTTGTCTCTTTTATACATTCCCCATTTCCATTCTCAATTTTGTAATATACGACGGTATATTGGGGAGCGTCTAAACACCACCTAGGCCGCCTTGGTGCACTAAGCTCAAGAACCTGCACTAAGCCCATGATGGGATGGTGATATGAATGTAAAAAAGATACCATCGGACGCTGTTTTTCAATGAAGATAATGTATCTGATTTTTTTAATCATTAGAAATTGTAGTTAAGTCGTAATTTTGATTTTTTCTGTCATCAAAGGTTTTGTCCGATGACACGTGCCAGTAATTAACCAGGTTATAAAATCACTGATCCATGCAGAAATAAAGAAACATAACAAATACACGGCTTCCACCTTTTTGTTTGCCGTGTTATATAATTGTTTGTTTTTGTAGGATTTAAAACAAAACTTTGTATTTCTTTCTTTTTTGTGTGTATTTTTTTATAGGTTAATTATTTTGACTTTATGATACATTTTTGGAGGTTTTTAGTCAAACTTTATTGTAATTCGAAGTTGATGATTTTTGTAAAACGATTGTTTTAGGTGGTGTTTGTTTCGTTGTATTTGTAAAATTGTATGAAAGATTGGTTTGTCCTATAATAGAACATGGAGCAGGTATATGGGGTCAAAAAAAACATATTCCTGTATTAACTCTATACATAATAGGGCTTGTAGATTTTTTTCTCGGAGTACGAAAATATGCACCAAATGCTGCAGTTACTAGAGACTAAGGAATACCACCTATTTTTGATATAAACAGTGGAAAAGTATTATTCGTTTGTGGTGTAGATTAAATAACATGAGCTCAAATCGGTTAAATACAAAAGTTCACAAGTGGGCTGAGAGTGTGAGTATTAAGCATAAGTGTGTTAAAAACTGGATTTTCTTAGAAAAAAAAACCTTCTAGCTAAATTCAAGTCATTTATCGTGTCCTGAAAATATTGACACTAACTTTGTAATTTTTTTATGTCAAAATTGTTCCTGTAACAAATACCATGTACATGTACTTATATGAGGCTATGAAAGTAAATAAATGGAGTTTACAGAAATAAAGATGATAATGGGATAAGCACTTTAAATTACAGAATAAAGAGATGAAAATATAAAGAATAGATTAAATTATTCATGGTTGCTTAACGACCAGTTACAAATATTACACTCTACCCCTCCATGTTTTTGTCCATCTGATGAGTTAAGCCTATTTAAACTGATTCTTATAGTTCGTTTTTATGTTGTACATGTACTTTTATACCTAGACTAGGGGGAGAATAGGGAGCCCGCTAACAATTTTAACCCCGTAACATTATTTATGTATGTGCCTGTCCCAATTCATGAGCCTGCAATTCAGTAGTTGTCGTTTGTTTATGTGTTACATATTTATTTTTCGTTCATTTTTTTTTGTTATATAAATAAGGCGGTTAGTTTTCTTGTTTGAATTGTTTTACATTGTCATATCGGGGCCTCAGTTTTATAGCTGACCATGCGGATTTGGCATTGCTCATTGTTGAAGGCCGTACGGTGACCTATATTTGTTAATGTCTCTGTCATTTTGGTCTCTTGTGGACTGTTGTCTAATTGGAAATCATACCACATCTTCTTTTTCATATTCCTGTGCTTTTAAAATGCCCATTATAGACATATCATGATACATTAAGCTGAACATTTTAATTTATAAATATCAAATAGCGAACAATTTATGTATTTATTCAATAACGACAATGTTGCTGCAATAGGTGCCAAAAACATCAACAATATTTTATTGAAAAGAAACGGCATTTTATTTCACTTGTTCTTAAAGAAAAAGATGTTTAATTTCATTTAGTATATGGACACTGTAAATTTTGAATTTAAATGAGTAAACATTTGTTTATATTTATATATTGTGTCTTATACGGCTCTAATTTATCTTTTTAGATAATTGTTAAGTTCTGTGATTCTCATTTTATGTTTGTATGTGGTGAAACTTTGAAATAATAATGTGACGAAAAACGGAGAGGACGGTCGAGTAACAGGAAGAACTAGGAATGCCCGAACCTGACGACGACGAATGAAAGTGATGGCAATTTCCTAATACTCCTGTAGTACTCCGCTTTCTCTCAGGTTAATTCTCCAAGTATTGTTAAGTTTCAGGTAGTGTTGTCCTGAGAATGTTCCTGGTCACATAAATTATAAATGGATCCTTGAGTAGTGTATAACTAAAAGAAACTCGAAGTCTATGATAAGTTCAACTTGTATTAAAAAAAAAGCATGTGGAATATACGCAATTTAACAATGCATAGTATACGGACGGTATTACAATAAATTCACCCTGCAGACTACAAAACTCTTGTCTTCTCACTACCCTAAAATAATGCCTAACCCCCTATTTATACTCCCCCAATTAACCTGAATAATCATAAAACAATTAACTCTCTTAACCAATGAAAAAGTGACACATAACTTGGTAGGGCAAGTAGGCCACCTGGTAGGGCACTACAGCTCCAGTGGTAGGGCTGGTAGGGCACCTGGTAGGGCTCTGCAATCTAGGTCAACAAAACAGGATATGTCTGTCATTAATAGTTAAATAACAATTATGAAACAAAGAACAACCTTTAAAAACAGTGGGCTGACTAATTATAACTGACAACCATATATATGAATGATGAAACTTGTTAACCCCACCTTAAAAAAGAGCGAAGTAAATGATAACACTATTGCTATAACTGTAAATACATACAAAAACATATACATGATATAAATTCTTGAAAAGGGGGAGAATACCAAAATACAATATTCATTACACAGCTCCCCCTCTTAGCCCTGAACTTCCACTGTTCAGCAAGAAAAATGACACAATAAAAATGAATATGATACCTAATCATAATAATAATAAAAAAAAGATATGTGAGATAGTTTTAGGATTGAGTATTAACATATGATTTTGGCACGTTTAACATTATATAATCATGATACTTAATTATAACAAAAATATTTATCAATTGTCATGATTGTCAAATTCCCAATAAAAAAAAAAATATTTATACATTTAGTACGGAACACTTTTTGGCATTATATTTCTCTCTCTCAATAAAAAAAAACAACATAAATAAATGAAATTAATGAAAAATGTAAAATATGGTACCGTTTTAAGATAAAGGTGAATAAATTAGCACCGGAATGATAATTATGTTAGCACTGGAATGATACATGTAATTAAGTTCGCACCGGAATGATAATTATGTTAAAAAAAAATGTAATACTTAACACACTTAAATAAAATACATTATTCTGTTTCTCTAAAATTAGTATAAACACATCAAAATAAATGGAATGTGTACTCACATTATGCTTTTTGTATACGTGTAAATAAAACAGTAAAGCTATATAAAAAAAACAAACACAGGACGGTATAAATCTCCTTATACGACTAGAAATAAACTATATATATGGCACATATATGGACTTAGGACACCAACCATAGGGACCTAGGCACCATGAGAATCAAAATATGTATTAAACAACATTGACGCACCAAAAAGGGCATTCAATGTACAAAAATTCAACAACAACAAAGAAAAATAGATATAGAAAAACATGATAAACCCTTTTCTTTACATGTATACTTACACGTACAGTTACAAGTAAAATATAAAAAGTTCCATAAAAGAAAACTGTCCACGCACATAGAGCAAACAAAATAAGTCTCTAGTTAATCTATAGGTTCAACCGCAACTTCCGTCTTGCGCAAAGCCTCAGCATGGTCGCACAGCTCTTCCTCCATGTGGCGAATAAAGCCGCGCCAATCGAAACTTCTGGGATCATAATGAGTTGAAGTGGCGAAGTTGTGTTCCCTTCTCACTGAGGAAACTCCATTCTTAGTCGATCTAATAGTTATCAGTGACAAATTTACAATTTCTACACTATCTATATGGGATTCTCCTTCCTCATCTGAATTGCTAGCCGTGGTTTTACTATTTGAGTCAGAGATATAAATGTCATCAGGCTCCAAACTAGTTCCTCCTGATGCACTTGTCGGAAAATACGCGAAGTACAAACATTACGTTATATATATGGATTCAAAGCTGAAGTCAGTTCGTGCTGGACACAAAGGAGCCGTCACGAAGCTACTGGTGAAATTCGACGAGTTAAAGTCAAAAACAGACACAGAAGTTGACGAAGTGAAAGCCCTTGATGATGCCGTCACGCAGAAACAGAAAACATTGATTGACCTGAATAACAGACTTTTGGAACAGACATCGGAGGAAAATCTGGAGCAGGAAATCACCGACTCAGATGAGTATATGTACGAACTTGATTGTAAAATTAGACAAATTCGGTCCTTTGAAACAAATACTATAATTTCGCATGATACTGTTGGTCCTTCAACGAGCAGACTTAACCCAGACGCATATCATTTCACACCCGAAGCTAGAGTTGATATGAACAGATGTGCAATAGATTCTATGAACCAGCAGTATTCAATTCACGCCCCTGCAGTGCATATCCGTCCGTCAGAGAATGTCATCTTTCAAGTCCCGTCAGAACCGAGATCTACAAAAACTAATTACCATAGGCTTCCAAAGTTAGACTTACCCTATTTTAATGGTAAGTCTAACTTTGGAAGCCTATGGAAAATACGCGAAGTACAAACATTACGTTATGGTAACGTTGTTACCATGCTGCTTTACTCTGTGACGTTATATTATATGCATTAGCTATCACGACGATTAAACGTATCGAAAAACACAACGCATGATTTATTAAGATTCTTCAACAGCACTGCCACTGTGACCAGCACCCTCCTGTGCCGATTCAATATCGAACTCGGAGGCATCCTCCTGAAGGATTACTTCATCCACGAATTCCTGTCCCTCCGGAACCTCTGGACTGCTGGGTCCAGGGACATTTTCCTCCTCAGTTATTTTTAATTTTTTCTCTTGTGGGCCACATGTCTCGATGTTTTCTCTAAGGGTGTAACCCAAGTAAGCATCTCGGGACATACCCCTTGCTTCTTCTATTGTTCTCTTGTGAGTACTCTGTAGATGAATCAACAGGTACTCCCTCCGGAAAAATATTCGGTCGCAATTTGTCTCATTGCAACCGACATACCTTACATTGCTATTATGTACGGCGTTAATATGTCTTTTTAAATTTCTCCTGCTGGCATATTTTAAGTCACAGTAAGAGCAAACCACTTCTGGCATTTTGTATAAGGTAGAAATGTCCAAAAATCTCTTAGGCTTGTTAATGATTCTTGTTCTTGTATTTGTTGATGCGGAAATGGTCATGTGATTTCTAATTCGCGCGCTTGGTCGGGCTGGTCGGGTACCTGATTCCGGGATTCCCAAATTAGTCGGGCATGTATCAGGATGATTTTCACTTTCATTTGCCGAAACTGGTATTATTTCAGGGGGGTATATTTCTTTTTCTCCAATAATTCCTGGTAGATTTTCACTCACAAAACTATTTTCATCATCGAAGTCACCTGTAAACTTGGCTAAATCCGGGAATTCAACAGGGTGTTGCTCGGGCACATCGGGCATATCAGGACGGGCATTTGATTGATTAAACCAATCCATTTTTTTAGATCCCAAATACGGTTTTAAAATATCTCCATGAACAGTTACTTCTGGAGAATTCCTAGCACACTTTACTTTAAACGTGATGTCACTAAGTTTTTCAGTTATTACCCAAGGTCCAGTCCAATGACGAGCAATTTTGAGCTTAATCCCGGGAACATTTTTCTTTTGGTTTCTCCACACGTAGTCCCCGACATTATAGACGACTGGTCGAACTTTAGCATCAAAAATATTTTTCTGCCTCTCAGCAGCAGACTTTAAATTATTACGGGCTAATTCATGTGCTTCCCTTAATTTTTGTTCAAGTTTATTAACATACTCCGAAATAAAGTTTTCTTCCTCATTGTCATCCGAGACAGTTTCAGTCATTAAATTTAATGGAAACGACATCTCCCGACCATATATCATGCGATGAGGTGTAATACCAGTGCTTTCGTGGGGCGTTGCATTATAAGCCATAACAATATAGTCTAAATGTTCATCCCAATCTTTTTGGTGTTTCTTAATATACTTCGAAAGTATATCATTGACGGTCCTATTCATTCTTTCAATCATGCCATCAGATCTTGGATGGAGGGGTGTCGTTCTAGTTTTATTTATTTCTAATAATTGACATAACTCTCTAAAAATAGCACTCTCATATTGTCGGCTTTGGTCAGAGTGAATTTCCACCGGGCAACCATATCTCTTTACCCATGCCCTAAATAAAATTCAGCAACGGTTTCTGCTCGCATATCAGGCATGGCATAAATTTCTGTTAATTTCGAAAAATAATCCCCTACTACCAAACTGTACTTATTCTTATTAATCGATGTAGGAAAAGGTCCAGCAATGTCACTCGCTATCCGTTCAAATGGGGCACCAACTACATACGACTTCATCTGATGACGTTTCTTTGCCATCGGGCTTTTGCGTTCTCCGCATATTTCGCACTGCTGTATATATAACTTAATGGTTCCCTGCATATCTCGCCAGTAGAAGGGAGATAGCTTCGCCTTTTCATAAGTTTTCTTTATTCCTAAATGGGCACCTGTTCGAGCATCGTGTAAATACCAGAGAATAGGATCTACTAATGACTCGGGTACGCAAATCTTCCATCGGGCCTGTTGGGCCATTTCAACCCACTTCAAACACAATACATTATTTTTAATTTCCAAAAGCTCCCATTTGGCTAACCAAAATTTTAAATTCAAACCATAACCGCAAATTTCTTCCCAGGCGGGCTTTTCAATTTTATCTAACTTAAAGTTCAAAATTTTCCCTAAAATAATATCAGCTTCTTGTCGGGCTCTTACTGTCTCTAACCTCAGATCTATATTTGGCATCGGCTTTTGCTGGGCAATTTTTGGTCTGTTGCTCTTTCGTCCCCTCCTAACTAAAGGCGATTCTCCTGAATCAGGATTGACTACTACATCTGTATCGTTATTTCCTACACAGTCAAATCTTGGTCTCGTATGGTCATCATGACTATCTGAGTTTTCAGAAACTACGTCTATGCTTTTCTCATCGCCCTCCTTCATATATTTAATTTCTGTTTCGATCGGACCCTCGTAGCCATAACCCCAAGGCATCTCGCATTGTTTACAAAATTCCCCATTATCAGTTACTAGCCGCGACATCGCATCTGCGTTCCCATGGCGCACTCCTGGCCTGTGCTCAATTTTCATGTGAAATTGGCTCAGTTGCTGAATCCATCGATGTATCTGACCATCGGGCTTTCGAAAATTCTGAAGCCACGTCAGAGACCCATGATCAGTTCTTATACGGAACGGACGTCCTAAAGATAATGTTTAAAATACTTAGTAAAATAAACAACAGCTAGCATTTCTCTTCTTGTCACGCAATAATTGCGTTCCGGCTTATCCAAACACCTACTACCGTACGCAATAACTCTCTCTTTCCCGTCCTGAATTTGGGATAAAACGGCTCCAATGGCATATGCGCTGGCATCAGTATCCAGTATAAACTCGGACCCGTCAGCCTGCGGAAATCCCAATATAGGTGCCGAAATTAACCTACTTTTCAGTTCTAGGAAAGCAGCTTCTGCATCTTTGTTCCAAGCAAATTTCTGGTTTTTCTTTGTAAGGTCAAACAGAGGCTTTGCAATTTTCGAAAAGTCCTTCACATATTTCCTATAATAGGAAGCTAAACCAAGAAAACTACGAACTTGTGTCACTGTTGCAGGTCGTTTCATATTCTTAACTGCAACAACTTTAGCTGGGTCGGTTTTAACCCCTTCAGTGGACACAATATGCCCCAAAAAGGATATTTCTTTTTGCAACATATGACACTTCTTCGGCTTTAACTTCAGACCTGCTTCTGTAAGTCGACCAAAAACTTTCTGAAGATTCAAAAGGTGTTCTTGGAACGATTTGCCAAATACTACTATATCATCGAGATAGAGTACAGCAACCCGCCACTGTAACCCAAACAAGGTCTTTTCTATAATTCTTTCAAAAGTACTAGCCGCATTACAAAGTCCAAACGGCATAGTCGTAAACTGGTACAGCCCTCCTCTAGGGGTAGCAAAAGCAGTCTTCTGTTTATCTTCCTCTACCATTGGCACTTGATGGTAGGCCATGTCCAGATCTAGTGAGGAAAACCACTCAGCCCCTCCTAGAGTATCTAAATTTTCGTCTATCCGTGTTAGGGGATAGGCGTCCTTTATGGTCTTTTCATTAAATTTTCGGTAATCCACGCACATCCGCCAACATCCATCTTTCTTCTGTACCATCACAGCTTGTGATGACCACGGGCTTTCGGATTTTTCAATAAGACCTTTCTGTTCTAACTTCCTAACTTCGTCCTCCAATGCCTGCCTCTTGTACATTGGAATCCTCCTAGGTGGTTCTCTAATGGGCTTATCGTCTCTAAGTTTTATCTTGTGAGTGCCCATATTGGTTCGACCAACCTCACCCGGTTGGGCAAAACATTCCTGATGGGCGTCTAGAAAATTCTTAAACAATTCCGCTTGTTTTTCATCTAAATTCCTACAACCAATCTCAAACATTGGACGCAGGTGCTCAGGTATATTGCCTGTGCTCCTTGTAGCGTCCACTTCAACCTCACAAATGTTCGACATTTCATTCATATCTATAACCGGCCCGACTCGACACACGGGCGTAAACAATGCCAGGTGTGTATGCCTATATACAATAACATCTGAAGAGCCAGGGTTATACACTCGGGTATACACCACTCCATCCGCTGAATCAAATAACGTTTCTGCCAACGCCAGCCCAAGCCGCTCCAGAAAAGGGCGCTCGGGCGTCAAAATACCCAAGGAGCTGGATGCACTACGATATTTAGCCTTGTTCGTTAATCCCGACTTGATTATAGCTTCATGTCTCGGTGGTACCATAACTGTCTCCAACGCTATAACCCTCCTAGATTTGGTCTCTTTTGACCCTTCCAAAGGTATTCTCTTACCTTTAATAACAAAACTGGACTCGTCATGGTCCCAGGTACAACGATAAGTCGAGATGAAATCCTCTCCTATTAAGTTGTTTCTCACTCCTCCAACAATAACCTCATGTTCGAAAACATTCTCACCAAACGTGATCATCATCTCCGCTTTGCCAAGACACCGCAGCGGCTGTCCGTTAGCGGCTACAAAATGACTGTCAACTGGACTTAACATGGGTTTGTCCAGTATTAAGTCAAACGTTTCATTGGTGATGAAGGTACTCATGGCACCAGTATCTATTTTCCATTCGACTGTCGTGCCCTCGATCTGTCCTTTCACAACCATATTAGCAATTCCTCTTACTTTAACTTTCGGGGAAGGACTATCAATAGGAGTTTCAGGTTCCCTGGGCGTATCAACTACATGACCGTCACTGCTACTCGTTTCTTTTACAATAACCTCTGAATCTTCTTTAAACTTCACCTTTCTCCTCTTCCTCCATCTTCTCTTTACTTTTACATCAACTTCTTTATTAGGCCTCCTTTGGGTAACCGATACTTGGCCCTCAGTATCGGTCACATCTAGTTTAACGGACTCGGCTCGGCTCCAACGGACAATGATGCCGGCTCTTGCTGTCCGCCTCCATGGTCTGTTTGACTTCTACCAAACTGTGGGGCACCTCCCCTACCTCTCATAAAACCTCGATTAAAGGGTCTCCCTCGGAACCCTCTACCATTATTATTCCAATTATATCTTCCTCGGCTGGCGCCTCTATTATATTCATAATCATTTGTTTGCCCAGTAGAACCCGCCCTTGGAGGTTCACCGGCATCTATCATCATATTATCTCTATGTCTCACTTCATATATAGGCCTATTAACAGGCTTATCTTTAACTAAATCCTTTTCTCCTACTCTTAAACATTCCTCTTGCATTGCATTTATAACTGCTTCTTGCAAATTTTTAGGCCTTGTCCTTTTAACTGCCAGGCGAAAGTCTTCAGACTGACCGCACTTGTCCAGAAAAGCTTTCACAGCATTTTCTTCAACTATATCAGGATTCCCAGGGTAAGCTCTCCTGCATAGATCTTCAAGCGCCTGTCCAAAATCTCGTAAAGACTCTTTATCCCGCCTTCTTCTCATCTTAGCTTCGGCTATGTACTTCTCCTTCATGGCTGTATGGCCAAACCTTTCCTCCATCTTTTGTCTCAACCTCGTATAATCTCGCTGAAATACCAATGGCAACCCGTATGCAAAAGTTTCGGCTTGTCCTCTAAGAGTGCTGAGGAGTACCCGTCTTGATTTTTCAGGATCCCAAGAATTGAGCTCGGCGATGTTCTCGAAATACTGCAGAAATTCATTCCAGACGTCTTCGTTGACCCCGGAGAATGTTCTACGGACAGGGTATTCCGTATGATGTGATGATCCAGAACGTGGGATACTAGCTGCCATATAAGATGGAGCCGAAGCATCCTGGTGTGACACCAGCGAAGGGACACACCGTTCACGCTCTGCCACATCGTTCGCATTCCCCACCATTTCAGCTCCATCTGCACCTTGTGAGGGCTTCGACTGCCTTAATAAAGGAATCGAGGCACCAATAGTACAATCTTCTCTATCGCATGGTTGATCACGGTTTTCACTAACGCATTGATCCATATTTATATCCGGGAATATACCATCCTCATCATACATCAAGTCAGTCATATGGCGTTCACCGTTCTTACTAGAGCGCCAAACAATCTTGATGCCTACCGTCGAAACAAGGAGTCCAATAATTATAAAAAGACCAGTCATTACATATTCCTGGGACCTTCGGACTACCTTATTCTCTGGGAAATACACCCACACAAAAATTACACAGCCACTGCATACAACAAGAAAGCAAATCCATACAGACCAAAACCAACCCCAACTACATTTGGTCTCCAAACCATTGACCGCACCAACAACTTCCATACTCTGGTAGCTCCTGGGTGACGAATGCATAAACTTCCGAAAACTCGGGTCGCCAGCTTTCTTCCCAGAGTGTTCGTCCAGAGGAGTCATGGGGAATGGTGAAACCTCAACTCCCGAGTCTGCAGGTGAAAATAATCTAGATCTACAGTTATCTTGCCTTACCCCGACGGACCTTGGAGCCCGAGTAGATGACCTCCGCATTATCCTTGGAGTTTCCATGACAATAAATCCAAGAGAAAAATATCACAACTGAATGTCATTAAAGTTATCAAAGTCACTCAATAAAAATCCCACCGCTGCCACCAATGTGACGAAAAACGGAGAGGACGGTCGAGTAACAGGAAGAACTAGGAATGCCCGAACCTGACGACGACGAATGAAAGTGATGGCAATTTCCTAATACTCCTGTAGTACTCCGCTTTCTCTCAGGTTAATTTTCCAAGTATTGTTAAGTTTCAGGTAGTGTTGTCCTGAGAATGTTCCTGGTCACATAAATCATAAATGGATCATTGAGTAGTGTATAACTAAAAGAAACTCGAAGTATATGATAAGTTCAACTTGTATTAAAAAAAAGCATGTGGAATATACGCAATTTAACAATGCATAGTATACGGACGGTATTACAATAAATTCACCCTGCAGACTACAAAACTCTTGTCTTCTCACTACCCTAAAATAATGCCTAACCCCCTATTTATACTCCCCCAATTAACCTGAATAATCATAAAACAATTAACTCTCTTAACCAATGAAAAAGTGACACATAACTTGGTAGGGCAAGTAGGGCACCTGGTAGGGCACTACAGCTCCAGTGGTAGGGCTGGTAGGGCACCTGGTAGGGCTCTGCAATCTAGGTCAACAAAACAGGATATGTCTGTCATTAATAGTTAAATAACAATTATGAAACAAAGAACAACCTTTAAAAACAGTGGGCTGACTAATTATAACTGACAACCATATATATGAATGATGAAACTTGTTAACCCCACCTTAAAAAAGAGCGAAGTAAATGATAACACTATTGCTATAACTGTAAATACATACAAAAACATATACATGATATAAATTCTTGAAAAGGGGGAGAATACCAAAATACAATATTCATTACAATAATAATGATAAAATATTGAATCTAAAAATATTCAGAAACTATAAACTTTTCTTAAATTTATACTTGAGTCAGAAAATTAAAACCAGCAGTGTCAAAAATATTTTTTTAAGCTGACAAATATTTTACACTCAGCGGCATTCAATATCATTGACATACTATATAGCACTAATCGCAATATACATGTACATATATTTTGGAAATCCTATCAGTAATCTCTCTATTGAAGATGTTGAAATCTATGTATTATAATTATTCGCTTATTAGGCAAATTCATATTCTACAAAGATATTTTCAATCATTTTAGTTTTGATAAATACCATTACAAATAACATATTTGTCTCAGTCTCCTGTGTGAGGATATTCGATTGATAAAAAAACAATAAACAATTTAAGGTCGTCAGGTAAATGTGGATTACGGATTAAGATGTTAGATGTCAAACTTGAATTAACAAACTGAGGTGAATTTAACCCGAATATGTAGTTTCTCTTCAACAGTGTTTTAATTCCAAGTTCCTTATTTTCATTTAAACTAAATCAATTATATAGAATGATAGAAAGATTCGGAACTAAAGATAGTCACAATTAAAAATATGTATTTTGAAAAAAAGACAAAAACCGCCAGATCATATCTGATTTAAATCCAGGGTCCGTATATGCATCTTCTGACATCAGACTCAGACTTCTCTTGAACTGAATCTTAATGTGCGTATTGTTATGGATTCACGTTTGTACATTGGCTAGAGGTATTAGGGGGGGGGGGGCGGGTGATATCTCATAAACATGTTTAACCCCGCCGCATTTTTGCGCCAGTCACAAGTCAGGAGCCTCTGACCTTTGTTAGTCTTGTATTATTTTAATTTTGGTTTCTTGTGTACAATTTGGAAATTAGTATGGCGTTTATTATCACTGGACTATATATATATATATATATATATATATAGCCATGTATCACCATCATTGATGGCGATCCGATGGATACATCTGTTGTAGGGTTGTCACTGACTCAGACGTACTTATGAATATAATTATTTTCTGTGACTGTATCTTACATTAATTTGTAGGATCCTTTACTATAGATAATTTAGCTGATCTGTAACAATAACATCTTCATGCCTTATATATCATGTACTGTAGTACGCCGCTAGATTAAAACTGACGTGGAAAGGTAACACATGCCCACCGAAAGCTCTTTTATTGAGAGCCCAGGTGGTCGTGTGGTCTAGCGGGACGGATGCAGTGCAGGCGATTTGGTGTCACGATATCACAGTAGCATGGGTTCGAATCCCGGCGAGGGAAGAACCAAAAATTTGCGAAAGCAAATTTACAGATCTAACATTGTTGGGTTGATGTTTAGACGAGTTGTATATATATATATAGTATATATTTGTTTAGGGGCCAGCTGAAGGACGCCTCCGGGTGCGGGAATTTCTCGCTACATTGAAGACCTTTTGGTGACCTTCTGCTCAGTGTTGGTTTTTTTTCTTTGGTCGGGTTGTTGTCTCTTTGACACATTCCCCATTTCCATTCTCAATATTACAATGGTACGTAAATTAAGATTTTATCCGAAAAGACGGATTTTTCTACATGTTCTACAAAAAAATTGTACAACTATTGAATATTGTAAATGCTTAATGCATAAATGTCCAGTGGTCGTGTCAATGAAAGTATCCTAGGATATGTCCTAAGATAGGTCTTAGGACATTATTTAGGATGGTCTTAGGACGTGTCTAAGACATGTCTTAGGATGTAAAACAAAGCTGTCCTAGGACTGTCCTAACTACGATGGTCCTAGGACCAACCTAAATCATTTATTTAATTGAAAATATATGTAGAGATTTGTATGACATAGAATGAATTGTATTTTATATGTAAAGAGAGGGAGGATGACTCTTATATAGAAAACAATTTACACAAAATAAAAGTTTAAAGTTTTTACGGAATACTAATAAATACGTTATAAAATATGATAAAAGATATAAAAGAATTTAATACGAAAACAAAAGTAAATGATCACAAAACTTTGTGATATTCGTGCTGTAATTTTAGTACATACACTAGTTTTGTCCTTAGGTCCCCTCGATTTCATTACATGTATCGAATCAGGATTAGGTAAAAAGAGAAGTAAACTTTTTCCCATATTTGAATTATTTAAAATATGTTGCTTATGAGGATAGTATTGTTTAGGCTTCAAAAAAGGCAGCACGAAATAATTTAATATAATACAATTAAATCTTTAACAAACATTAAACAATATTTTTTTATTATTAATTTTATCTAATGATAGTTTAATATTGTATTAGTATTTTTAGTATTGAGTTTATGCCATATTTGTTGTTTTTATTACATTTTAGGACATCGTAACTTTTAGGACTATCCTAACTTTAGGACCAAGTTTAGGACATATCTTAGTTTAGGAGACTTTCGTTAACCCGACTGAGGACTAAGACGTGTCCTAAGACCATCCTAAGACATGTCTTAGTCCTAGGACAGCTTCGTTGACACGGCCCCAGATCCAGATCGAACTTGCTTTGCTTCGTCGAAAGTACGAATATAGAAAAATCACAGATTTATATTACAACTCAAAGGTCCTAGAGCAGTTGCAGAAATCATCAGACTTTGTTTATTGTTAGTTATTTGTACATGTATAACTATAATGCGAACCCGGGGCTGTGTCAACGGAGCTGTCCTAGGACAAAAACATGTCTTAGGATGGTCTTAGGACACGTCTTAGTCCTAAGTTGGGTTAACGAAAGTCTCCTTAAATAAGATATGTCCTAAATTTGGTCCTAAACTTAGGATATAAAATTAGGTGTCTTAGGATAGTCATAAAGGTTACATCGTCCTAAAACGTAATAAAAACAACAAATATGGCATAAACTCAATACTAAAAATACTAATACAATATTAAACTATCATTAGATAAAATTAATTAAAAAAAATATTGTTTAATGTGTGTGAAAGATTTAATTGTATTATATCAAATTATTTCGTGCAGCCTTTTTTGAAGCCTAAACAATACTACCATCATAAGCAACATATTTTAAATAATTCAAATATGGGAAAAAGTTTATTTCTTTTTTTACCTAACCCTGATTCGATACATGTAATGAAATCGAGTGGACCTAAGGATAAAACTAGTTTATGTACTATAATTACAGCACGAATATCACAATGTTTTGTGACCATTTACTTTTGTTTTCGTATTAAATTCATTTATATCTTCTGTAGTATTTAATAACGTATTTATTAGTGTTCCGTAAAAAAAACTTTTATTTTGCGTTAATTGTTTTCTATATAAGAGTCATCCTCCCTCTCTTTATGTATATAGGTTATAAAATACAATTCAATCTATGTCATACAAATCTCTACATATATTTTCAATTAAATAAATGTGTTAGGATGGTCCTAGGACCATCGTAGTTATGACTGTCCTAAGACAGCTTTGTTTTACATTCTAAGACATGTCTCAGACACGTCCTAAGACCATCCTACATAATGTCCTAAGACCTATCTTAGGACATATCCTAGGATACTTTCATTGACACGGCCCCCGAAGTTGTGAAATAGCAACTAAGCGTGAATTCTTTGGAAAAGCGACGGTTCTATGAAAATCTATTGTCAATTTCAAGTTCTGTTTCGACATCATTATAATATATGTCACTGGGCGTTAAAATTTAATCCTTTATTTCGTCTTCGTCTTCGTCAAATAGTGCTATTGGTTTCTGCCGAAAAAAATCTTTCAAAAAGTTGTAACCTTTGGAACTTTTTCAGATAATTTGACCACATGACAAGAAATTATATACAATAAACATTGGTCACGCACGATAGATTCTGATGTTAGACACGTACCGTTACAATACCCAGTTTACACGCATCAGCGCACAAAGGTTTGTCGAATAGGCCAGTTGATTGGAGGAAAGTTACCAAAAACCACGCCTACCTTTAACTATTATCCAATCAAACGCCTTTGACATAAACATAAATAATACATGGGTAATATTACAGAGATTTTGAAAAAAGTTGAGACTCTAAATTCTAACTTAAAAGTATAGATTAATGCTCGTAATGCATTTTCGCAATTTACATTAAATTTTATACATACTTTCACCTATCTAGTGAGGAAAAAATACAAATTTAAAACAATTGCAAATTACAACTATTTTAAATTATAATGCAGAGCAAGGACGTATATTAGTTATCCGTCCGTCTGCACAGTTTGTGATAAATGGGTGTCAAAATGTATTAAACAAAAACCCAAAGACCAGTTTCAAGAAGAATTCTTTGCTTTTATTGTAGAATCGCATAAAACATAATGTTGTCGTATTTTCAAAAAGATTTATCAATTTGTCACAAACAACATTGATGACGACTACCATTACATTATGAATTGTAAAACATTTAAACTATAGAAAAAGAAGGAAATGTTTAAGGAACTACTGTTAGTCAAACCCTTATATCTTTAAAGCTGTTCAACAGTTAAACTAATCAAATATTGTAATATTAGAAAAACTATGTAAAAGTTATAAATGTGAAAGTCAGTCCTCCAAATTTATTTAATTGTATCGTTTACACATGCATGTAATAATTTTACCTTATAGTTATGCTTATGTATGTTCTTGATAACTAGCAATTGAAGTTTTATGAGAAATAAAGTATTCGTATTCCTTTAAACCATAAATGACAGTACACGAAGACCGCCTACGGGTAAAGTACAAGTGAATATATCACAAAGATCATCCGTACGCGTCCTTGTAAATGCAAAACTCTGGATTTTCTTTGATAATTACCCGAGAGGTTATAAACGATCTAGAAAAGACTTCAAAAGGTGTTTGCCAAAAATGAATTGAAATAAAAGATTCTTGTGTAGACGAGTTACAACATTGCATAAGCATGATTAGGAAATTTGAACATAAAATGTAAGTGCACATCTTTCTAGTGGCAATAAAACACGCATATTGAGTTACGTAGACGAAAAAGAATAAGTACATTCATAATGATAATGATGTAAATTTACGAAATTATAAGGTTATAATTAGAAAACAATCTAAAACACGATTCGTCATTCCCCATGTATATAGATTAAAACAGAATTATAATTTTAATTCTTAAATTAAAGTCTGAAATTCAAAAGGAATGTTTCAGATACTTGACAGTTCAGCGAACAATATTACATGAAATGCACGATGATATTGACCGAAAACAAAGGTGAAAGATTCAAATTGTAAAATCAGCCGCTGAACGGTAGAATTTCTATCAATCATTCAACGATAAAAAAAAAAAAAAAAAAAAGACTATTGAGTGTAAAAGTGTGATAGAAATACTTTTAATTTATTGAAATGCCTGTTAAATTTTTCCAGTCATTGGTTACTAGTGATTGTCAATCCATTTCGATATTTCATAGCACTTTTACAAATTCTGAAAAAAATAAAATAAAAATCTAATATTCCCATGGGAAAATATAGTTTCCCATGAGAAGAAATTTGTCCCGCACAGTGTTCAACTCCCCAAAAAGGGAGTCTAACCAACAAAGAAATACTTTATCATCTGTAGATTGATTTTTATATATGAAACGATGTGTATTGATTTTACTTGGTTCAATGTTCAGTGCAAGTATTTTATATATGCGCAGGTCCTGAGACAGAAAATCAAATTATTCATTCACTTATGGTCTTCAAAAATAACGATTGCGGGATGACGGACAGGAAGACTTCAAACGTAACAGTGTGAACTAGCTGTCAGAAACTTAAGTACTCTCAGATCCTTTCTTGCTATTGTCGTTTTGTTCTTCTGGTAAACAAGTGATTCTTTCATTGTTGAAGACTCTCTATCGACTATAAAGATGAACAGGAATAAAACGCTGACCATTGATAATTTGTATTCTTGTTAAGCTCTGACTTTGTGTTCGATAAGGTCCCGTGGATTTTTACTCCATATTCCATTATTTTCTATAAAGGCGTCTGTCTTGACAGTAAGTTGACACGACTTAATACAAGTTAAACCCTTAAATGTAAGACACCAGATGGAAATACTCAAAAAGGAGAGCCAGTTTGGTATTCTGTAATGTTAGAGTTCAATTCTTCATGAAGAAACGACTATATGTTTTCTGTATTCAGCATAGAATCATATCTTCTAAACTATATTTTTCGCACAATGTCTGGATATTGGTGGACATGCATCATTGCGAAACCAGACATTTACAAATGAAAATTAATACTTATACTATAGCCATTTAGTAGGAAAGTAAATGCACAAAAGACAAGTAGTTCAGAAACATGCATGGATCACGCAAAATTATGCAAGGGCGACACCGGAGTAATGGGAGTTTGCTTTTTGCAAGACATTCGCCGTGAAAACAATTTGATATGAAGACAAGCCTTTGTTTCAACTTTGTTTTAAAATTTCAAACATGAGGCTGTTACGGCCCAGGTCAATGTTCTTAAGCAACACATATTTTCCTTTCATTTTGCTGTTAGCTTTCTGATATAAATTTTTACATATTATAGACTGTTATGATTCTTTTTTTCAATTTCAGTTAAACACTATATCTGATTTGCTTTTAAATAAATTTTTACATGTTTAAATGTCTTTTTCTTTTTCTTCATCTTTTTGAAACCCTGGTTTTGTATTACCACTGACCAGTTCAGTAAAGAAACAGCTGATTCATGTTTGCATAAATGTGTTTGTAACCAATCTAACATGCTATTATTTCCTTATTTTTTATTCCGTGTCTATAGATAGTCTTCATCGGGGAGGCAAGATTTATTTTGTCTGTTGGTTGCTTGACAAGACAAGACAAGACAAGACAATTTATTACAACTTAGGCACACGTATGGTGCTACAAGAGGATAACAATTATACATTAAAAATTACATACATACTTATACATTTACAAGAAAGTCGCACAATAGATTAATAATTGATATCATACAATAAAACTGAAATATATTTGGTTGATTTGTTTGCAAAATTCTTAATTGCAACGTGGTTAGAAATTATTGTAACATGCTATGAATTATGAAAATATTTTTTCAATATGTCTTAGAAACATGCACACTTTTGTTAGCACTGGCACGTTACAGTGTGATAATAGACCAATAAATTTCAATTGGGAAGGATTTTTTATGTAATATGTAGGTATATACCTTTCTCTTAAAGACATAATTTGTTTATTGGAACATACAAAAAAATAATGATATTCGTCACCAATGGTATTTGAATCGCAGTGACAGCATATACGATTTTCTCTTGGTGTATTTTTCCACCGACCAACTTCTATAGGGATTTTGATGTTTGAACATCTAAATTTACTGTAGATGTATCGATCTGCCACTTAAAGATTGAGTAAATATGGCTCTAAACAAAACATTGTTTTGTATGAAGCATAAAACACACCTCTAGATGAGTTTGTCATATCAGCAGAAAGGCTCTGTCCGAATTGGTCAACCAATCTCTGTTTTATTTCTTTTTTAATATCCGAACTTTTGATATCACCCTGTGCATTCCAGACAAAAGAAAATCCTGTATCATCTAAAATTTGTTTCACGGAAGATAACCATTTAAATGAGTATTGGCCTGAGTTATGTAAGTTATACATTAACTGATACAAGATCCCAGATAATTTGTTACTACTGCTTTGGCTAGCGTAAGCTAATCGATTTACCTCACATTTTGAAGTTGGATGGAGATTGTTTTTAAATAAATGCCGTACCTTTGTACTTTGGTTTCCTGTCGGATTTTTCTCAATTTTAAATTGGAAAGTTTTATCATTAGTTTTGCATACTAGTAATTATTATTTTTGACTTGCAAATGAACGATTAATAAATCTAGTCCCATGTGTGCTAGCGAAATGTCTTAAGTGTAATCTCGGAGTGTAATTTTTATTTCAACTTTTACGTTTGCATCAGGACGACCTAAAAAACGAAAACTTTCTTTTTTTCAAGAATGACATTCGTTACTTCAAACAAAGATCGCTTTTATCTTCTTTTTTTTTGCAGTAAAAGACCGGTTTCTTTAAATAAAAAAAACTTTCATACAATCGACTGAACGAATTATAAGCTTCGGGAAGGTCAAGGATTATAGCATATTTTTCGTAATTCTGAAAAATTCAATGGTCGAATTGAAGCTTAATACCTACAAAAAAATCTCAATGAGCGAATAGACTTTCATTTTAGTAATCTCTGGTGTATTTATGATGGCTTGGTTTGAAGTGACAACAGACGAACTATGCTTACTAGTGCTGCATAAAAAAAACATGAGGATATGGTTTGTCCTTTATTACAAATTTGACTCCAATAAGGATAATTTTTGTCTCATAGAAAAATCGGTATTTTTTACCGATAATTTATTTTTCGATTTTTATCGGATATAATAGTTATTTTGAAAAATGCAAACCGGATAATTATTTATTAAAGTTTCGTATGCATCATAAATCAAGCTCCGGCAACTTTTGACTTGTTCTAATATAAATAGTAATGATTTTCATCGGAGAAAAAGATAGATATTTTTGTCGTGATTGGAAGAATCGTAAAAGTGTTATTTTTCTAAATTCTGTTTGTTTAATTGGACATCGTAGTTTTAATTTGATTTCTTTTTGCCGAACTGGACATGATCTTCGTCAATTTTATTATTCAACAGTATCTGGTTTTTCATTACAAGCTTTTTCAAATACCAATATACAGCAAGAGAATGAATATATGTTGCTTCCCGGAAATATAAGACACATCGATTTAAATTATGTACACAATAAATAATTTCTGTGTAGTTTTCCGTGTCTACATTTGATTTACGAGTACAACATAGTAAACAGAAAAAAAGAGAAACGGTAAATATACAGGAATACATAAAGTTTCGTAAATAGTTGCAAAGGACCACACGTCACTTACGATAGATACATCGAGGTCGTTTTGCTTGAGTGATTTACCTGTAAAAAGCCCGGGTCTCATCCATGAATACATGTTTGAAATAGCTTAACAGGGGCGTGGCCTATTAGTTTGACGCAACTAACCACTAACTTGATTTCAATTGATCGACTGCAGAGAAATCTATTTGACTGGCGTTAAAATGAATTAATATGAATTGAAATGAATTAAATATAATTTTTAATTTTTGTCAATCTTTATCAAATAACGATCAATCTCATTTAAATAGCGTTAACACGTTTTTGTCCGATCAAGTTAAATTCGGGTTACTAGTGAAAGCTATTGTTCTTCTTATAAAAACATCAATATAGCAAATCTGTTTACCAGAAGAAAAAAAAATATGAAAATAAAAAGAAATTTCATTTTTTTCAAAGCTTTAATTCTGTTTTAACATACATGTATGTTGAAAATCTATTTAGACGACTTATATCTTAATTGCTATAGCGTTCATTGAATATATTGTTAAAGCTATATACCCCAGTGAAAGTTGGATTTATCTAAAACAGCAAATGTTTAATCTTATCATAGTCGTACATTATATATACTGTTTTTTATTCCAACTTAATTTTTTTTTTTCTTTGTTTTCAAAATTCCAATAGGGAACATACCTTTTATAATTGTATAAATTAACCAATTGTTCAGACGTTTCGGCCATTGGCCTTCTTCAGTTATTTTTTTTTGGCAACATCGTGGAAAAACTGTTAATTCTTTATGAAGCAGATATCTTAAAATCGAATTTGATAATTACAAGAGTATTGATAACACTTTACCACCCTTGTCCATACAGGGGGGAATGCATGAAATATGCCAACATTTTTATAAAAAAAAAATGTCTTTGTCAAAATTTAAAAATATCCCACATTTTTAATACAAAACAAATGGAAAATTTAAAAAAAAAGGAAAAAATATTGCAAATCTACAAAAATTAAAATAGACCAGATTCTAAATTTGAATTTACTCTTCTCATTTAACCCCTCCAACACTGTACAACACATCAATATACCATCGTTCGAGGAACATAACACTTATTTCATTACATGTATGTGTTATGTTTTTTGTTTTGTTTATAAGACTAAAGAATGAGCAACACGAACATCTGCCAAAACTGGAGATGATCTCAGCTTTCATGATAAGCAATTATGTACTGCTCCACATATTGTACCTGTCATGACTAAGTGATATTACTATGACAAAACAAAGACATATTCATACAATATCGGTATCATGTATTAGCAAGTGTTTGACAATTGACTGGATTTCTATAAAACTTCTGTCACTTCTTTCTGACATAACGTAATTGCTTATCAATGTTTGATATCTTAATATTATTATGGTATAAAGTTTCAAGAACAAAATACATCGAATTATTTATGTCTATACCAATATGAGAGCGCATTTGTTTACATAATGATGAATCCAGTTTCAAATTGTTGATATACGTAATAATTGAATGGTTGCAGTTGGTTTATTGTTAATGTCAAACTTAAGCATTCTTGCGTTGACTCTAAAATGTTAACCTGGACATGCTTCATTCTCCAATATATATTCGGTATAGTGTTAATAGTTATCAAAAGTACCAGGATTATAATTTTATACGCCAGACGCGCGTTTCGTCTACATAAGACTCATCAGTGACGCTCAGATCAAAATAGTTAAAAAGCCAAATAAATACAAAGTTGAAGAGCATTGAGTTAAACCATTTTAATTGACTTTTAAAGGAAATTGGAAACAAGTGTCTGCAACATTTTCCTATGAGTGATATTTGTTTTCACAGTAAATGATGCTAATGACATCGTAAAGGTTTTTTTTCATAAAATCAAACTTGAACACTTTTCACACTTGTCGACATGTTTTCATTTTTGATAAGGTTAGTAGCTGAATCAGATATGGTATATTTATCTTCACTTGGATTAATTTGAGTTTTTTCTGTGTTATCGTTACGTTTTTTCCTTCGCTTGCCATACTTTCTGACATATTTTATACTCTTGACAGAATTATACAATGTCTTAGCATCACTAAGAACGATGGTACCTAGCGAAATACAAAGAACCAGTACTCCAATGCCACCGATCGCTTTTGCCGAGGGTCTGTTGTCCGCAGCACTTATCTTCTTGCTCCTCGCTGAAAATTTAAAAAAAACAAAAAAAACTTACATGTAATATTTTGACGTAAACTAAAATATTATGATATAATTATTCAACTACCAGAGATGTCTGGATTTCGCTGGTGAGACAGCTTCCTACATGTACCAACAACAACCATGTGACAATTGGAATATCTATATATCATCGTCCTGTCCGTTTCGTTATGCATGGTTAAAACCATACTATCCTAGTAGCTCATTTTTCAGGTAGAACACGTTGTAAATAAGGATGTTCCTAATATCGAAATGCACACGAGCATAATTAAGATGGTGCCAAAATCACCTTACTATAATTAATTTGCCTAGGTTAATTTTCATAAATTTTTTACAAATATTTCTAAGACCCTTTGATAAAATATATAAAAAAAAAATCATTAGCCGTTAGACAATCTCTAATTTTGAGCATTGAGAAGCATACTATTTTTCTACAATAGAACATGATTAAAACGTTCAGCTGATTTTTACAGAGTTATCTCCCTGTAATATACCACCTTAAGTGGCTGTTAACGTGAGTCTAGCCATGCTTGCTGTAAGACAGGGTTATACCGTAGTTGTAAATACGTTGTGAATGTACTTAAATGTATCCTTTCTTTTGTATATCTCGATATGTTTAATAACAAAAGCTTCATAATTAAATGAGAGTGAGATAATAAATAGTGTAGTGTGGTACGTTATCTCAATACTATTGGTTTATTCATCTCAATGAATAACTGATACATGTCTGTAGCAAGCTCAATGTACTAAATATACCAACGAGTATACCTTATACCACATATTAACCTCCTGAATATGTGTGCTCTACAATTGGGTAGATCTCATCCACCAACGGTATGGACCATGTGGACAGTGCAGTAAAGTACGCGCTTGTGAGATTCCCGAAACGAACAAATTTTATTCCATATAAGTTGCTTGTAGTTGCCTTGAATTGAAAGTATGCAACTGTATGTGTACCTTCTAAATCTTGGGTATTTGCATAAAACCCAGTGATTGTACGACAGTATAATATTATTCTTGATAATGTGTTTTAGAAGTATTTCAAATAGTTGACTAGTATACGTACCAAGTAAAGTATTCTTCTTGTCAATCCGTAAGTCTCTCTTTAAATTTGCAACAGACTGGTTTAAACTTGTAGCTGTTATATTAACAAGTTTGATACAACTGCAAACCATGTTTGGCTCAAAACAGTACAAATTATCAGTTGTTGAACCTCCATAGATTGTGGACGATGTATGATCATTTTCTTCTACATGCTCCGTATACAGAGATACGGTGCTGTAATCGGAAGGGCTTGTACTTAGACGGTCTGCATTGCTTATACAAAAGCCTGTCAATGGTTGATATGTTGAAGTGTCAAATTGAAATGTTAGTAATTTAGTTCCTGCTGTGTTGGCATATTTATTCTCTAAATAGTAGGTATTATTTATTGGTCCAGTAATATAATAGTCCCATGCCTACAAAACAAAACAACATATGTACAACGTACGTAAATGTTCTCTTTTCGTAGCGGTTATGCTGGCTAGCAATTAGATTAATTAGATTTGTGTTTCAAACTTCCAATGATGATTGTGGCCATGTTAAACTAGACCTGAAAAAAAATCAGAGGAGAAAGATGTGTAAAATTAAATAGACGGCGACGAGGTCAAGAGAAATGGATTAAGTCACATTGAAAATAGGAAATAATTGTTTCCCCTCCGAATATGAGAATCGAACAATTAATCTGTCTGTTCTAGGTTGAGGTTTCCAATGTACCACTAAAAAGTTGAAATTTAAGTAGTAAAATGTACCATTCACGTCACGAAGTGAGAGACATAAATCAGCCTGTTGTCGTTTAGAAATTAAGAGTTGTTTTAATACTGGTAATTGTTCCAATTCAATCTTTCACGCAAAACGAGGGTTTTTTGTTTTAGACATATGCAGGTTCCTTGATTTAAACAATTTTTCCACAAGAAAGCAAATAAGAAACAACTTTGTGCTACTTTTATTTCAATTTCGCTGAAAACTGTAATGATTATTGGGGGGTGGGGGGGGGGGGGGGGTAATATAATTGAGTTGGTGCACTATGAATCACTCACGGCACAAATATCAAAAAAGACCTATGGGCTCCTAATTCATTAGTATACTTTACCATACTCTTTTGAAACATTGTGTTAACCTATATACATATAAAACATATTTTTACGGGTTTTAAAGAGAACATGTTTGCAAAGGTGATTAGATATATCATTTTAAAAAACAGTTTTTAGGCATAATGAATAGAATATTGATTTCAGCCCGTAACTATTACTGTACGTTAACAAAATGGCAAACATATTAGACTTAACACAAACTGGTTGCCTGAAAACTAAAACCAAGGAGGTTAACTCTATACCGCACGCAATGGCGAAATATTTTCCACTGGAATGAAGCAAAATCAATCAATCAATTTAAACATCACAGGTTGAAAAGAATAAGTACATAAATTAAACAAAGATATGTATCATTAAAATCGATTTACCATGTGTTTTTCAGTTAAACTGTGGTTCACTTATCATGTTTTTGCGCCTGTCCCAAGGCAACATCCTCTGGCCTTTGTTAGTCTTGTGTGATTTTTAATTTTAGTTTCTTGTATATATTTCGGAGTTAAGTATGACGTCCATCGTCACTTAATTAGTATACATTTTCGTTTAGAGGACAGCTAAAGCACGTCTTCGGGTACGGGAGTTTCTCGGTTCTTTGAAGACCCATTGGTTGTCTCTTTGACACATTCCCCATTTCCATTTTCAATTTTAGCCTATAGCTACAGGTTTAGGCTTTGTGAAAATATGTACAAAACAAGATGCAACAAATAGAGATACCCAAATAAATAAGTCTTTAATAACTTTTTCTGATATATATTTATAGTACTTTTATGATCAAATTGATCTCGATATATTCGGACAATAGTTGCTTGTACATGGTTTCATACGTGTTACATACTAGACATTTTGAGTCTGCACAAAAGAATGATGATCGAACTCCCATTATTTAGCTGTATATTAATTTCTCACTCATAACTTTACATCTTATAGCTACAAGTTAGCTACCCCCGCCCCCATCCCCTCCCCAAACCCCCAACCCATTAATCCGCCTCTGGAACCAAGCTGGTATTTTGCAGGTCCAAGTTGACATATATTTTAGTCTGAATTTGACATGCTTGACATTTCTCTCTTTCAAGTGTAAATTTCTCTATTCAAATGCATTTGGACGTGTCTGTGTAAAACTTTGACATTTTACAACTCAGCAAAATCGTAAATGCTTTTCTATACAGTAATAGATTTTTTGTTATTTAAGGAGTTTGGTGTTGATCTTTGATAGTGTCTCTAAAATTTATTCGCAAATTTTAAAGTGTGAAGACTCGAGCCGATTTAGATATTTTAAACATCTTAGCTATTGTAAAGTGTTACAGTAAAGTGTTTAGATTCAAACCGATTTAGACATTTTAAACATCTTCACATATATTAAAGTGTTTAGATTCAAACAGATTTAGATATTTAAAACATGTTATCATATTGTAAAGTTTTTAAATTCAAACCGATTTATAGATGATTTTAAACATCTTAGTATATTGTAAAGTGTTTAGATTAAAACCTATTTATACATTTTAAACATCATAGTATATTGTATCAATGTTAAGGCTAATAAACGTACCACAATCTGCATTGTCGGATTATCAACAGTGATTGTAATAATCCATTCGTTGGCATTATACGTCCTATCCAGGCTGAGTGAACATTTACCCTCCGACCTGAATACACTGCCCTCAGTCCAGGGGGAATTATTGGTAAATGATATCGAAACACTGTTGACTGCATATGAGAAGTACAGCAAACTTGAAGCAACAATCTTCAAATGCATTGCCCTAAATCATTAAAAGTAGAAAACATTTATTCACTTTTGAAATTATCAATTTTGTTTTTATTTAACATTTTCTAAAGAAAAAGTATAAAAGATAACACAAATATACCAATCTTAATATATTAGTATGTACAGTATATCAATACGCCTTAAAGTGTTTAAAAATACCACATTAAATATAACTGAAAAAAATACAGTAAATTAAAAAATATATTTTAAAAACTGAACTCATGTGACAAGAACGTTTTGTTGAAAAGAATTTTATATCAACATTTTAAACAACTTCCTATAGGCATTACCCGCTCACGGTGTAGAGTGTTAAATTGGAACATGTACGGTTTCATTCCAATTAAATTACGGTTTCTTTTATTTATTTTTGTAAATAATTATTGTCAAAGATTGGATGTTAAAAAAAATGCTTTTCCGAATTTATTGACATTTTTAAGCTATACTGATGATTTTATTTACGTACACTGTATTTATTGTATGTATAGTTTGAATGACGCAAATACTGATACCCCGCTGATGTTTGCCCCCGATATAAAGGTGTCTCTCAATAAATTTAATATGTATATATATATATATATATTGAATTAAGATATAATTCTATCAATGATATTTGTTAACAAATTTATTATCTAATCATAAGTATTTATATTATATATATATACACAGTAATCAGTATCAAAATGTGAATTCAAATTGTATTAAGTATTGACAACTTTAAAAGTTTAAACAAACTACACCTTTAAAGTTGGGAAAATAATATTTGGTAAGGAAAACACATATTCTCCACATAGAGGTTTATGGTCGTTTCAGTAAAATTGAATATTTGAACTTTTTTCCAGACAAAGAACAGTCTCCGGGACAAGTTTGCAATTCCGCTGAGTGCAAAAGTTGTCACCTTAATTTTTGGAGTTAAGTCAAAACAAAGTTGATAACTTGGTTGGTATTGGTTCCCTGATATTTGTCCTAAAATTTTTTTGATCTAGCACCACTGTTGAAAAAGTTATGCCCCTTTTTTCAACAATTTCCTCAGAGGAAAAGTACTTTTCCTCAAGGGAAATCAAATTTCCCTGAAGGAAAAAGATTTTTCCTCAAGGGAAATTGTTTTTTCCTCAAGGGAAAAAGATTTCCCTTAGGGAATTTGCTGCATAATTATTTCCTTTGAGGAAATTCTATTTCCTTTGAGGAAATTCTATTTCCTTAGAGGAAATTCTTTTTCCTTTGAGGAAATTTGCAGCTTCAAATTTTCCTTGGAGGAAATACTTTTTCCTGTGAGGAAATTTGCAGCTTCAAATTTTCCTTGGAGGAAATACTTTTTCCTGTGAGGAAATTTTTGACAAACACTTTTCCTTGGAGGAAAATTCAAGACAACAAATTTCCTCTAAGGAAATCATTGATCTTCAAATTTCCTCTAGGGAAATTTCTGAACATCAAATTTCCCTTAAGGAAATGTTTTTCCTCTATGGAAATTTCATAACAGTACAAACAGTATTAATATATTTTCTCCTAGACTGAATTATTGATACAAAAGATAATTAAAACTTTAATACTGTAATACAAATTTTCATGGTGAGTATTAAACATACAAAAACAAAAGGCTGACTGTTTAGCATGTTTAAGACAATACAATAATAAGCAAAATGCTATGAATATCATACCATTTGTGATGTTATTAATATTGTGCTCATATTTGCATATTAAATAAAATAAACACTTTTCATGTCAAATTAACTTGTCTTCTGTTTCAGCTTCTGTGTATTCGACCCCCTACATAACAGTTCAGTGCATAAATAATTCAATCCACAAGACATCTTCCTTCAATTGGTTGAATAAATTTTGGCAACGTATGTTCTTCAAACATCTTCTATGTATATTTGATATGATGGAGCCACGTACATGAATTGATAAAGCAGGTGTTTATTTCGACAACAAACATGACAAAGATACTATTTTTTTTCTTAATTTCTCCATAATCCATCAGTTAATATGAATGTAGGTTGTTACATTTTACACAATTGTGTTCTTTGATAGTACTCCATTTTGTTTATAGCAATTTTGTAGGATTTTTTCTATTTCTTTTTCCAGAAAAACACACAGTTGAGTTCATTTCACATTAATAATCCAATTAGCACATTATGTAGAAAAGTATTAACAATTAAGTTTCCTCTTCAGTATAGACCTGCAGGACCTGTTGATGATCATAAAAACCAAGATATCTGACCTATAAATACACAAAATAAAAAAAAAATGTTAGAAATGGAGAAAAAAACAGCAATATAAATAAGCTTATTTTATCATGTTTTAATGAACATTTTGAGAAACTTTCATTTGATATTCTTACTTGTCATGCTTATGAGTTCTCTTATTTCAGTGCTTTGTGTCCAAGATTTAATATTCTTTGTTTAGTGCCTTGCAGTGATATTTAAAGTTGAGCCACTTGCAATAGTTGTTATAGAATGTTCATATGTTGTGTTAATATTTGAACCACTGTCCTATATTATGGTCAGGTTGAGTGCTCACAGACATGAGGCCTAAATTAATATATTGTTTGTTTCCCTAATCCCTGTTCTGACAAGCCAGGTGTGGGTAGGTAGGTAGGTAAATAATTTTATTTTTCCCAAAAGCCTGAATTTATCGGATGATCCGGCAAGCCCGAAAATCAGAAATGAATAAAATAATATTTGGCTTAGTTTTGACAATAAAATTTTATGAGTAGGGCCATTTTTGCAGGGTCGGTCAGGATTGGAGAAACAAACAATATTTTATATTAGGCATGATTTTTTTTTATTAATTGTTATTGACTTTGAACATGTTGAACTAAATTGGATTGTTTAAATCTTTATATGTTGAGATCTTTAATGGATGACCTATAAAGGAAGTGTTTTCTCATTATTGAAGGCAGGCCCATGATTGGCCTTTAATTTCTTGCATCCGCTTCATTGAACTCTGGTGGATAAGTCACTCATTTACCATACCACATTTTCTTATTTTATATGAGTCATCATTCAAAGGCAATTTCTTTTATTACTGTAATTCAGAAATTATCGAAACTTTTTAGTAATGCGAATAATGTGACTGGGTGAGTATCGCAAAAATAAGAAATCATATTTTGATAACAGAAACATATATATATATATATATATCATGTAACTATATAGATCTTTATGCAGATTTTTTTTGTAATCACAATAAGTTGTCCCTTCCCTGAAAAATCTGAATTTACAGTATATAGAAGTGGTCTTACCATTTAGGCCTTGTTGTATTCTGTTTATCTTGTTTTGCGCTCATTTCTATTGTAACTGTTTATATTTTTCATCATTTTTCTATATTTCTTGTCCTATAAAACATAAAAAGGGTAAAAACTATTATAAAACATCAGTTTGTGTTTTTCTTTATATTCAGTTATATTTAAAAAGAATGGAATATTTGTGCTATTTCATTTCACAAACTTTTTGCCAGTCATGACTTTCAAAGACTTTCACCCTGGTCAATAGTTTAAAAAACAAACATTCCCATACTTTTTCTTTGTGTTCGTACTAATTTTTCATTTGACAACAAAGACATGATTCAACTATTCTTCTAAAATTTGTTTCGCTTGACTATGTTAAACTCTGAAATATTGTTAACAGTATAATCTGTATGTGTCTCACTTGTCAAAATTTCAAATTAATATATAAATCAGATAAAAATGCTATGCATGGCTCAGCTTGATACAAACGTACAGGTTGAACCCAGAACAGTTGGGGCAAGTATGGACACAACATTCAAGCTCAATACAACTCTGAATTTTAAATTTGGATTGTGATTCAATAGTTGATGCAGCATAGGTTTCTGACACAGAATGAATGCGGTCCAAGTACTTAAAAATTTTAAATTGACAATTAACCTCTAAAATGGTCCAATATTCAAAATCTCAATACATGGTTAGATGCAGCATATCAACATGATCAAAGAACCCCAATAATTCATTTTTTGGTGAAATCAAATAAAGTTAAATTTTGGACCTTTTAGAACTCAATGTGGACCAATTTGATAATGGGTCAAAATATCAAAAATCTTAATGAATGGTTAGATTCAGCATATCAAAGAGCCCCATATAATCAATTTTTGTTGAAATCAAACAAAGTAAAATTTTGGACCCCGATTTGGATCAACTTGAATTTGGGCCCATAATAAAAAAATCTAAGTAAATATTCAGATTCAGCATATTGATCTGAACACCAAGGATTTAAATATTGTTAAAATCAAAATAAGTTTAATTTTGGACCCTTTGGACCTTAAGGTAGACCAATTTAAACAGGACCAAAAAACTAGGAATCTAAATACACAGTTAGATTTGGCATATCAAAGAACTCCAATAATTCAATTTTCTATAAAATCAAACAAAGTTTAATATTGGCCCCTATTGGCCCCTAATTCATGTAATTCCTAAACTCTGAACAAAACTCTGGTCACAAACCTTGTGTTTGAATTTCATAGATTTCTATTACTTGTACTAAAGTTATTAAGCGAAAACTAAATGTCCTGGGACAACGACGACTACATGATAAAATTGAGAATGGAAAAAGGGAATGTGTCAAAGAGACAACAACCTGACCATAGATTTGAGGGTTGGAATCCTTTTCTTTTACCGAGCAATGCATTTGAATGGGAGATATAGTTGGAACCCCTCTTTGCTCTTGGTTGGGACCCCCCTTTTAAAATGGCTGGATCCGCCCCTGAGAAGCATTATAGAAAAATCTATAAGCTTTAACTCAAAATAAGGATAATTTTATTTTTAAAGGGCAGGCACAGATCCAGAGGGGGGTTCAAGGGATTGGAACACCCCTTTTTTTGGATAATCAATGCATTTGAATAGGGACATGTAATTGGACCCCCCCCCCCTTCCCCTTTTGTCCTGGGTTAGAATCCCACCCCACCCCTTTTTAAAATGACTGGTTCCGCCCCTTAAGGGTCTATAATTAAGTTTGACAACATCAGACGACATACTACTTTATCAAAAAAAAAATGCCACATTTCATCCAATTTCATTTCATCCCTTACTTGCTACATGTATTTCATCCATAATATTTAAAGAAATAAATTTGGGAGGAGTATGATTTTAATTCATTTGTAATTTGCAAGTTATTAACTATCCAAACTAGAGACCTAATAGAGTAGATATACTTGACTAATTTAAATCAAACTTGGGGTGACTGGGAACAAAGATTTAAGGGAATAGATGACAGTTTACCTACAATGACCTAGTTTCATAGCAATAGCATACATTAATAAAGACTACATGGTCATTCTTATGTTTAAACGTGGTTTAAACTTTGGGTGTTCATTTTTTAATGTTTAACATGTTTAAAGCTAACAATTTCAACTACATACATGTATCAAGATTTGTTCCTACATTATTTAAATATTGAAAAAAATAGCTTTTTAAATTTGGATCTATATATAATTGTGAATGTCACATGGATGTATTTTAATGTAAAGCATCTGAAAAATCATTAGCCGTCTCATATTTATTTCAGTTCTTCAAAAGGCAAATTTATATGAGCTTATGCTGAAAATAGAGATTTCTTATTAAGGAGAAATCCCTGCCCCCCTTTTTGTGTGAAAAAATTTGTTGATTATATAGGGAATCACAGAAACATGACTGAGGCAAGCATCCCCCATCTGAACCCCCCCCCCCATGAATATGTTTTTTTTAGCTTGTGTATGTGTAAGTCAGTAAGGAGGCAACCATTTGATTTGTAGGCCGGGTGAAAAATGCTTTGTAAACTTGTGCTATAAATAAAAATTACCAATCCATTAAAAAATCCGTGAGCACAATCTCATCCAGTGAAATAGATTGTAGTCTGTTTTCGAAGTTATGTAGTCCAGATAATTATGACGCATTGCAAGGCATTTTTTCTAAGGAGAAGTGTAGAATGGGGGAATGGAACCAATAAATTGATCGGATCCGAAATGTTCTTCCCAGTAAAGGAGCACCTATTATTTTGTAGGTAATTATTATTAGTGTCGGTGGTCTCACAAGTAAATCAGAGTGAATATTGCATGCACATTACAATTAGCAGAGAAGAGACAATTATAAACTTGTGTATTATTCATTTTCTCGCAGTTATTTCAGCTATATAGACATAGGAATATATATATATCCGAAAACAGGTGTTCGGTTCTAGTACTATAGTGGCTATAGTATATGACTTTTAAATAACAATTATCAATTATATCTGTATTCTGTGGCGGGTCGAAGGGGATGGAATCCGGGGTTGGCCTCCCCTAGCATTTTGTGAGCAATCATTGCATAAATGATAATCTCGGGAATCCTCTCAAGTTCCTATATACAAGGTGATAGGACGTTCCGTTGGAATAGGTTACATGTGCATCAGGAAAAGTTGTAAGGCATAGCGTGAAAAGGTAACCTATTCCAACGGAACCGAACGTCCTATCACCTTGTATATAGGAACCTTAAAAATATGTGAATAGGTCGGGAAAAACTTTCTTTTGACACTTAGGTATTGCACTGTTGCATTACACACCAATCAAAACGCAAACAATATGGGAAAAGATAACATTTTAATCTAGACAATATATGAATAAGGTATACACTTTTGAAATCTAAATTATATGAAAAGGGTGGGGTAACTGTAGAAAACCAGCGGCAACGACACCCCTTATTTAATGGAGACATGTAGTTGGAACCCCCTTTATCATGGCTGGATCCGCCCATGATTTTACATGTAAATCAAGCCCCGGGTATTTGTTGGCATAACGGTAACCACGAAAAGGGGGGGGGGGGCTAATTAAAAGCACGAGGAATTATAAATATACAATTCAACAGGGGTAGAGTGCATCGGGGAATGGGAATTAAAATTGTCTCTTCACGATGATCGAAAAAAGTATCTTGCACGTTATTTTCATCATCTTGTCTGAAACACTCTGAATAATGAGCTTCAAGGCGAAAACAAGGCATGTGAAATACTAATAACATACACTTCTTTTTTTATACGTTGTATGGACAAACCCATAAATCCCTCAACAAAAATTGCTTGATTCATGTCATATCAAATAAATTACAGCGCGGAAAGGTAACTTTAATTTAATATGAAAACTAAATTTTTGTTATATTTTTCAATAAATTTATAAATCTTAATTAGGCATGCGTTGCGTGAGTTCCATTTCATGAGACCTACACAGATTTCTATAAAACAAATCAAAAATTATAAATACAGTTTTTCAATTCTTTCCGGCATAGATAAAAAAAATATGTATATCATCTATATACGATTGGTTGAATTATTTCACTTCATTTTAATGATAAATCCTTTAGTTCTTAAATTTTTAATTAAAATGAATTTATCATTTTGATATCTAACGATAAACTTTTTAAATTGAAGTGACATGGTCAGTAACCTAATTAGTTGCATGGCTGATTACCATCTTACAGGTGACCCAGTAATTTTCCATATGACAGTACAAACAAATGGAAGTTTTTAACGACCTTGACTGGCTATACAGCCCTTGCGCGGTCGGTATATGACAGTAGCGTGTACCCTCGGGGTTATATCGGGGTGTGTATAACTTATTTTCTGGGGAACATCCTGTCCACGTGTAGTACTTAGCATATATTGCAACAGATGACATTAAACAAATTTTCTTTGTAGCATCGGAGGCAATTTCATGTTCGACCACACAAAATATTTCACAAAAAAGATATGATAAAATCAAAAAGAAAAAGATTAAGAAATATTAACAAATAAAGGTGGAATTGAGTAAACGGGGATTCGTGTTTTTATGAGCTTATTTTCAGTGGACAACAACAAATGGAAGTTTTTAACGACCTTGTGTGACCTATAGTTGTTAATGTTTGTGTCATTTTGGTCTTTTGTGGATAGTTGTCTCATTGGCAATCATACCACATCTTTTTGACTGGCTATATACATGATATAATATATATAGCACTTACACGGTCGGTCCAGTGGACAAATATCATACTAGATAACTTATACAGTAGTTCTTTTTATATATATGAAAATTATTGTCCGATCTGATACACGTACCTATAATGTACAGAATTTTGAACAGCTTCAAATATATGGGGTCCGTAGAAACACCGCAAAGGACCTCCTTAGTGCACTAAGAACGAAAATGTGCACTAAGGACCTACTCCTTTCATAATTTTAAATTATATTTTTTCTAATGTTTTCTCGACACGTGCCTCAAAAAGTTGATTGTCACCTTTAGTATAATCGATAGCAATTCATGTTCGCTCAACCTTGGCCCGTGAATAATCTACTAGTATACTGATTAAACATGTATATGGTATTTCAAATTGTTCTCTATTTTTTTTTTTTTCATTTGTTTGTTTTTGCCGTATTTATTCTGTCTGCTATATTTTTTACTTCTAAATTAATAGCGTATTTTCAACTCTTTTCAGTTTGGGATTTTTCATCCTTTTAATTTTAAAAAGACAAATAATTGTGAACACTTCACGGAAAAGTGAGGATTGATATTTGGTTGCTTAACGTCCAGTTGCCAATACTTCATTCATTTTTCTAATGTTAAGAACTATGCCATTTATCAATATTTCGATTTGAGCGTTACTGATGAGTCTTGTGTAGACGAAACGCGCGTCTGGCGTACTAAATTATAATCCTGGTACTTTTGATAACTATCACAGCAATGTTTTTAAACATGTTTAGGAAAGGAACATATTTCTGATTCGATGTTTATATACAAATGCATTACAAGTATAAATATGTATAGGTTGATGTTTAGTCCCTTCGATGTTTTAGACTGTAAATAAATTATGACCAATTTATTTCTGACATCTTCTTCATTTTTAACTTTTGTGGATAGGTGTTTCATTGACAGCCGTACCACATCTCCTTTCGCTTATTTTTGTTGTATATATTTTTTAATTCACTTTCCTTGTCTTTTAAAATAAAAAGTAAGTAAGTAAGTAAGTAAATTGTTTATTATAGTGACATGTGTAAATCAGCATACATTTGTACAAAATATAATTACATATATAATACACCCGGCCCAATGGACCAATAAGTCACCTTTTACTGTTAGTTCAATATAAATGTTCTAATATCACGTGTCAATTGCGAATTTAAATTTAAATACAGATAATTATAGATTAAGAATTAACGATTGTAAAAGTTCATATATTATTCAACTAATGTTTGTGAAAAAGTTTAAGAATGTTAACTAGAGTAAACTGTTTGTTTTCTACGGAAAAGTGACGCTGCTAAGTATTTAGCTATTTTCCTTGGATGGTTCACCATTAGAAATGTTAATTTTCCCTGCTCATCTAGTTGCGTAAAGTCAGGCACCATTAATATCTCGCTAAAACAGTTTGTCTGATATCATTATAAAATGTGCAGTTTATAAGAAAATGTAGCTCACTTTCAACATTTTGAGAATTACAAAATCGGCATAGTCTGTTTTCTACTGGTTCCCCAATATATCTACCAGTCTCAATTCTGATCGGTAATAATCCGCATCTAAACTGGGCTAGCACAGATCGCTCGTGTTTCGTAAGATTTAGTTTTACATAGTGCTCTAGTTCGAAGTTTGTTTTAAAGTTTAAGTAAGATCGTAGCTTTGGTTTATTTATCAAGGACTCTCTCCATATATCACTGTAATAAGTTCGTACAATTTGTTCAAAAGATGTTAAATCCACCATTGTTCTACTTTCGTAATAATGTAACATATTAAGTTTAGTGAAAATATCTTTAGTGTCACTACACCAATTGTTTGTGCAAATATCATAATCCATATTGAACACCACTTTCGTTAATCGGTCGTCTTCAAACGATAAAAGCCTATTCCAGTATCGAATAATGTTCACCCAATGCCGAAACTGACTTGGTATCCATCCAGTATCCCCATACAGTGCTAGAATTGGTGCAAATCTGTGAACGCCTAAGTAATATCGAATTGCTCTGTTCTGTACGTTGTCTATTGATTGGAACTTCCTATATATTCAGTTATTCCATTATTTTTATTTGATGCCGAAAATAAGAATACGAAGTTATTTGTTAAATGCTATAAATAAGCGAAGTAAAACAACCGTTAATAATTATGTATATGAGCATTATATCTATTTATAAAATATTTTAAATACAAGCAGACATACCATTTGTGACACCAATTTCATTTATTTCCAAATCTTAAAATCATACATTTCCGTTCTTTAGCGTTTCTTAATAATGGCAGAACGGGCTTAAGAGTCATATGATTAAGTTAACTAAATAATTTAGTTTTCCCACATCATTAGCCGATTTAGGGGGTTAAAGCGAGCTCCCCCCCCCCCCCCCACCCCCGGTTGAAAATCTTAAAATATTTTTTGTATTAACCATTTCTTGTTTTAATGTTATCTTTACTATAATTTGAATATCTAGCACTGAATAGGGTGACACGTTGTCGCTACACTTCTTTAAATATACACAAGTCATAATAACATTGGCCAGAGGGTAACTTGATAATTAGAGGACCAAAGGATTTAATTAAGACAATCCAAGGCGGTACGTCTAAACACTGCTAAGGACTCCTTAGTGCACTAAGGACTATACAATGCCACTAAGGACTAGAAGGAGTGCTGTTGTGTGTATTATTTTTACATATTATGTTAGAGATTGATATTTTATGCATAAATTTCAAATTTTATAGAAAAATAATCATAAATAAACAAGATATTCAACATTATTTAGGCACGTGCCCGTTTTTGTTTGATATGCCGAAAATCAATGAACCGTTTGACACGTGCCAAATGACAAAACAATTCATTAAACAATCATAATCTTTTTATTTTAGGTAATAAACAATTGTATCTAAAAAAAATGTATGCTTAATATTTATAATTAAATGTGTTGTTCTTATGAAAAATGATTACAGAACAAATAATTTTGTTTTTGTTTTACTTCTTTCCCGACAAAGTTATTTGCCACAGGTGCACGACTTTGATGTGCGCCTACTAAATGACTAATAAGTTAGAGTGTGGTCAGTTTGTTATGTAAGAGATATGAAGACAAAATAAATATATATATTGATAAGTGTTTTGTTTTTATTTTAATTTCGACAAAGATGCGTGTATATATACAAATGGTTTCACTAAAACAATACGATGGAATTGAGAGAGAGAAAATTATGTGTCGTTCTTGGGGTTTATCCAAACCACTAGTTTTCAACCAGCTTGATATTTGTTTACAAAGGCTTCATACGGTACTTATCTGTTTGTATATTTCGACATTTTATTATTCTTCTAAAAGTAAAAGAAGTTAAAAAAATCATTTCCCGATTTTAAGTCAGATTAAGTTTCATTTTCAAATATATAAAAGAGACAAATGTTTTAAAAATGTTTCACAGTTTTTAGTACAGTATTCACGGATTTTTTTTCAGTATGTGTAAATTTAGAGCTAAAGATATAATTCTGACAGAGAAAGAGAATGCTTCGTATGAATGCCTTGAAAATATGCCTTTACCACATGATGTGTAAATAATTATTTTTTGTAATGCAATATAATCAGAATATTTAAACCTAAATATATCACGCGAAAAAAAGAAAAAGCCGACAGAAATATTTTCAACTATAATTTCTTTAAATCTACTTTTCTTAAAGAAGAACAAGTATCACAGGCACTTGTCTCAGAAAAGGTATATAGGAATTTTTTTCTGAGACAAATGCCTGTGGCAAGTATGTCAGAAGGAAATCCGATTTGTATTGTTTTTAACAAATTGTCTGCTTAACATATCGTACGAAATACCTTATGAAATAATGACTATGTGCTATGCGCTTTACTCACTGTTGAAGGCCCGAAATATATTACTCAAACGGGTCATATATGAACTTAGTGTGTTGCATGTAGTAAAAATGCATTATCTTATTGGTTTCGTTTTGTCCAGTTATACATTTCTTAAAATGTCTTCATATATGAAAATAAATTTTGAACAGTGCACCATAAGAAACAAACTAAAGTGTTCCAGCTCCAAACCAGTCTATTGTTCAAACGCATGTCCGTCGTCGCCTGTCACCACATTAAAGCACGCTTGCAAGAAAAAATAAACAGAATAGAGATACCGGTACAAAACACATTATAGATAATGTGTCCGACCACCTGAAAAATAAAATTGGTTCAAGAGACAAAGAACACTACGAAATATTAGATTAATTTTTCGGTACTACCGGGCTTATCACAGCCCAATAACAAGATGAATTTAATGAAAATGCAACAAGCATCTGCCGGTTATCCAAACTTCAACACGTACTTTAAAAAAAATATATATAAATGTGAATTAAATATCTATAAAAATTTGTATTTCAGTCACTTATTAATATGAACATCAAATAAAAATCCGACATTAGATATATTTCTCTGGTGACAAATTTATTATTTACAAGAAATATACACTTGAGAAAATACTTCTTCATTCAGATTATTTTGTTAATAAAATTTCAACAACAATTCATTTATTAGTATCCAACTTTACCAAAAGGATTCCCGTGTAATCAATTAATATGTAATTTGACACGTGTCAAACGGTTCATGGATTTTCGGCATATCAAAGAAAAACAGGCACGTGTCTAAATAATGTTGAATATCTCCTTAATTTATTATTATTTTTCTATAAAATTTGAAATTTATGCATTAAATATCAATTTCTACCGTAATATGAAAAGAAATTGCATGTAACAGCTCTCCATCTAGTTCTTAGTGGCATGTTATCAGTCCTTAGTGCACTAAGGACTCCTTAGCAGTGTTTAGACACACCCAATCCAAGGCTGCTATCTCTATATTTTATTATATATATCTTTATTAGCCTCCCTTAGAGTGATACAACAATTGCAAAACGGGTAGATACGATCTGTAATCAAATAATTAACCTTATAAAATTAATACTTAAAATTTTATTTAGAGTAACCATATGCCGGATGAACAAAAAGTGTGCCATTTATTGAAAAACATATGGTTTGGTATAACATGAAAACTTCTCTAGTGTTTAAAAACATTTCTCACATAACCCCTCCCCCAAACCCCCACTTCAAGCTCTGGATCCGCGCCTGCCCATAGTGCTTATTACATTATAAAATAAAATGGTATTCATCTTCAATTGTTGAAATAAAGATGAATTGTTAAAAAAAAAAAGCACCAGTTTAAAGTTATCGTTCATAGAAGACAGTTATGATTTATTCTATAATTCTCTTTTTAAAACGTAATATAATTTTACCTCTTGGAGTTTTTCTATATGTTACTTCTGTAATCGGATTTTGAAGAACCCCATGGACACCACATACTCTCAAATGTCTTTCAAGGAATAATGATAGTATGTAAACTCTTGTGTTGTTAGTAAGGAAATGAAATATCAAAAGCATTTGTTTCTCAATTTTTATCTCAAAATAGGGTTCTTTAAATAAAAAAAAAGCTTGCATAGCAATTTCCTTAAAAACTAAATATATATAACAAAGGCAAAGTTTTAAAACACAAAATTTATTTTTTATTTTTCTTTCGTAAACTTGAATTTATACCACGCTAAACCGTTAGGTTAACAACCATTGATTAATCAATAAGTAACGATCAAAAGACAATTGTTTATTGGATTAGGTTGATTGAACATGATGATTCGGGAATCTGCAATAAACCGTTGGTGACGTGGCGAGTGGCAGGCGTTGATTAAAAAGTCATTTAACTTCAAAATTACAAAATCTATTGATACCTAACTTTATAGATTTGAGGTATTTAATCATATCCTCTTATATTCATGTTCGCTGTGATCTTAAAACATCGTTTTAGTGTCCTTAATGCAAAAACTTTCTTCTTAGTGCACTAAGAAGTCTTTTGTGGTATTTCTACACACCGAAATATATGTTCTTATTATTGGTAATATACCATATTAGTGTCACTAATGGCTTAACGTGTTACCAAATTAAAAAGAAGAAATAGGCTCAAAACCGCATTTTTAACTTTAGATTTTTTTTCAATAGAGAAGAGGTCCGGTATACAAACTTATTAAAAAGTCCAGATGAGAAGTTTAACTTGCTTTTCTATTCCCGGCACTTTTAACTTAACGCGTGCAAAAAAAAAATTCAGTACCTGGTTACAGTTGCGCATTGACAAATTATAATCTTTCGATTAAATGATCTTAAATCTATATGGTCTTTATTTTAAAAGTTATAAAATCTAAATGTAAAGTGATCTAAAATGTTCAATATAAATGAGTATTTTCGCTGTGAAATGAATCTAAGGTCGTCTAAAAGTGTATACATGTGTATTTGACCCGACTACTGACTACATAGTAAACTATTCATTATGTACCTATAAGGGGGGTCTGAGCGGGACTCGGGATTGTCGAGGCGTATTTTTTGTAAACGTGACACATGAAAGTCAAATTATGAGGGAGGGTAGGAGGGGTACGGATCCCGAAATCCCGAGCTTAAAACACGAAATCCCGAAATCCCGGGCTTAAAAAACACGAAATCCAGAGGTCCCGAAATTCGAAAAAAGAATTATCGTATTCCGAAATGATCAATCCCGAAATCCAGAGCTTAAAAACACCCGATCCCACAGTCCCGATAAAGGTCCTATCCTCCCTCAAATTATTGTGCCGTGAAAACGCGAAATGAAGTTTAGCGGGACATGGGAAATTACAAAAATAGCAGAATTGTTCACTGACATAGTGTACGCGGGATGGCATCATGCGAGAATCTAAAAAAATAAGTAGTAACTAAGCGGGATCCGTGAACAGAACCCCCTTCTTCTTCTCTGTATTAGCTTCCTTTAAATAGGAACACCTCTAATATATATATTATTAGAGTATTTGGGGTAAATTTTGAAAGATTTTTTCTGGTTGTATGTAGATAACTATGTACAGCACACTATGTAGGAGGTTTTCTTTCATTTATAGGTTGTTTTTATATATATATACAGACTGTTTTATTTTGTATCTTTTTATTTTATTTTTATTATAATAAAGGAAATGTGCACCATAGCAGTATTTGCATGTGAGGGTCTTATATACATGTTTTTGTTTTAAAACTTAACCATACACTATTTAAAAGTTGTACAAAAACAAAATAAGTGTCTATAGTGATAGTAGTTATATATATATATAATTCCATTTTTTATAAAAGGATAGAGTTATAGATTAATTTTCTAAAATGAGGTTACTTAATTATTTTAAAAGGATCAAGTATGTATTTTAAAAAGTAAAAATATATATTGCATCAATTTTAATATGATAAAATATCTCATAATAGTGAACATCAATTTTCTTGACTGGCGATGTGGAATTTCATTGATAAAAACTAGAATCTTTTATCTAATTAAAAAGCTAAAAAATAAAATAAAATAAGACAGTCATTAAAAACAAAGTTCTTATTCTTAGGTTCAGTATCATGTAATAAATTTACTTTGTTTTAAGTGGAAAATGTGGTTAAAAATATTTTGGCATCATATAAAATTATCATTTATAATACAGGAGCTTGTCATTAATTTTAATTATTTTAATTATATGATAGCATTTCTCATTTTATAGAGATTGTAGATTTAAATTATACTCATAATTTAGAGCTGAACTCGCATTCGGGTGATTATCAATTCAACTTGATGAATATCCTCCTTTTGTCTCCTTTACTAACACATTTATTTGAATCGTCTATCTCTAGTCCATGTAATGAGAATTTGAATATATTTGTTTCTCCATGTTTACCATTTTTTAATAAAACAGTTCTTATATGTATAAACATTTATCCGTTTTTGCTTCTTCACTAACCACTGAATATTGAATATTAATACACAGTATAATTGTTCATATACCTGTACACTTTGGTTTTACACAATATTATTTGATGTTCCGTGCATCTAATATTTCAATTCTCTTGATATGTAGTTGGAATAGTAGGTTTCTAGCTTTCTGCTCTAACTTTTCTGCCAGTTCCATTCCTATACTAAGGGATTCTTTAAAATTGCTCCAGTCTAATATCAGACGTGTAATTTCCATCTTATTGTTGCAGTATGTATTCCATTTTGCAGGACCACAGCTATCCAGAATGACTTTTTTTATATCTATAAAATGAGACCCCCGTTAGTTGTGGCTTATTTTGGTCTTTTTAGTTAGTTTCTTTCCCCTACATTACTTGACCGTTTTTGTAAAACAACAGCACTCGAGGTCTGACAGTATTTTACCAAGAAATGCACAAAATATTCAAAAAGAAGGCCTAGAAAATTTAAATATTGGTATGCACACATACTCCCCTATCAGCACAGACAATTATATTTTTGTAAAGGCGCCAAACTCGTTTCTAATATTTATAATACAACCGAAAAGAAAATGGAAATGGAAATGGGGAATGTATCAAAGAGATAACAACATGACCAAAGAGCAGATAACAGCCATAGGTCACCGATGGGTCTTCATTGCAACGAGAAAATCCCGCAACCTGAGACTGGGGTGGATCTAGTCATATAAAGGAGGGGTTCCTAACCCAGGACAATTTTTTTTTTGGGGGGGGGGTGTCCAACTACATGTCCCCATTCAAATGCATTGATCGTCCAATAAAGAAAGGGGGTTCCAACATGTCCAACCTTCAGCCCCCCCCCCCCCCCCCTGGATCCGTGCCTGTGAGGCATGCTTTAGCTTGCCATTAAACAAAAATGTATACTAGTTGAGTGATAATGGACGTCATACTAAACTCTTCAATATAAAAAAAAGAAACTAAAATAAAAATCATACAAAGGTCACAAAGGCCATAACTTCTGGCTCCTGAATTAGGAAAAGTGCAAAATGCAGTGAGGATAAAAGCCTTTACTGTAAATTCCTGAAATTACAATTATATAAATCATCTCACATCTTTGTGCATTTCTTGAAATTGGTCATATTAATAAATGCATGCAATATTTTCAGAAAATTTCAATATATAGGCTTTTAAAAGTCAATCTTGTGCATGATTATCAATGATTATACTCGCACAATTAACACATGTGGTTCTCAAAACTCAGAGGTGTCTACGCTATTTATGACAACATTTTAATCAAGTATAAATTTACAAAATATGTTTAGAACTATATGATTTTTAGGTTTTTAAGCATAGATATAGTAGGTCAGGATCTGCGAACTCTCACTGACTGACTGAGCACATGCATTCAACACTAGTTTTTTGGTGATGTTGGTGTTGTTTAGTGTTTTGTTTTGTTTTTCTTTTCTGCATCTTATGTTTTGCCTTGGCATTGTCAGTTTCTCTTTCATTGCCTTTGGTTTTTTTTGTTATGTTAAATAACAAGTCACAAGAGAGAAAAAACAAAAAAAAATTGTGAAAAAATGGCTTAGTTCAGTATATATTAAGGACAGAGATAACAAATAGCTAAATAAGAAAAAAGAAAAAAGAAAATTCCTTTTCTATGTACAGTCAATTGTCTGATAATCTAGAAGATAGCCTGATTTGGTCTAATTCTCCTGAATTCTAGCAGGTACTTTATTCCAACTTTTTTAATTCAAACAAACCATGTCTTAGATAGTCTTGGAATTAGAATACATTAATCATAAAATTTTCATAATACTTTGGTGAATTATCTATTGATATAATCATGATAATTAAGCTCCTTTTTAATTTTTAGGGATTTTAAATTTTTAATTTAAAGTTAGGGATTTTATTCATAAAAGCTGGGATTTTTCCAGTACGTATACTATTAATAATGCTTTGAGCAATTTTCATGAAACTTGGTGAATTATTTTTGTATAACATAAACATGATAATTTTCCTTTTAATTTAAAAAAAAATCTGATTTATGTCATTGTACTATCATGACTTGGGATTAGGATAGTCTCAAGAATGCTTTCACAAATTTTTATGAAACTTTGGTGAATTGTTTTTATATCTTGACAAACTCCCTTTTTATTGTTATGACCCAAAGTGGAGGGGGCATAATGTTTAACACTTGTCAGATCGTTTGTCCGTATGTCCCAAAGTTGTTTTTTGTTCTCTTACAGTACTTTAGTTTGCCTCAACCAAATTCAATTAAACTTTTACAAAAGCTTGTTATCACAATTCTCATATCAAGTTTGAATTTTGGTGATGTCAGTGTTACTGTACTAGAGTATCAGAGTTATGCCCCTTTAGAAATGGGGAAAATATGCTGAATTTTTGGTTTCCTGTTCTCTAAAATTTAGTTTGTCTCAACCAAATGTTATGAAATCAATACACAATACTTATCATCACAAAATACAGATCAAGTTTGAATTTTGGTAGTGTCTCTTTTACTAAATTCTATAGTTATGTTCTTTAAAAATGGAAAAAAATGTTTCGGCCTTCTAACTTAAGTTTCCCTCAACCAAATTTTATTAAACTTTAAAAAAATACTTTTTATCACAATTTTAATCAGATCAATTTCAAATTTTGGTAGTAAAACTTTTACCGTTCTTCAGTTATGTTCCTTTAAAACTTTGAATAATATGCAAGCTGGAGTATCATTCCCTATTTATCATGTATATTTTTTTATAAGATGCAGAGTTAAGGAACTTTAAATGTTGCAAAGTTATTTTAAAATTGTCCATTTTCAAAAACTTTGAAAGGTTTTAGAAATTTATGGATTTGTTAAAAAAATCACAGCCTTAAACTTATAGTCACTTGAGATATATATCTATAAATGGAGCCAAATTATATACATGTTTTATGTCAATAAATACCACTGTTTGTGCATGTTGTTTTTTTTTGGAGGGCAGGGGTCTTATTTGCACAGTGCTCATAGTTTTTTAGTCGATCATTAAAATTCATTTAAAGCTTAAAGACCAGCTATAAGGGCAAGAAGCTTATCAAGCACTCATGGTTTAGATTTTTATTAAACACACATTAATATACATAATGTACATTAAACAGAAAAAAATATTGATGCAAGATGTCATTCAACTTTTACTCTTTTATGTATAGGACAAGAACTATAGAAGATACAGAGAAATTATATACAGCAGAAATGATAGGCAATGTAAAATTTGCAGAAGCCAACTAAACCTAAATGGTAAGGCACCTTTTAATTTTAAAAAAGTTATTGAACTTGAAAGATGATTACTAGTATCATGATTACTATAAAAATTAAAAGATGTGGTATATTAAATATGAAAACTATCATGGCTTTGAGAAAGCAATTGTAGCCCTGTTACGACCTTCAATAATGAGAAAATCCATACCCTATACTATAGTCAAAGTAGGCAGCTATAAAAGACCTAAAGATGAAACATTGAAACAATCCAAACTGTAAAACTAATCATGGTAATTGCCTAGTTTATAACAAAATAAATTACAAAAAATAAATATGACCGGTATGAAACAACAACAACAACCACTAAATTTTAGTGTCAGACTAAACTGACAAAAGCTACAGGCTCTGAACTTTGGACAGGCACAATAGGAATATGGCAAGGTTATATAAAAATAAGATGTGGTATGATTGCCAATAAGACAACTCTCCACCAGACAACCAATGATGTAAATTTCCTGCAAACAGGGACTTGACTTCTGTAAATCAACTAATTTTTCGTGAATACTTTATTTGGCATTTTATACTTTCTAGTCTACATCGCAGTTATTTATTTTTCTCGAGTTCAAGTTTACTTAATGTATTTTAATAAGGAAAGATACACATGAAAAACATTTATTGCTGTTTCTCTCTCTATTTATAACATTTTATTTGTTTATTTTGTGTATTTGTAGGTGATCAGACATCTTGGTTTTCATGATCAATAGGTCATTACTGAAGAGGAAACTTATAGTTGAAATTTATTTACATAGTGCATAATTGGATTAATTTGAAATGGAATGTGTGCTTTCCTGCAAAAAAGAAATAGGAAATTTCAACATTATCACATGATAATGACCATAAACAAAATGGAGTTCTATCATAGATACACAAAAACACTATTGCATAAAAGCAACAACATATCTTAATCAAAAGAAAGGAGAATGCTGAACAAATACTATTTTGTTGTTGAAAAAAGGAACACAAGTTTTATCCACTCATTTACATCGCTCCCTCATATCAAATATACAGAAGAAGATCATTGAAGAACAATTTGCAAAAATGATTTCTCTTAGAATTGAAGGGAATTGTTTAGTGAATGGAATAATGTATTCACTGAATTCTTACGTAGTGGATTGAATAACTGTACACAAGCTGAAACAGAAGAAATTCTAATTTAAAATAACACGAAAAGTGTTTATTTTATTATTTAATCTGCAAATATATAAACAAATTCTTTAGAACACCACAAATGGTATGACATTCAAATTGGTTGCTTATTAATGTATCGCATTGAAACAATTACAAAGAAAATAGAAGCATTTGCTCCAAAAAAAATTATAAATCAAAGTTAAATTTATAAAAAAAGTATAAACAATACCTAGAACTAAACAGTCAGACTGTATTATTTTCAATGTCATTAAAATGTTGAGTCAAACATTTATTAAAGTTTTAAATATCATTTGCATCAATTATACAGTCTTGTTATTATTATATTCATACTGTTTGTATACATGGTGTAGTGAAGAAATGTTCAACAAGTAAAAATAAGGGAAAACATTTCCTTAAGGGAAATTTGATCTTCAGAAATTTCCTTAGAGGAAATTTGAAGAACAATGATTTCCCTAGAGGAAATTTGTTGTCTTGAATTTTCCTCCAAGGAAAAGTGTTTGTCAAAAATTTCCTCACAGGAAAAAGTATTTCCTCCAAGGAAAATTTGAAGCAACAAATTTCCTCACAGGAAAAAGTATTTCCTCCAAGGAAAATTTGAAGCTGCAAATTTCCTCGAAGGAAAAAGAATTTCCTCTAAGGAAAAAGAATTTCCTCTAAGGAAATAGAATTTCCTCAAAGGAAATAATTATGCAGCAAATTCCCTAAGGGAAATCTTTTTCCCTTGAGGAAAAAACAATTTCCCTTGAGGAAAAATCTTTTTCCTTCAGGGAAATTTGATTTCCCTTGAGGAAAAGTACTTTTCCTCTGAGGAAATTGTTGAAAAAAGGGGCATAACTTTTTCAACAGTGGTGCTAGATCCAAAAAATTTTAGGACAAATATCAGGGAACCAATACCAACCAAGTTATCAACTTTGTTTTGACTTAACTCCAAAAATTAAGGTGACAACTTTTGCACTCAGCGGAATTGCAAACTTGTCCCGGAGACTGTTAAAGATTTGATACATAAGTGTCTCCTTCGCTAGGCGTCCGGTAAGGTGTGACCGAGGCTTCAAAGAAACAATTTAACAATGGTAAAGATTGAATCATATGTAAGTTCGCCGATAGACGACATGTAGTATGAAATGGTCATTTATCCTACAAAAAGTCTTGTACTTTATTCATATTAGCCATTTGGATTATTTCCTAGTTTTTTCTTTCTATTTTTTACAAGTGCAGAGCCGCACTGGAAGGAAAAAGTGAGTGCGGCTGTAAAACGTGTGCTTAACCCTACAAGTCAATTGCGAAAAAATGTATTCCTTCCAAAAATCTTCTATCAGGCCCTATGGTACACATGCTTTAATCATCTGCGTTCTTGTTGCGCCAACTTTAATGTCTATGGGTTATTGTGTTTATCATAATATCCTAACTTTTAAGGCACGTTTCTGTGTGTCTTTCTTCTACTTGATGTTTGTTTTAAGAATTTGAAAGCTTCTCATATTTTGTGAAAGCACAACACAGTTTAAGAGCGGCTTTAGTTTGTTATTGAGACGTGTATTTCTTTTGCGGTGTGATATACTTGGATGAATCTCGGTGTTCAAGTGATCTATAAGTATTTCAACTTAATGGATCTCTAGCCGTTCAACAATGATGTTGTGAATTCAAACTCCGCTCATGAAAACATGCGATTGACTCTGAATTTTATTTGACTAGGATTGCCCGTTTCTGTGCCAAAGGTCAAAGGTCACTCCGGATACGCCGGATTCCACCACAAATAAATATTTGCAGCCATGCTTTATTTAATTGCTATTGTGCTAAAACGGACAGTCAATTATCAATCATCAATCATTCAATTTTTTGATTGACACTTTATATTAACGTTTTATGTTCATTGTTTATATACAAATGTTTATATAAAAAGGCTCGTTCCGAACAAACATGAGATATTTGCCACTGAACATAAAGCAAACAACAGGTTTCAATGGGTTAGTACGTATGAAAAGTTTGTCTGTCTAGAATATAACACTCATTTTGCGACATTAAACGAGAGCTTCTTACCTTATTGATTGTTTAACTAATCACTCTCATAAGATCAGCTTTCTTATTAAATTTCACTTTTTTAAATGCAATACAGATGCGTCTTTTACTCAATTGTTATTATTATGCACTACACAATTTCCGACATTTTTAAATTATAAATCAAATTCAATTGAAACTAGTAGTGCAAGTCATTCCATACGTAAACCATATTCAGCACAAATTTGTAGAAATAACTCGATTTAGAAAATGTAACGGTTTTTTTTCAATCAGAGATAAAGAAGGAAAAAAAATTGCAACGGATTTTCGACAGGAAATAGATTTTAAATTCAGGTCGAAACCTTGGAAATTTAAATGTAACAATATATACAAATAAATCTGATAAAATAATTTTTAATTAGAGAAGAGTTGTATTCTATAGTTATTAAAGTAAAACCGTAGTACAGATGAAACAATATAATAATACAATTAAAACCCGCCTTCATTGTATAACGACATGACATACTTGAAAGCTGTATTTGGAATATTTGTGGAATATTGAGATTAGTATACTTCAAAAACTGAACTAAAAGGTTATTCCAATTAAAATTTATGTTATTGACATTTTATAACAATGCGCTTTTATAATAAAGTATGAAACAGTGTTAGTATTGGCTCATCTATTTAAAATTTTCGTTCATTGTTTGACGATGCATTTATATTTGTTTTATATGAAATTTAAGAGATAAAACCCATTATTCGTGGGTTTTTTTTGGTATTACGAACACAATTAGTCATTGTGTACATGCACCATTATGTCTTGTTTGCCATATTAATAGGTTTTAAGTGAACCTTGATACCTAATTTATCAGAAATGTGTAATTCGGTCGTCGCTACTCATCCTGCTATCAGTCGATTGTGATAAAAAATAAAAAGAAATTCAAAAAGAAATTGGAAATACAAGAACTGGACCAAAACACGGTAAGGTCCAATTTACATTGACTTGGAACACAATACATATTTTTACAATGTTAAGCTAAAAGTAAAGTAAAATCAATCTTAAGTCATAAATTATTTTTAGTGTCCTTTTTTCAGTTTAAACCATTATATAACTTTCATATTTTCAATAAAACGTTAGAATAACGATTGAGAAGAAAGCTTTACATAAAAGAGATATTGATAATATTGCGGTTACGATTATTCTCCAATAGCAAAATTAATGCTTGGTATAAATGAGATACCAAATATCGTTGAATGACGAAATAAGAATATAAGCATTTTCCTGGAAAATGCACGATTGTGAAACCGAAAGTCATTCAAACAAGAAAATATAAACAAACGATGAATCATTGTGTTATAATCCTTTTTATTTCACAATAAGTAAAATAATAATTTGATTCACACCTATCAACTACGTTATAGCAAATTGTTTAAGTTTTACGTCAAATTAGAACACACCCGTAATATTTGCTGATTTGAAGTCTCTAACAATGTGTAAGCCTTATTTTAGCCTGGATTTTTAGTCTTGGGATTGTCGTCTGATAAAGTCATGCTGATTATAAGATGCACAGTTTTCTCTGCTATCAAAATCTTTCTGTTTGAACCCGTCGACCTGGAACTTGACATATACTTATAGGTAATATATATCATTTGGAAACAAAAGGGCCTGGAATGTAGTATTTTTTTTTTATCAACAGCATTGTCCTGTATTAGGTATAAATAAAGTTGAAATCTTTGATCCGCCGTATTTATGTCATGTCGGCTAACAAATAGGAAACTGTACCTACGCCTTATTTCAAGTGTAGCTTTTTAGTATTCGTTATTTTATAAAGTCATGCTGATTAAAATACTACAATATGAAACAATGTGACAATGACTGAATTTAGTAGTGTTAACCCTGTGATTATGAGTATATAGCAAATCCCAAATATACCGTTTGGTGGTGAGCCTGACAAATGTGGAACTTACAGATAAGGTAAAAGGTAACATGTGAATAGATAATAGTGTGTTAATTTACGGGAACAAGAAATGTTTGCCTCCATGCACCTAGAGCGTTTCGATCCAACATAATTGCCGTATTTGTCCTATAAGAACACAAATAAAACAGGGGGCATGACTTTAAACTGATTTGCCGTTTATGCCGATAGATTACCCTTCGCTATAGCTCCTGGAAAACTGTGTAACGTGTAACCGGGCGATCAATGGATCCGTATCTGAATAAATCAGGATTTCAAGTGTTCAACCTAAATTTGCACCACAACAAGTTGTCCTATTTAAAACAATTAACACACCCTTATATGAATTCACAATGTCCAATATATAAGCTACACAATGCACATAAATTAAATTACAGGGTGAAGTTCTTCATTTACTATGTATAAACGCAATGCCTTATTACAGAATATATACACACAATGTCACTATGCAATCACTATGCAACATGTATCAGACCGATTTATTCATAATGTCACTAACAGATTATTATGCAACATGCATACGGCCCTTTATTACACCATGTCACCAACAGACTACTTTGCAACATGCATCAAGTAAGTATTACACAAAACGTATGAACACAAAATCACATATATACAACTTCTATTTACAACGTCCACCAATATTTAATATCACCTTGTTAATCTGCAACTAATCACAATAACACAATGACATATTTACACATGCACAAATCCTTCAATGCACATGGAATATATATATAACCACAACTGAACTCACGCACTAACTATCACTTTCTCAATGAGTTCCCACACAATGAATATTATCCAACTGGTAAGGTTTAACACAGTGCACTTTCACTAATACACTTCCACAATATTACAACTTGCAACACCAGCAAGTAAACACCTTGTATTCTCACTAATACAAATCTATGAAGCATTCACACTTCCACATAGTACAACTTGCAACACCAGCAAGTATACACATTGTATTCTCATTAATACAATAACCACTTATATATATATCAGATTCACTTTATACATTGTATCACAATCACTATTGCAATATTCACATATAAATTCGAACACTATTTATATATCCTTTGGAATCACTTAATTCACTCTACTTACCAGTTGGAATATTTAATCCTGATGTTAACACTTCAACGGTCCACATAAAACTGACGAAGTTTCTCTGTCTTGAGCTGGTTTATATACTACGATATGGAACGGTCCATTATACTTGAAGGGGTGAAAATCAAGACTATACCAATTTTAGGGGTGTTTTAAGTAATAGATGGTGCTCCAACTATGGAGAAACTCGTATACATATAGAAACACAATTAATAGGGAAAAACAACTGGAGTTTCACATCAAAATAAATAAACTTTGACCGATTTTCGTTACACTACCCACGCCTCAAAAATCATGCGTCCTCGCATGACTCTTTGAATATATCTGACATGCTGATAAATCATCTATCAAAGTGGTCATTTTTCATACCCAAACTCTTACCATAGTGCAGTCACTATTTCCATTGGACATATCTTCTGACCACAACGTCAGGCTACCCTTTTGTCCATCAGGTCTTAACTGATGACATAACAAGGCACAACCCGTAGAAACAAAGTCTACATATGTCCTAATTCCAGTCAGCCATATCAAACATATTGAACTTTCTTCTTATGAACAAACACTATTCACAGTATATTTCTCCTTTTGTCCGAATAAAACTTTTTAAAACTTCCCACTTCAAAATATCTGTTTCCAACATAAACCTTTTCCTCATTAACGTCTGTAATTTTGAGCGTCACTGACAAAGAATAAAGTACGAAGGTCCCTAACAAATTTTGCCTCTGCAGCGGCCCCAATGAGCCTACTCTTAACGAAATCTGCAGGAGGGGTCTTTTACATGCACAGGGCGTGACATGTTCCTGTACATGGGGCCTCGGATTTAACGTCCCCATCCGACGGACTCAAATTTAACTATGTACACTATATACACTACAAAACTACCAAACTATCTATATACACATATACATTGATCCTTTACCCCGAAATGCTTCCTCTTTTCTTTTCAGACTCACGACTACTGTCTTCCAAACACTACATTATCTCTTATTAATTCCACAAAATCTTTAATTCCTGAATCATTTTCCTTTTGTAAAGAATAAGAGGCTGAAAATTCACTTGATAAAAGTCCAATTTCCAAATCAAACAGATTTTCTACCATTTCAATTTCAACTGAGAGTCTGACTTAATGTTACTACTTACTTTAAAAAAATGCACTATACTTTGACTACAAACACAACACACTATTAACTTTGAAATATTACAACTGGTCCAATCATACATTCATATAAGTATTTACAGTAACAAAATCAACACATGAAATCCCACCGCTGCCACCAAATTTGTAACGTGTAACCGGGCGATCAATGGATCCGTATCTGAATAAATCAGGATTTCAAGTGTTCAACCTAAATTTGCACCACAACAAGTTGTCCTATTTAAAACAATTAACACACCCTTATATGAATTCACAATGTCCAATATATAAGCTACACAATGCACATAAATTAAATTACAGGGTGAAGTTCTTCATTCACTATGTATAAACACAATGCCTTATTACAGAATATATACACACAATGTCACTATGCAATCACTATGCAACATGTATCAGACCGATTTATTCACAATGTCACTAACAGATTATTATGCAACATGCATACGGCCCTTTATTACACCATGTCACCAACAGACTACTTTGCAACATGCATCAAGTAAGTATTACACAAAACGTATGAACACAAAATCACATATATACAACTTCTATTTACAACGTCCACCAATATTTAATATCACCTTGTTAATCTGCAACTAATCACAATAACACAATGACATATTTACACATGCACAAATCCTTCAATGCACATGGAATATATATATAACCACAACTGAACTCACGCACTAACTATCACTTTCTCAATGAGTTCCCACACAATGAATATTATCCAACTGGTAAGGTTTAACACAGTGCACTTTCACTAATACACTTCCACAATATTACAACTTGCAACACCAGCAAGTAAACACCTTGTATTCTCACTAATACAAATCTATGAAGCATTCACACTTCCACATAGTACAACTTGCAACACCAGCAAGTATACACATTGTATTCTCATTAATACAATAACCACTTATATATATATCAGATTCACTTTATACATTGTATCACAATCACTATTGCAATATTCACATATAAATTCGAACACTATTTATATATCCTTTGGAATCACTTAATTCACTCTACTTACCAGTTGGAATATTTAATCCTGATGTTAACACTTCAACGGTCCACATAAAACTGACGAAGTTTCTCTGTCTTGAGCTGGTTTATATACTACGATATGGAACGGTCCATTATACTTGAAGGGGTGAAAATCAAGACTATACCAATTTTAGGGGTGTTTTAAGTAATAGATGGTGCTCCAACTATGGAGAAACTCGTATACATATAGAAACACAATTAATAGGGAAAAACAACTGGAGTTTCACATCAAAATAAATAAACTTTGACCGATTTTCGTTACAACTGTTTAGCAGAAAGGGCCTACCCATAGTATACTATATGACCAGTATAAATTCAAGCCCCATGAATTATTTTTTAGATATTTTTCTTTGATTTAATTTTAATCATTGATGACAATCTAAATCCCATATTTGGTCGATGCCAACTTAGAACAACTGAATAGGCAGCGTCACTATACTAGACTTAATATCCCCATGTAATGTGTATGTATATTAGGCCGTGTTCAAATTGACCTAAATTCGGTGTTGTGTTAGTGTAACTCACACGTAAACTAAACACAATTGCGTTCCCATTGATAAAACTCAATGTTTACATGTAGTTTAAATCATGTTTTATCTACACACAGTCGATAGTCAATGTAGGCCTTGTGTAGGTTAAGTGTACACAAAACTAGGCATTTAGGACATTAGTTTTACCGTGTATATATTTAAGGAGGAAACTATTTTTGAGTAAAATTGATATTTTTGATAATTATAAGTATAGTTCTTTACAGAAATTGTTGTCTAAATTTTACAGATTTTTTTTTGTTAAAAACAAATTCACGTACTTTATTAACCCCTGATTAAGACTCAAAGCAGCATCATTGCCGAACCCATAAGGCAGGAACCTATTGATTTTCGGGGGGGGGGGGCTATTATAGTTGAGTATAAAACATAAAGGCATGGGGGGGGGCTATTATAGTTGAGTATAAAACATAAAGGCATGGGGATGGGGCTATTATAGTTGAGTATAAAACATAAAGGCAAGGGGGTGGGGGGTGAGCTATGGATTTTGTTTTGGAAACAAAAAATATTTCCAGTTTTTGGCCCTGAAAAAAAAATTGTTTGTTTCACCCTCAGCTGCCACTATATATATATATAATGCTAAAATTGATTTCGACTTGTCACCAAAATTTGTCCTGGAAAAATCAATAGCCCACGCCCCTCTACCCCCCCCCCCCTTTTCCCTTCCTAAAAAATGAAGTAAATAGTTGCTGCCTAATTCATTTGAAAAGGTCTTCCAGAATCGACTTGACGTACATAGAAATATTTGCCACTGGTCTATACTCAAACAACGATTCACGCATAAATGCATGACTAAAAAAAGTGTGGGGTAAATGATATGTTTGTCTAGTATCTCAAATCCGTTAAATAACATTTAAAATAAATTTAAAAAAAAACGTGACCCTATTCTTTTACCAAATACTCCTTGGAGAAGAAATACCATTTGAAACAAACAGAAAAGATAAAAATTTAGAGATCCCTAATAACTCAATCATTTTTTTCGGCTGTAAGCACGCTGCTGCAGCTAACGTTTTCTAGTGCGTAATCGAGACATCTCTAGTATATTCAAACTACTGCAAATTATAAAAATGGCATTCATAAAGTAGTAACCACTTAACTTAAAAAGGGGGAGGGTTATTTTTTTTTATCTGAGTAAGATTTTTTTTTCGCGCGTACGTTTTTATTCCTTTTTTTCGATGCTGGTGATCAAATACATTTTTTTTCAATATTTAACACTATAATGTATGGGGAAACTCTTTGATTCAGAATATTTCTTTTATCATCTGTATGATCATTTTTTTTTTTTTATCAAATTGGGGATCGGAATATTTCCATTCCCACCCCACCCCACCCCCTTTTGAAGTCAAATGGTTGTTCCCTTACCGCTAGAAAAATTGTCCCAAAATTTTGAATTCAGTTCTACGTAATGAACATTTAAATGACACATAGTTTACAAGTGAGAACAAATCTTATGTACAGGTAGCTTAACAATGTGTATAGATGTGAACAAATGTAATGTGAAACCAGTGCACACTTCACTAAACTAATTGTAAACATGTTTACTCTACACGCCGTTTGGTGTGAACACGGCATAAAATGCATATGATCAAACACAGAAGTGAGTTTTCGTCAATGTATTGTAAACCTTTTTCTTTTAACAGGATTTCAATAAAGGCAATTACTTTGTTGTTGTTTTTTTGTTTGTGATTTTTTGGTAATATGTGACCAAATTAAGTACACCAGAGACATACAAAAGCATGATACAATTTGAGTATTAAGTTACTTAATTAACCAATATTATGGTTCGTAATACTGAAATGATATTGCAAGCAAATCTTCTAACAAATAAGCGACATCACTTTTAAAAAGTGCAGAGTAAGCGCATAATTTTAATGCCAGTACATTCTACATGTTTTATTAACCAGTTTGAAGCTTTAAATTAATTTAGTGGTTGTCACTTGTTGCTATCTCTTATATCTGTCCTTCGTTAAACATACTGAAACTTTTCATACATAAACCATCATATATAAAGTATATGAATATTCGGCAAAACAGATTATTGTCTGACGTATTAGATTATAATCCTGGTACCTATGACAACTTTTTATGATGCATTCTGCTGTTTTTATGTATTTTTATGTTTTGCTTTGGAATCTTGTAAATAGGATCTTACTCCGTGGTTTGAGTGTATGTTAACAGCGTGCTATTTTTTTTCAAATTGACTTATTTTTCTTGAAATCCTGATTTCATCTTCCCGTGGTTAGCAGGGGACAACATGCTTTAATTGACAATTCATAACATGTGAGAAGAGGTTTAGAATGATAAATAGGAATTAATATTCACATGTAATCTACCTATACACAATCGGCACAAATGATAACAAATCGGCGCAAGTGAAAGACAAAATCGGCGCAATAATTGGAATGATGAAGTGAAAGTTGTCTTCTGTAGACAAATGTTTAACTATTAATAATAGTTGAAATTCGGTATTGAAATATACAATTCACAAATAAGTTTAAATAACTTTTCAATTGTTTTCTAGATGTATTGAATATGTTTGAGAAAAAAAGACTAAATTGGGAAAAATGAGGTGCCACTCATTGCCTGAAATACATACTTATATATTCCAAGGACAGCTTTGTTATCATGACACCGCAACACTGGTGATAAATTTAAAATGATGGTCTGATTTATGTCCTCGTTGTGTATTCCTTTAATTTGAACCCCAACACAATGACTAATTATACTATGACTACAAAAAAGAAGATGTGGTATGATTACCAATGAGACAACTGTCCACGAGAGACCAAAATGACACATACATTAACAACTATAGGTCACCGTACGGCCTTCAACAATGAGCAAAGCCTATACCGCATAGTCAGCTATAAAAGGCCCCGATATGACAATGTAAAACAATTCAAATGAGAAAACTAACGGCCTTATTTATATAAAAAAAAATGAAGGTAAAACAAATGAATTATGTAACACATAAATAAACGACAACCACTGAATTACAAGCTCCTGAATTGGGTAAGGCATATACATAAATAATGTGACAGGGTTAAACATGTCAGCGGGATCCCAATTCTCCCCCTAACCTGGGACAGTGACGTTCTTCTTTGGCTTTGTGTTGGTATTGCTCGCTAGGATATTAAATAAAATCATTCTCAAAGTAAATATATCTGTCCATTTTTGCCGTTAAACAGATAAATGAAGATGTGGTGTGAGTGTACATTTTACGAGCACTAGCAGCACACGTTTATTTTCATAGTTTTAATCAACCTCGCCTATGGTAAATACTGGCTATTGCAAAGTAATTATTGTTGTTAAGATACGGTATATAAATTAAAGTTTGGGGAGGCATATCAATTCTTAAAAAGTTGACCGCTACTTCGCCGTTGTCAATGGAGTTTTCATAGCCATCTCATTTGTTGCTTGTTTTTTGCCGCTTGTTTCTTAATTTTACATATATATAGGAATGGTTAGCATTTCCCTTCAAGTCATTGCTGATAAAATCTTGGATTTACTCACCATGAGCTTTCTGTGTCTCTTTTTGGGTATAGTATTCCCAGTCGCTAAGGTTATTGGTACGTTAAGCTTTAGAGCTGTCTCTCATTGTCCGGGGTTTTATCCATAGATGTGTGAACCTGTTTATTGTTAGTTTTGATGCCTTGTGATTAGATGTTCTAAGATTGTTTTTACTTCATTTGACATACATTGTAGTCTCCACTATTTGGTGGTTAGATTGACATAATTTTTCACCAAATGCCTTAAGAGAACTGCTTTCGTGTTAGCATTTTTTTCATAAGATAATCTTTCTCCGTGTTGGCTTTACAAAATTTGTTAGTATAGTTGTGTCATATTGATTGATATTGTATAGTGTGTCTTTTTATGCTGTAATTTTACTGTATTGTCTCTGGTGTTTGGTTATTGCTGTGAAAATGTTTAAATCTGCTGCTTTATCATTCCCCTGTCAGGAGCCTATTGTCCAGTGGTTGTTGTTTGTTTGTGTGGTTCATAGGTGTTTTCGTTTCTCGTTTTTATATATATTACACCGTTGGTTTTTCTGTTTGAATTGTTTAACACTGATCAAGTTGGGGCTCTTTATAACTTGCTGTACGATGTGACCCAAATTGAATGCTCGGTGTTAGAGAACGTACTTTAACCTATAATTAAATACTCCTTATACATTGTGACTTCGATGGAGAGTTGACTCCTTGGCATGCATACCACATCTTCTTCTTGTAATATTTCTTGTTTATGGCATTATAAAAAGGCTGGTGCATTTACAATTCAGTATCACATTTCATCGTCTTAATGGTTTTCAAGGCAATACGCTCGTTCAAAGTACACGGCATATTATGTAAGCATGAGACAAATTTTCTAACTTTGCTGTTGTCTATATCTGTTCTTTTCATTTACAAACAAAATCACAGATTACACCTAGTAATAAGCGAACATATTCCGTTTGATAGAATATTCACAAGACTTCAGTTGGTTTATTTGTCTATTTTTCTATGATGTGCTCTTTTATGAGATTCTGGATAATAGTGGGTGTATTAAGTTTGGTATTTCTTTCAATTTTTGTTGTAGCTAAATGTATCATAACCTGATTAGTGTTATATGCATCGTCTTTAATCAGTTCATATACGATGATAGTGAAAGCTCTTTTAGCAAATCCCTAGATTAAAATTCTAGCCACCGTTTCACAAAGCCTTCTAATGACTCTTTATAACGTTATATATAAGCTGGGTAATTTTCTGTGTCCAATGGACATGTTCCCCGTTTATTTGGTTACATTCAGTAAATCACAGAAAGTCTGAGTAAAATATACATTTGAAATATCTACATGGAAATAAAGCAGTTGGACTGTTTGGCAAGGTGGTTAGAGCTCAAATAGACAGATTCATAGCTGTGACGGATCCGAGCTTGAAGAGAGCGTAGAAAACGAACAAAAACGGGTAGACAGCCAAGGGTTCCGAACAATCTAGATGATGCAGTGGCTGACCAGGCAACCACTGTGTAAGCAGTATGAATTGTAATAAACTACAAGGAAAATTTAAAACGGAAAGTCTCTAATCAAATGGCAAAATTAAAAGTATGAGAGACTTGCAGGAGCTAAACGAAAAAAACAGAATTTCAATCCCCTGCAAGGAGGATACATTTTCTGTGGCCAAAATAAAGAATCTACTTCCCTTCCAAAACACCTGAGATAATACCAGGTTTTATTTGGTTTCGTGTTGCTAAGTTTTAAATTCTATATTGTGTTATGTAGACTTCTGTTTGTCTTCATGTCGGCTTTCGTTTCTCGCAATGGATGTGTCGGTTTGACCTTTGAGTTTGATCGTTCCTTTGGTACCCGTGTTCTCTCTTTTAAAATTTTACACCGCCTTGCAAAAGTACAGACGTGTACTGTGCATGGAGAGATTGGTGTACAGTTACAAAATAAATAGTGACAATATAGTTTTGCAGAAGCAAAGTTATGAGAGTTAATCAGAGCTGCACACATTCAGGGAGATAACTCTTTAAATCAGTTAAGCGTTTGTAAAAGTCAAGTTCATCAATGCATTTTAAGCATTTACCTCAAACAGATTGAAAATAATCTATGTAACCTGGAAGCTTAGCATATATTTTTGAAAATGGTTGACACAAACGTACTGATGATTTTAAGAGTTATTTCCCTTAACCTAGGTCTACCTCCTTAATATCAAATTAAAATGATTTAAAATGTCAGCCAACGGAAGAAAAATCATATGGTTACATGTACATTGACATCTATGGAGTGCATGGTTTAATGAATCACCAATTTGTAAGTGTGAAATGATTTCAACAAAGTTTGTTACATATTTTTATAAAATAAGTAAGTTTAAAGTGACAAATCCTTAAACATTTGAAGTCTTTACCCTATGTTGTTTTATTTTTGCTAGAAAAGGGAGTTCCAAAAATATTATAAAAATGTGAAAATGATAGAAAATTTACAAAATTCATCTATTGAATAGAAATAAAATAAAACACTTAAGACGATTTGAATACAAAACCAAACATCGATCAATAAAACATCGCATGAGGTTATTGTATACAACAAAATAAAAATTAAGCAGGAAGTATTTTACAATTATAATCACACTGAAAGTAAGACAAATTTATAAAACGATTGACGATGATTGCAAACGAGACTCTGAACGAATGTTGAAGAAAAACAAACATGCAACCTAAGACATACCATAAACGATAACTTTAAAAAATACCGAAATCTGGGGAAAGTTAAAAAAAAAGTTCCTTATCAAACATGAACTGTCAAATGGTAAAATCAAAAGTTCAAACACCTCAAATGAATGCATAACAGCTGTCATATTCATGACTTAGGACAAATATTTTCTTATGCAGAAAATGATGGATGAAACATGCTTTTATAGCTAACTTAACTTAAAATAAGCTATTTCTTTAATGTTTATGTTATTGGCAACCGTATTTCAATGTCTTTGCCGGTCATATTTTTTGTATCTAGTGTCAATTGTATTGATATATTAAATAAAAACCATTGTGTTATGTCAACAATAAATTTCAATGTAGGTAATAATAGGCTAATCATTTAAATTGGATGGATTACATTGTCATTTCAGTATCCGTTCAGTTAACCTGATTTTTAATCTTAAATTATTTACATAAAATAATTTAAAAAAAATATTAACACCGATATAAAATATTTTTCGACTTATTAGTTTGAAAAGTCTGTCTTGGTATCTTTTAACTTGTGTGTATAATGCATTAATATTCATGTGTTGGCTTCTAAATCTTTGAATACAAATGTATATTAACTGACCATTTAGTTTGCCATCGAAATAGATTTTATTAATGGTTTTATTTGGAAATCCCTCTCAACCTGTACTTTCGATAATTTTGAATAAATCTTAAACTTTTTGCAGAATTGATCAATGTATCTGCATCACTAAGTATTATTATTCCGACAGAGAAAGTAAGTATTAGGACTCCCAGAGTTCCTATAGCTTTGACTGATGTTCTGGTATCTGTAGCACTGATTTTCTTACTTCTTGCTGAAAGAAACCAATCTGTCTGAATGTGATGCATATATAACATAAATAGAAAAGTTGTTTTAATTTAAAAAAAAAACAAAAAAACACATGAATTTTGTTTTGTTTTGTACGTTCATCAAGAAATTGTCGAGGAATTAATTGTTCTATTACAAACACCCCTTCAATGTACAAACATTGTTTCGCTAAATGTATGTTTAAAATGTTTTATAAATAATTTGCCTAGAAATTCAATCTATACCTGGCATCTTTTTGTAATTTTTTATTTGTTCTTTTGGGAAATATTTTATATAATGATTTTTTTATTTTAACTTATTTTTAAAACTATAAGGTAATTGTTAATTTTATAAATTAGGAATGCATTTTATATTCAGTTTATTTTTGTACATTTCTGTAATTTTCATTATCGTATTATTTTAATATATTTGTATTCTCGTATAATTTGCAATCAATACATGACACTTCAATAAAAAGAATCATCATTATCAATGAGAATTGTTTATTAAATTAATTAATAGAAAGGCTAAGCAACTTCCTAGATAACAAATGATTAACTAAATTAAGTATATTTACCTATAGCGGTTTTCTTTTTATCAATTCTTAAATTTTTAATCAAATCAATAGCTTTCGTGTTCCCGTTAGTTGTTGCATTAACAACCTTTCGACAAACGCAGACCAGATCTTCTTGTCCATAGTACATGTTATTTGTAGCAATGTCATTGTCACTGCCACTTGTATACATCATGTGTGTTGTGTATTGCTCTGTCTTTGCTTTAGGAGAGAAAACGTTCCTATATATTCCAGGTCAAACTTTATGATAATGTCAACAATATTACAAAATAAAGTGTTGCAGTTGACGGGTACCTTCGTATATGGATATTCGTCTATGAGACACAAAACCAATAGAAAATAAGTAATTAAATTGAGATGTGTAATAACGACTGTTGTATGTTTAGCTTACGAGATTTCAAATAATGATTTAGCCATCCAACTTATTTTTTACCATGTATTGATAAGGTTTTATTGAGGTAGTCAAAACTAATGAGCAAAATTGCGGGAATTAATGTGTAATTTGTTCTTTTTTATTTCATTACCCAATCTTTCCTTATGTTAAGAATAATTGTGATATTTACATGTTTCATACCATTGTTCGCAACATATTATTGCATACTACACTACAAGTCATACTTCATTAACATGCATGTAACGCAACAGATTTTTAAGGATGTTAGTTTACTGATTGTTGCCTGCTTAACGTCAAAGTGGCAATTCGTTCATGCATGTTAATAACGAGAATAGATAAACAATATATATAACAGGTAGGTCTGGTAAAACAGGTCACATGGTGTGCAGGTCGGCACATTTCTGATGGCTACGGAGAAAAGCCAGTACTTTTGATCGGGACTTAAATTAAGCCTTGCAACAAGGCTTCTACGGTCCCCTAAAAGACTTGTTGCAGATGGTTCTTAACGTGTACAGCGCGTGACACACTCTATATATACACGAAGCAATGAAATTTACGTTCCTATTCTGACCGTACATGTCTAATTGCTTGATACTTCCCGAACAGCCAAACGGACACCCCACTTTGCCGAGGGTTGTAACTGTCGATCTTGAAAAGTTGTTATTAATGTTAGGTGCTCCGACAATGTAAGCAGATCTTTCTTCGTATGTGTCAACCTTCCGTTTGCTCATGTAAGTACTAACCCAGAAATACATGCGAGTCTTATTCGATAGGTCACATTTGGGTAACGAAGGGACGGGATTGTGGTTTCGACATTAAGAACGTATCCTTTATCATCTGTGAAAACTTTTTTTCATTACGGTAAACTAATTCGTAATGACGTTCGTAAAACTTATGAAAGGATTATTTAAACTTCAAAATCTATACTCGATATTAGTATGGTAGATAAGGGAAACAACGATGTGAATTTTGTAAATGAAAGAAGTCATTTAGTGAGACAAGTGCGTGACACAATGAGATTTAGGGCATATGATACAGTTATAGGGGAGGTAATGACGTTGCTAATGTAAATTGTTATTTTCGCGAAGTCAAACTATGACTTATCGGGAAAAGATGGACCCCTTTCTTTTAAAATGCCATTAGGTTTGATTACGCGAGAAGATTGTGTGTGCCAATTTTGATGAAAACGTAAATAGTGCATTTTTTAAAAATTTGATAAATATACAGCAAAAAATGATATTTTTTTCTACATTCATGAACATTTGATAAATATGAGTTATTATTCATGTTTCTGTAATAAAAAATGTACAATTTTTTAGGATACTTATGAAATACAGCAATTACAAATCATTTAATAAAAAACAATTTGTGTTTCTCTTTTAAAACAAAAAAAGTTATGTCTTTCTTTTGAAAAGGAAAATACGGCCACAAATCCGAATTTTGAGCAAATATACAAAATTGCGACCTTATTTTACTCAAAAAGTAGCACATGAAGATATACTTTTTATTAGATATTTGATTTAATCAGGTAAAATATAGTCTAGCATATGGATATGGAAATTTTTATCAAAATGTAAATACGGGATCAAAACTGTATCGTATGCCCTTAATCAAACAGGTAATACACTAATCCACTATAAACATATATATGTAATATAAAAAAACAGCACCCATCAGCCTGAATATTTCATTTGTGTGTGTATAAGTTTCTTATTTGCCCAGAATAACGGTTAATTATATAAACAAATAATGTCAAGTCAAACAGATAACATGATGCGTTCACCAACAAACAAACACAAATTCACATGTGATCTTGAACGACGTACCTTGATAACCAGCATTGCTTGTACAATAACCACTAAGTGGATCATTTGTGTGATGGTCGAACTGAAATTTGGCTTGATAGATTCCAGGACCGACTTGATATACATTGTCTATTAGGTAGGTATTACTGTTTATAATTGTTTGTAATAGTCTCATCTGGCTAAATAACTAAAAAAAAATAAGAAGAAAAGTTATAATATTTAATTAGTTTTCTTAATATAAATATTTGTATATAATTTTAATTTCACACTATTGCATGGACATTTCTGTCATTTCTAAGGATTGTCCGTGGTTCTTTTTTAATTTGTATTGTCATTTTATATTGATTTTTATGATGCCAGTTGTTTGGTAAGAGCTTGACATACACGCCCTCAAATTGCTCTAAGAAACATATAGTTATGATTTGAATCTATTTGATGAAAAAAATCCTCATATAGCATAGAAAAAAGAAAATGTACGTTTTTTTGTAAATTAGTCAGAGAAACAAACCTAACGATACAAAAACTATATATAAGTTATCATTTTGGCTCGTAATATTATGTTTAAAGGGCTCTGTAAATAATTTAAATATATTTCTCACTCAAAAAAGATATCAATGGCATTAAGTTCATAAGGAAAGCATAAACTATAAAGAAGTGACAGGTTTTTAGATGTGTTTTCAAATCATCACACACGTTTTCAATGTAGATTAGTACACTGCAAAAAATACCAAAATAATTCAAAGGACAAGCAACACAGGAAAATCTGTGTGCAGTTAAGGTTCAAAAATGTTTTTTTTCGCGAATTTCTTTTGCATTGCAGATGTTTGATAAACTATATATATATATATAAAATGTATAGTCCCGTCTATGAAGCTTATTTGTTAAACGAAATTTGAGGTGAATATACACCAAAAAACAACATAACAGCAATTTTTAAAACACTCATTAGCGTGTGATATTCTTAGGCATTTAGTCACTGTATCAGTTCATTTTAAAACTGGTTCACGCCTACATTATTTAAATGTTTATTATTACTATTTTTAAACATCATATATAAAAATCATATAAACACGAATGAATATATGTCTCTCGACCACCTCAGCAACAAAATATAATAGCAAAACGCAAGTACCTAAATGTAGACAATGGTGGATTAAACCTAGTTTTATAGCGCTAAACCTCTCACTTTGTTGACAGTCCATACAATTCCGTTATATTTACTAAATGATGCATGAACTAAACAGACATAATAAATAAAATAGTCAAAATATGGGTCCATCAGTCATCATCGTGTAACATTTTTAAAAGGAACAATTTAACAGAACACAAAACATCTAACTACAAAAAGATTCATCGATTCGCGTGTCTGACGTCAGAAAATTTTAAACGTAATATATTTTTGTCGTTCAATATTTATACAAACAATTTTAAAATTTCACATGGACAATGTTAGCATACCGGGTAAAAAAATCAAAAGTATGTAAGAATTAATTTCAGAAATATACCGAGATTTAAAATAGTCCAAAAGTTCTATGGAATTTATAAGAATCCACAAATAGTTCATTCCACTACGCGATTGAATGATTTTGACGTTTGTGGTTCAACGTATTTTCTAATTCATAATAAAAATATATCATAATGACATATTATAGAACAATAACATACTGACGGGATATTTTAAAGTACACAGTCAAGATATAAAAACCAAAGAAACACCAAAAGTCGCATATACAAAACACACCATCCAAAGGTCCCAAAAATGACACAAGACGAACCATTCAAAGAGAAAGGTAACGGCTCCATTTATGGAAATGATGTATTACTAATAATTACATTACAGTTATGATTCTGAAAATTTTAAATACATTATTTTGATTGGATAACAACGCTTGTGCATCATACTTAAATTCACCATCATATCCCAATGAAGCTTAACATTTATGATGAAACGCGCTATCACAAAAAAGTGCACTGGTTAATTAAAGAAATAAATGATAAAATTCGATTTTGTTAAAGATTATAGTGAGAAAACGTAATTATGGGTATTGAATTCTTTTTTGGTTATTTCAAACGACTGTAAACGTGTTGACCATGTGTACATTTTAAGAGTGAAAAGCAAATGTACTTCGGTCAACGCTTTTACATCCCAATGAATTGTGTACATGTCCCAAGTCAGGAGCCTCTGGCCTTTGTTAGTCTTGTACATCTACGTTTTTTTATGTCATCTAATGTTTTATAGTTTAGTGTGACGTTATTTTTTACTGAACTAGTACACAATTTTATTTAAGGGTCAGTTGAGGCCCACCTCCGGTGCGGGATTTTCCCGCTGCGTTGACGACCCATTGGTGAACTTCGACTGTTGTCTGCTCTTTGACAGGGTTGTTTTCTATTTGACATATTATCCATTTCAATTCACAATTTTAAATCAATGCTTATTACCCTGAGTTTACATGTCGTGCCATTATACAGAGTAATAAATAATGTAACGACATATTCAATAAAATTAACGGTACCAATTTTCTTGCACCAGATGCGCTTTTCGACAATACACTTCTCTTCAGTGATGCCCGTGGCCAAAATATTTGAAATCCAAAGCTTATATAAAAGGGAGAGCTATAATCCAAAAGGTTCAAAAAGTATAGCCAAATCCATGAAGGAATCAGAGCTTTGCATGAGGGAGATACATTCCTTCATTTATAATAATTTCTATCATTTTGTAACAGCAAATTTTAATAACAAAAAAATCCGTATTTTCATGCCAGTACCGAAGTACTGGCTACTGGGCTGGTGATACTCTCGGGGACTAATAGTCCACCAGCAGAGGCATCGACCCAGTGGTAGTAATAAAATTAACGGTACCAATTTGCTTGCACCAGATGCGCATTTCGACAATACATGACTCTTCAGTGATGCTCGTGGCCAAAATATTTGAAATCCAAAGCTTATATAAAAGGGAGAGCTATAATCCAAAAGGTCCAAAAAGTATAGCCAAATCCATGAAGGAATCAGAGCTTTGCATGAGGGAGATACATTCCTTCATTTATAATAATTTCTATCATTTTAATTTGTAACAGCATTTTGTAATTCATTTATTTTCGTGGATACCAATTTTTGTGGATTGCTAAAAACTTGTCTTTTCGTGGATATTTGATTTCGTGGTTTTGCCAAAGTCTGTACACATCCTACATTTTCCTAATACAAAATTTTTTATTCGTTGAACATTTAAATTCGTGGTTCACCTGTACCCACGGAAACCACGAAAATTGGTATCCAACGAATAATAATGAATTCACAGTAGATATCAAACAGTAAGAAGTAGTGTGTTCTAATAAATTGTTTTCTAATACCAATACAGAACCACTAAACTACACAAGAATATGACTGACAAAATTAAATATCATAGAAACCTAGTGTGAACTCTATTACCCCAGAGGGTGACAATGTTTACTTTGCTCTGCGTATGTGTAACTCTATCTAGCTCTGTACTGAGTGGTATCATAATTACGGAAAAGAGATTAGGTCTTTTAAAAAGAAAAAAATATCCGTAAAACAGATCATATAGCAATGGATATATTGTACATACTATCTTCGGCTTAAAAGGACACTTACTTCGATGTAATATGTGGGCAATTCTGTAGTCACATTTATCTTCAATTCTGATGTTTTGTAATCTTTATTAAGTTGGTATTTACATGTTGCTTCCGATCTATAATGGTTGTCCTGTCGCCATGGGGAATTGCTAGTAAATACTAAAGGAACAGAACATGACATCTCAGCTGCATACCAAAACACCAAAGTTACTCCTAACACCATAACTCTGTTTAAATTAATCAAGTTCTATTAAGATATGTTATTGCTTTGAAATTCAAATGTGTGTTCAAGCTTAATTAATTTGAAAAATAATGTAAATAGCTTGTTCTCTTTTTGAAATTATTTAGTACTGTCTTTTAGAAATTGCTATGCATATATTTTATTATTTTATATGTGCCATGTTGAAAACAAAATAATTACTTATGTATGATGATTCACATTTTTCGGCATACTTTTGCAAGAGTCAATGTTAAAGCAATGAATGAAGTTGAAAAATGTGGGATAAAAAGTAAAATCACAAAAATACTGAGCTTAGAGGAAAACCAATTCGGAAAGTTCATAATCACATGGCAAAATCAAATAAAAAAAACCGCATCAAAAACGAATGGACAAGAACTGTCATATTCCTGACTTGATATAACTTTTTTTACTTTTTATGAAATAAGTCTTTGTTTTTATGGTTATCATGATTAAGATACTTGGTGTACTTGAACATCCTGTCATTATGTTTTTGTCTATCATTTACTCGTATACTTGTCTTTCATGTTTGCAAATGTGCAATGTCTGTATGCCTTTTGGTGTCGATTCATATAGCGTTGCTCTGTTCTTATACATCCCCTTATTGTGCTATTGCACAACATGTTTGTATGCTTGTCGTTCAGTTTTGCTTTGTGCTTGTTTTATATGTCTTTTTATGTTTCTTTGATACATATATGACCTGGCTCTGTACCTATACATCCCGTTATTTGTGTTGTTGTACTTAAGTAAATTGTGAATTCTTGCCTTTAATGTTATCAATATGCCTGGTCTATATGACATGTTGTGCTTCTTTGTTACATATTTGTTTTGTTTTTTTAGGTATTTAGATTATAACACAATGTTGACTGCTGTGCCCCTATTTATGACTTTTTTACTTAATATATCTGTTTGTTTTGTTCAGGCATCGTTTTCAATATAATGGAATGTGACTTGACTCTCATACAAGTGAAAGGTTTAGTAATCTGTGAAATCAGTTTCAATCCACCGTTTTTTACATTATGAAATGTCCACCATTTTTTACATTAGAAAATGTCTGTACCAAGTCAAGAATATGACAGTTGTTAACCATTCGTTTGATGTGTTTAAGCTTTTGAATTTGCCATTTGATTAGGGACTATCCGTCTTGAATTTTTCGCAGAGTTCAGCATATTTGTGGTTATACTTTTTACTCTATTATATTTTACATTTTTCGTTTTATTTAAATATACAAATAGCTAGAAAACAAATGATGTCACATTGACAATAAATTGTTCAGACATATTTTAAAATATAAGTAGTTTAACATACCTGTTATAATAGTAACCCATCTTGTCTGCAGTTATAATGTATCTTTGGTTTGTACGATGTATCTGTGTCAATTCAATTCATGCGATATACATTTGATTTATAAATGTTTATAACCTCAAATATAAATCCTTCAACATGTTTGAATACTCAAATAAATTCAATTTAAATTAACTTTACAAAGGTAATAGTAGTTACTAATAATTGTGTTTTTTCTGAAAGTAAATAGAACGACGTCGGCTTCATTTTGATTAAGCATTATCTTAGTCATATAATATAAATAGCGGCAAGCTTGACTATTTGCATATAATTAATTGAATTTTAAATTCTCAAATGAATTTATTTTTAAGTGATTTTAAATCGATGAACGCAAGGTCACTTTTACATTCAATTTGTTGATTCGTAAGAATTAATTTAGAATGTTAAGGTATAAATGCCACTAAAATGAATCAATACCACATAATGTATACATGGTATGCTACAGCTTAAAACATTGGTGCCTAGTAGAGTTGTTATGACTAGGCTGATTTTCAACATAAGCGAACCCTTAATGTTGTGTGTGATTCTAAACTGTATATCGTATTATCTGAAATAAACACTGATATGTTTTTACTATTATTATAGTATTAATGAATGGGTGTTTTTATAATGGTCCTATTATATGTCCAAGGTCTGTAATAATGGTAGAGGAAGTCTGTAATGGCGCTAGGCAACGCCGACTCAAGCGTCAATCCTGTAAAAAAACTTCGTAGGGGCAGTAAATAGAAAAACGGAAATCAAGGAAAATGCTTGTTACGATAGTAACATAACATACTCTCTTACTCTTTTAATGACAGTTTAATTTGAAAAAAAAACAATTTGTACTTAACCATGGTAAAGCTTTAAATATACCAAATAACTAAGATAAAAATTGTAAGAAGTTACTAAATTATAATCCTGGTACCTTTGATAATTATTATGTTATGTGTTGAAAAACGGGATGAACAGTGATCCCTCTGTATGATTCTTAAATGTTGGTTGCTGATTACTAAATTTAATAAAATACAAAAAGGTATTATACTCTTTACAACTTAATTTTGATAACTTTATTAAAAACCATAACTACTGGGCTTAATACAGACATAATAGAGCCATTACAGAAAAACAGGGCCATTACAGAAAAACAGGGCCATTACAGAAAAACAGGGCTATTACAGAAAAACAAGGCCATTACAGAAAATATGTAATTTTTAATAAACAGTCATATTTGGCAATAATGTACTTAGTTGTTTAATAAATAATGATAATTTTATCTAAAGTTCAGATAAAGTACAATTATTGCATATCAAAGCAACACCTTATGATGTTTTGTACTAAAAAAAATAAACATACTTTTTATATAGATTAGACCGTTGGTTTTCCTAGAATTAAAACAAATATACATCATACTTACTTTAAACAATTGGTTTATTTGACAAAATAACAGTTTCCGTGCCTTCTGGTTTGTTTGCATTTACACAATCTATGGAACAAAGGGAACGCGAAAGAGTGCGCGTGAAATCCGATACTATACACCACGTGGTGCTGTGACCACTAACATAGTCAATCGACCATGCAGGTAGTCATAATGACTTGATGGGTAGTCATATATGCTTTTGACTACCTTTCGGCTGATATTTGACTAACTGAATAGTCATCGTGACTGATTTAGATTTTCAGTGTAGGATAGATTTTTTTATCTATGCCAGACGCTCGTTTCGTCTACAAAAGACTCATCTTTGACGCTCAAAATAAAAAAAAATGTTATTACCATAAAGTACGAAGTTAAATAGCATTGGGGAACAAAAAATTCGAAAAGTTTGCCAAATACAGCTAATAACTCAAGTCAACACTGCAGTGATGACTTCTGCATTGGCTGGTGATACCTCAGCGAAATTAAATCAACATCAACAGTTGCATAGACCTAGTGGTTGTAAATGAATGCTATTTACTTTAGACGCATGTTTTGTCTACAAAAGACCCATCGGTGACGCTTGAATAAAAAAAAATAACAAAAAACAAATAAAGTACGAAGTTGAAGAGCATTGGACACTAAAAATATTATTACCAATGCCAATGACAAATTTGATGTTTTTTTTCAATATCAGCAATTATAATTTGTTTATGTCTACTAGAAAAAAAAACAATGTGCTTACCAATAATTATATTAAGCATGTTTAGGTCATTCCAATTTATGAATTTATCATGAAAACCCCTTTTGATTTGGTTCTGATTATTGCTTGTTTTCTTCCTACATTTCTTTCCTTTGCTGTTTGGTTGATTTTAGGATGTCGCTTAGATATTTTAATTTAGTACATGATATCGAACAGTAACGTACGCTTCGCAACTGACACCCTGTTCGATATACTTATCCATGTATCCGGACACTCGTTTTCTTGTTATGTCTAATTCTTTTTAAAGTTTTTATTGCCATACTCACTGCAGTCAAAGAAGGACTTCAGACATATTCCGAGACGGCATATTCAAAAAGTGGTGTTTATCAGATGGGTATACTGAATAATTCAAAAGAGTTACTGGTGAATTTACAAACTATCATTAAAACTTAGTACCAACATTAAAACCTTTGATTTTTCAGCTCTTTACACCACTATTCCAAATACTAAACTTAAAGCTCGACTTTAAAAAAAAACTCGCCAGCTTATGTTTCTTTAACAAAAAGGACACAAGACGCTTTAAATATCTAGTTTTGGGCAGGAATTTAGCTTACTTTGTGAAAAAAGATACAAAGTAAACAAAAAAAAAAAAACGAAAAGGATATCACTGCCATGCTGGACTTTTTAATTGACAAAATGTTTGTTGATTTGCAGGAAATTCTTACCCTTCCGGAGAATGCACCTAATTTCAATCCCGGTTTTTAGTGGAGTTCGTGTTGTTTCTTATTTCTTATTTATAACTATGGATGTAAATTTGGTTTTGTGAGTCTTTGTTTACTCCATGGTTTTGATTGGTATTGTCTTGTTGAATTTAGAGGTTTGGTCTTCCAACAGACTATTCGAATCCCAATTGGTACGAATTGCGCTCCCTTTCTTGCAGATTTGTTACAGATAGGAGAAAATAAATTAGCCCAGTCTTTTAATTTCACATTTCGGCATATTTATGATGTACTGTCTCTTAATAATAATAGATTCAGTGATCACATATCTTCACTTACATCTACGTAACTACAATCCCCTTCCCTTTCATGAATGTGACCTACCGAATTAGACTATTTACCGGATTTGTTATCACATAAGCAACACGACGGGTGCCGCATGTGGAACAGGATCTGCTTACCCTTCCGGAGCACCTGAGATCACCCCTAGTTTTTTGGTGGGGTTCGTGTTGTTTATTCATTAGTTTTCTATGTTGTGTCGTGTGTGCTGTTGTTTGTTTGTCTTTTTCATTTTTAGCCATGGCGTTGTCAGTTTGTTTTAGATTTATGAGTTTGACTGTCCCTCTGGTATCTTTCGTCCCTCTTTTACATTGAGTATATCCAAGTGAACTTGAAATTAAAGATACTACCGACACAGATAAATCTGCTTCATATTTAGACCTTTTTCTCGAAATAACTACTGATGGTAGTTTAAATACCATTATAACAAAACTATGTAAGGAATCATAACTGATATTCTTGCTCAGTCATAATAACCTTCTATCATTACCAAACTAAACAAAGAAATAACACAACGGGTGCCGTATACGGTGCAGGAAATGCTTACCCTTCCGGAGCACCTGATTCCACTCCCGGTTTTTAGTGGGGTTCGTGTCGTTTCTTATTTATTATCTATAACTGTTGATGTAGATGTCCTTCGGTTTTGTGAGTCTTTGTTTACTCCTTGGTTTTGATTGTAATTGCCTTTGTATAGTAACTGACAAATTTATTTTTTTCAAATCGTTCGTTATTTCCTTAGTATGTTTTATTAATTTTGACCGAAGCGGTAAAGAGATTTCATATGAGATTTATTTCTCTCTCCGAACTTGATTTTTTTTTATAGATTACTGACAGACTATACGTGATAGTGACCTATGGTTTTTTTTTTTTTTGTCATTGGTCCAAACAAATTTAAAATGGGTCAGGGTCAAATATCAAATTCATATTCTCAATTCTTACTATTTTCTTGGTTATGTTCTTGTGAACTGGTGTTTTTTCTGTTTTTCGTTTTCCTTTTAATGCATCACGTTGTCAGTTTATTTCAGTTTTGTGAGTTTGAATGTCCCTCTGTTATCTTTTGACCCTCATTTTATTTGGCTTTTGTTTTACTACTTTTCGAAGAATGTAGAAAATATTGACAATATATTCCCTAACTTATGAGTTGAAACAAGTCGTGAAGCATATGTTTTCTTTGAAAGTGAACGTTGACATATTATGAAAGTTTTTCACCTTTTATATTTAATATTACGCACATGATGAGGTACATCTAGCTCATCAACCTGATATTATAAAGACCTAGTGTCTTTTGATTTAATCGTCTTGGTTTATGAGGCTTGAAATTTAAGTCAAGGTCACTGGTAAGCATATCATATTAGAGTTTGACTTTTGCTTTAATTCTGTATGTATGCATGACAAAGCTATGGGAATTTGTTAAGTAAGTGGCAAGCCATGTGATAACAATCAATCAGGAATGACCTTGTCTAAATCGGTATTTTTTAATGTAAAAGTATACCATACCATTTCATTTTTGGAATCAGTGTCAATTAAACGTTCAAATGAAATAGGAAGTGATATTTTTCAAATCGATAGAAACTGACGATCTCCCTTTATTTCAGAAGTGTATAGATTCCGTAGGTTTTAAAATAAGTTTACAAGAATCTAGCATTTGGCACAGAATATTACATTTTTAACTTTTCATATCAAAATTCCTGAACGAAAAAAGGTCAATAATACTTAAATTGTATATCAGATATAGTTAGTTCCCAGAACTTCGGAAAGGAGGGCAACAGGTATTTCAGATCTGACAAAACAGACAAAATGTACCCCTTTTAAAGTTCATGCTTTTTTTTATTATTATTCAAAATTATCAATCAAAAATGTGTCCTACAAGTATGTTCTACTCTCTGGTTAATGTTATTTGGTCGTGCCCGGATGAGTGTTGTTACACCTTCACATGGAAAACTTTATATTACAAATGACAACTGAGTGTACACTGCTCATTATACTACATCCAGTGAATATGAACAACCATTATAATACAGGCTTCCGATTTGGGACAAGCACATATACAAATATTTAATAAAGTAGACGGATGATTTCTAGAAAGTGTTTTAAAATGACAAGAGTATTGAGTCTGGTTTATCAATATAAATATTTCGGTGTTCTATTTAGTTTAAATTGACAAATATATTTTAAAATACATCTTGTGACATTCAAAATTTTATATTTATATTAGATCATACTGTGAAATCATTTGTACTGTGTGCTTCTGAAATTCTGGGCATATTTGACAACAGAATATGTAATAAATATAACAGTAAAAATATATTATTCCTTCTAATATTTTTAATGCTGTACCTATTGAAAAAATAAATCACAGTATGTGCAGATACTTGCTAGAAGTAAATCGAAAACATTTTAACTTTCACCGTATGGTTAGGTAGGCCTTTTTCAATTATATATTGATATTATTATACCAATGCAAAAGTTCTGTATCAGATCATATAATGATTAACCTAAAGATGCTTTACTGTTAGAAGTATTAGCTAACAATATTACTATGATTAATAAAAACCAACAATGTTGGCTTATTTGTATTAAACGTATTTTGAATGAATGTGGATTGTCACACTTTTATAACTATCAAAAATCTCTTCAAAAATTGACTTTGTTTGTTAGAAGTTAGAAAGTGTCTTCAGTGTAAATTAAAAAAAAGTGTTATCAGTAACTAAAACTAGTGATAAATTGAGAACATATAGATTGTTTAAAACTATTTTTAAATTTGAAAAATAGTTATATTTTGTAATTAATGATTATAATAGAGTAAGAATGAAAATGTTCAGAACCAGCAGTCAAAACCTTCATATTGAAATTGTTAGATACACTATATTGAGAACTTCTATAGATCACATGATTTGTAAGAACTGTAATATAAATTAGGTGGAAGATGAGCTACTTTTTTTTTTATTAAATTGTCTAAAATTTTCTCATTTAAGGAAGGAGTTAGTCTACAACTGTTTAAATAAAAATATTACTACTAATACACGTAATGTTTTCCCATTTGTTGTGTTTTTTTGAGTAATGAAGACACTAGTGTATAGCTAAAAACCTAAACATGTGTTATTTACGTACTAGAATAAGAATGTGATTTTTTTTTTTGCTATTTATAATGTACTTTTAAAAAATATGCATGGTTTTATTTTTTATATATACTAGAGTTCTTCCCCTTGGAACAAATAATATGTTGATACTTGTGTAGTAAAAATGTTGTTAGATTGTCTAATTAGTTATCAAAGGTACCAACATTATAATTTAGTACGCCAGACGCGCGTCTCGTCTACATAAGACTCATCAGTGACGCTCATATCAAAATATGTATAAAGCAAAACAAGTACAAATTTCATTCTTTGTTGTATCTATATAAGCTACTATTGAGTATGTGATATATATAGATACAATGGATAAGCGTTGATTCTTGAAAAAGAAACCATGAGCCCGCAGGGCGAATGGTTTGTTTTTCATGAATCAACGCTTATCCATTGTATCTATCACTTAAACTATTGTGATAATGTCTTTTGAAAATTAAAGTCTATTCTTAATTAGAAGGTATTGTAAGTGAGTTTAATTAACCATGATATTGTGTCAAACGATCCATTACAATAACTTAGATATCACAATTAAATATTTAAAAAAAAATACAAATATATTATAACACAACACGTCTGCTCTTAAAGATCTTCATATCATCAGGCATCCGAATGCTATCTGTTTTTACAAAATAAGACATATTCGAACTTATTTCTATTTGAATTGATCTTAATGGAAATGGAGAATGTGTCAAAAACGTTATATATAGTGCATATAATAAGTATGTTTCCGGAATTTCTAGCAATAAGCCTAATTCAAGACATATTACGATTTTCTAGCATAGGAATTTGCAAATTAAAATTTGTAAAATTATGTAGTAAAACAGATGAAATCATATAATATTAATTTATAAAACAAAAATGGACCTTTATTATGCAATCCATTTTTGTTTTCTTTGAAACATATGGAATAGCCAACCATTATCCGATAATAAACGACCAAAATCCCTTTTTACACAAAATATCCACAATAACATTCAAAACAAGAACAAAACCTGGAAATCTAGACTAATTTGGAACAACAAAAAGAATTCAGGGATTCGAACCTAAACAGACAAGTCCTTAGCTTTAACTCATTTATCTTAACTGCGAAACCTCGTGGCTATCAACTCATACTATACGATTACCTATTATGTATATATTAAGGTACAAGCCATGTGTGTCCGTTGTACCGATGTTTATCAGATATTCATTTATATATATATAAAATAGACTTTTAAATCATAACCGATTGGTAGCCCAGAGGTTTCGTCGATATGTTAATGTCAGTAACAAGTTACAGAACTTATGGACGGGTTCGATTCCCAGTGTAGGCATATAGAAATTACAAAAATTAAAGGTAAGTTTTTAAAAATAATTGCATTAGTGAACAGAAATCAGGAAATTAGTCAATTCAAACTTAATGATATTAGGAACACAAAGGAAACAATAGAATATAATCTGGTGAGTCCATTTTAGCGACGGATATAGGAAGCGTTGATTCTAGAAAAAGAATCCACGGTAAATGAATAGGCTGACGTCACCACAATGGTTTAAGTTGACTTCATGTATGAGCTTAATAAACACACACTGTAACACACAACTAGTAACAGCGGAGGAAAATATCAAGAAGGCAAGAGCTCTATACAGTTTAAAATGACAAGTGACTTGCATGGAGAAAATGGACTAGACCCATCTACATCTATATCAATCTACAGAACCTATGTTATGCCTATCCTACTATATATATAGAGTGGATATAATAATAACTAACGGAAAATCTTTGAAAATATTACAATCTTTTACTAGAAAACGATTAAACAAATCTTATCCTTACCAATATCAGCTGCAGACCAAGTTATATATTTAGTATCTGGATTACTACTCATAAATGATGAAATTGATATAAAATTATAACATTATTTGGAAATATTTTATGTTTTGACAAATCAACAGTTGAATGGAAAATCGCCAATCGTCAATTAAAAATTAAATCATTCAAAAGCAACAGCTGTTTCATAGATGCAAACGCAATTTGGTTAAAATATCAACTAAACGACCCTGTGAAATATTTGATTATTGCAACACCTAAAGAAACGTGGGGAAAACATGGTCAATAAAATTAAAGCATACTGGCATAGAAAGATCTTAGATGAGAAAGAACATTTCACTAGCTTACAATACTTATATCCAATATACAGACTTGGTCATTGTCATCCAATGGTCAGTATAACCACTTATGATCCCGAAATAGTATAAAAAATCTGCCACCACGACTGAATTTTGCTACAGGAGAATACATGCTACCATCCCAAAGACCCGATACAATACTAATGTAGTTGATCAAACATGTCAACTATGCAAAAAAAGAGAAGAAATATTATCGCATTTCCTGCTTAAATGTGAAACAGTAGATGCTCTAAGAAAACCTATATTGAAAAAATAGTGATAATGGCTGGTTAAATTTTCTCTGAGAGCAACAGAGTCAATTAAATAACACTACCAAAGATTGATTTGTAATCCTTACAACTACTGCAAAGAAGACAATGCTTTAATTTTGGATAATATATCGAAAGTTTTTGAACCGCAATACTGGAAGATGATTCACCTACTCCATAAAACCAGATATATAGACTATTTGGTTGTGATAGTACACAACCGAAAAAGAGAAGGAAATTTTACGACTATTAATTTATAAAAGTTGTATGTAAGTGATTCAGCATCAAACAGTGTAAATTATCAATTCTTATTCAGATAATTTTAGATTTTAAATCAACCTTTTGCGTATATTATCAACTGACAGTTTATTATATAGTACTCTGGTCGATGGACCTTTCATTTGTGTGATATTAAATTCTATATATTCGTGGTGGTGGTGGTAGATATCACTCAAGCTAGACTTGGAGATGTGCTTTAACTGGCAGAATTTATTATACAGATTATAGATTACAGAATGATTGGGTTGCACCAATGACAGGACGATTGACTGGAGGAGATTTAAATAAACTACTATACTAATGGGTGCCCGTTTTTGTCTTAAGTCAAATGTTCCCCCATTAAAGCAAAATTCAAGCAAATTTGTTATGGTGAAAACGCCATAAACATATCCATTTGGTTGATGTTGCATTTCAGGATGTTTACTTGAAATGTGCTTTTTGACATGACCATAAATACTGTAGCAGCAAGCTGAATGACAAGATATGCCGTTTGAGTGAAAGGCTTACTAAAGTTATCCATTACATAGATGCACTGGTCATGCACTGATTGAAACGAAGTGACCCAGTGGGATTTGCCAGTATGAAGTATTTATACAGTCGGGCATCCCTTTTCTGCAAAGCTACCACTTTTTTTCTGACCCAGACTTGGTAGTATCATCAACGACAGGCGAATGTCCTGTTGGCTGAAATCCGGATACGGATAATGGTGAAACAGGCATAAATAATTTCTAAAAAACAACCATTCACTATTTGTCTAGAATGTGCTTGTGATCTGAATCTGTAATCTTGAACTTTATCAAATTTCTTCTTTTCTTTATTTGTCCAGATGTCTAGTCAATAGCAGATCACAGATCTGGTTATGAGCAAACCTGTCCAACGGTCTTGTCTTGGGCAGATCTGTTATCAGGACTTGTCAAAAGCAGACTGATCCTCATGTCAGGTCTGGAGTAGACTTGGCAATAGGTCTGCAGCAGTCCTAAAAGGTCTGGTCTACCAATGACGAAGTTAACTTGCTTGTCAATAAGTCTACCAATCCTAATTTGCTTGATAACAAAATTCTAGGATTTATACATTGAATTTATTAGTCTAATACAACAACAAGAATAAAATCTTTTTGGGGGGTTCTATATTTCTAAAAGATATTGTCCTTCTACATAATTATTTCAGAGGCGGATTTCGAGGGGGTCCATGGAAAAAAGAAAATGTTGGTTGAATATACTGTGGATTCATTTATTTTCGTGGGTATCAATTTTCGTGGATAGAGAAAAAAAGACGTTTCGTGGTATACGTAAATTCGTGTATCGCTGATTACAACAACAAAAAAATAGATACGTAACGTAACGGTACCCAAATTGCACCGAGTACCCAAATTGCACCTATTTAGCAAAACTAGCAGCGAAAATCTTACAAGATTTTCTAGAGACTAAACAATTTGTTTTTTTATGATTTGATACTAAGCACATCTTTCAACATAGGTAAAACTATTAAGATATGCACAAAACGTTCACAGTATCTATCAACAGATGAAGTATTTACTGAAAAAGCAAAATGTACTGAAACGTCGCCATGCGACGTCATCAAAACGTCATCTTTTTAAAATGAACAAATACAATATGTTACAAGTATCCATTTAAAAAATAATGAAGAGTAAGCATGGACTAATGTCCAATTGTTCAAAATATTTAAAGAAATTAAACAAAAGCTCTGTTATTAGACTTTTGACTATGTGAATTAAAGCATGGAAGCAATTTGGGTACTCCTCATTTCAGAATCATTGATGGTTTGGAGGTCAGTTTAGACCAATTTTTCTATGATTCCATATGGAATAAAAATCAAATTGGTGTACCTTTATAATAAAGAAGGATAGGGCTACAAAATAAACACAGAATGGACATTTTTGTTTTCATGATAAAAAAACGTAGATGAAAAAACTGTAAAAATAGGTGCAATTTGGGTACCGTCACGTTAATTCGTGGATTTCTTTTTGATTTAGGAGATCATATAACCTCCTTGGTTTGATCAATAATAAAACATAACAAAAAAGAAGGAATTCATTGAAAAAGCTCGCTTGGTCATTCTAGGTTAAAGTGTTCATTGATCACTTCGATTACAATAATGGACAGAGACAACTAATTATTTGTTTGTTTTACAATTTATAAATTCTTGTCTGAATTCTATAAGGCATTCAAAACTTTATGATTGAAAGCTCATATCCCTAATCACGATATAATAAACAGTGATACATGTATAAGTATAAGGTGTGAAAATAAATGTTCCTGTCATAATCAATATTAACAACTTGCAGTTATTTTCCATGAACAGTTTTAATCAATTTTAAAAAGTAAATTATAGATATATTTATTATAGATTTAATTTAAATACTTGTATCTTCTTTCAATAAAAAAAAACACGTGTTATGTTACAATGTTTATCGCTAGTCAACACTATACTTGAACTGCATAACATAACCGGAAATAAACATCCGACTCAATACACATTTCTCGGGATTATTCTTCGTTGAATTCTTAAATTCGTGGTTGGCTATTACCCACGAAATCCACGAAAATTGGTATACCACGAATAAAAATTAATCCACAGTATAGGGAATCACTGAAGCATGACATGAAAGGTTCTCCTCTTAGGCAGTAAGTGGGCCTTCACTTCAAAAAAAGTTCTGGATCCTCCAGTGTTGTGTAATTGAGGCTAACACCATTGAAGTTGCTCTTCAACTTTGTATTTATTTGGCTTTTTATCTATTTTGATCTGAGCGTCACTGATGAGTCTTATGTAGACGAAACGCGCGTCTGGCGTATAAAATTATAATCTTGGTACTTTTGATAACTATTAACAACATACTTGTTTTGATCAATTCTTTAAACATGCTTAAGTCAAACACAGTTATTATTCTCTAAAACAAAACAGCTGGTGACCCATATTGACCATGTCGATAGAAAATACATTACTACAAAGATAAGTTTAAATGATAAACAAATATAATTAAATGCAAAAATACTATGCTTTATTGTTTTCCTTTGTCCTTTTCGGAAAGTTTAAAGCAAACTAAAATAGCTAAAATTTCCTTCCGAAATTAAATAGCAAACCTTGAGTTTAATTTGACATGTTTTGTATTACCCAGTATACGTTTTAATTTTTATAGCTTGTATTTAATAATGCCAAAGACAAATTTCTTTGATTATGATTTGATGTTTATAAACCCAAGACAACACTTTCCTTCCTTTTTTTTAGTTATTTATCCTTTTTTAGGTTGATAAATATATACTTCGATGAATTGAAAATTTCATGTTTTATAATTTTGAATTTATTTTGAATATATCCTCATTTAGAATTAAAATATGTGAACAGCAGCAGTATAAATTCACTTTCAATAACCATGACAGTTTAATAAAGGCAACAGCTAGTAGTATACCGCTGTTCAAAATTCATGAATCGATTGAGAGAAAAAAACATCCGGGTTACAAACTAAAACTGAGGGAAACACATCAAATATAAGAGGAGAACAACAACACAACAGAAATGCAATATTTAAATGTAACACACACAGAAATTAACAATAATATAACAATGGCCATTTTCCTGACTTGGTACAGGACATTTTAAAATTCATCTCTCAAGGCAAAAAACTAAAGTGTCTTATTCTGTTTATTACATATACAATGTAGCATGTAAATGTACGAATTCCGGAGTATTACCTGTTGACATACTGATTATTACCTTTTCTTAGTCAAATTTGCATGGTCATGAATTCATGATCAGTAAAAATAAAAACCTGTCAAAAATTATTTCTCCAAACAATGTGATGATATGATCAAGTTCTGTACTCTATGAACGTTTAACTACTATTTTAATCAATAAAATTGATTTTTTCATTATCTATTATGGTAATGATGATAAGGATAATTACGTTATCACAGTAGGACATAGACAGTACACATGTAAAAGCTTTACTGTAACATCTGATGTCAATAAAGAGGAGTATATTATAATCAATGAAATTGCATCGTGTATATTAATCTATAAACATTTAGTTTCGTGTTTAATCTTCATATCTACACAAACTAAAAACAATAAACAAAATTTAATATTTAAATCATGTTGACTTCATAAAGACATACCGTACAGAACAAACATATTTCCTTTGCTTTAAGACGTGGCACGGTACTTTTCCATCCCAAATTAATTTGTTGGGTTTTGATGTTGTGTTTGTTGTTGTCATCGGATTTTGTCAAATGTCTTAACGTTTGTAGTTGTAAATTGTATTTTTTTCTGTTGTATTCGTGTGTTGTGTTGGGGATACTACCAGTTCATTCGGTATATTTGATTTTGGATCAACGTACTTTACACTATATATTTGGTTTTGAGTTTGATCAGAAGAAACACTCACAAAGCTAGATAATACAATTATCTAATTTCTACTACTATTAAATAGTAATTAGTATTATAATTTTCACTATTATTAATACAAATCTAATCTTGATTTCATCCAAATTCTCTCTTAATTTTCGGAACACGTTTTAGAAATTTAAATGTGACGTCACTTTGGGGCGTTGGATTGACTATGGCTAACAGGACTGTGATTTTGTAATGTATTCGTTTTTATTCCATAGCTAGTCACCACTTCAGTTTAAACATGCATATGTATTATATAGTCATTTAAAAAATTTACTGTTTGTAAAACTATGTATTATTCTTGATAATAATGATGTTTTTGTCCCAGGAGGATCACCCTGGCCTCACAACTTTTTGGAACTTTTGGTTATCGGCGATCTTCAACTTTGTAGTTAAAAAGAAATATGTTTTAACCTGTTACCTTGTGATGGCTATTGTTCGTTTGGTTCTCTGTCCTATATTTTCTTCCATTTATCTGTTTATTTATTGTAACCCTGTCGTGTATTGTTGTCATTTTAATGTTATAATAAACACTGCCATTAAAGCGGGAGGTTTGGCATGCCACAAAACCAGATTCAACCCACTATTTTTTTCATAAAATGGCCGGTACCAAGTCAGGAAAATGGCCATTGTTACATTATAGTTCGTTTCTGTGTGTGTTACATTTCGCTGTTGTGTCTCTGTTGTGTCATAGTTCTCTTATATTTGATACGTTTTCCTCAGTTTTAGTTTGTAACCCGGATTTGTTTTTTTCTCTATCGATTGATGAATTTTGAACAGCGGTATACTACTGTTGCCTTTATGTTTCACATTTTCATTCTCCATTTCAACAATCAAAGGCAAATTATGATTTAGAAGTCGGCTGTACTTGAGCTCTTTTTTTTGTTTTGCTTAGCTCTAATTATGATTAATTAGATTGTGATTTTTAAAAATTCTGACCTCGAGCATCATAGAAGAGACATTTATTGTCAAAATGCGTATCTAGTGCATATGAATTGATCTGTTAACGTTAAGATAACCTTTTTTAAAGATCCTCAGCGATGATCTTATATGACCCGCGTGTTCGCCAAAACAACATAGTTAATTGCAATTGTGATTGACTTACAAAAAGTTTGTCAATAATGTTGTTTTATGTGTCTTATGTTGAGTACTCTTTTTAGCTCACCTGGCCCGAAGGGCCAAGTGAGCTTTTCCCATCACTTTGCGTCCGGCGTCCGTCGTCGTCCATCGTCGTCCGTCGTCCGTCGTCGTTAACTTTTACAAAATTGTTCTCCTCTGAAACTGCTGGGTCAAATTAAACCAAACTTGGCCACAATCATCATTGGGGTATCTAGTTTAAAAAATGTGTGGCGTGACCCCGCTTACCAACCAAGATGGCCGCAATGGCTAAAAATAGAACATAGGGGTAAAATGCAGTTTTTGGCTTATAACTCAAAAACCAAAGCCTTTAGAGCAAATTTGACAGGGTAAAATTGTTCATCAGGTCAAAATTTATCTGCCCTGAAATTTTCAGATGAATCGGACAACCTGTTGTTGGGTTGCTGTCCCTGAATTGGTATTTTTAAGGAAATTTTACTGATTTTGGTTATCATCTTGAATATTATTATAGATAGAGATAAACTGTAAACAGCAATAATGTTCAGCAAAGTAAGACCCAAAAAGAAGTCAACATGACCAAAATGGTCAGTTGACCAATTTAGGAGTTATTGTCCTTTATAGTCAATTTTTAACCATTTTTCGTAAATCTTAGTAATCTTTTACAAAAATCTTCTCCTCTGAAACTACTGGGCCAAATTAATCCAGACTCGGCCACAATCATCATTGGGGTATCTAGTTTAAAAAATGTGTCCGGTGACCCGGCCAACTAACCACGATGGCCGTCACGCCTAAAAATAAAACATAGGGGTAAAATGCAGTTTTTGGCTTATAACTCAAAAACCAAAGCATTTATGCAAACTGAAATTGGTAAAAAAACTTATCGGGTCAAGATCTATCTGCCTTGAAATTTTCAAATGAATCAGACAACCTGTTGTTGGGTTGCTGCCCCTGAATTGGTAATTTTAAGGAAATTTTGCTGTTTTTGGTTATTATCTTGAATATTATTATAGATAGAGATAAACTGTAAACAGCAATAATGTACAGCAAAGTAAGACCCAAAAAGAAGTCAACCTGACCAAAATGGTCAATTGACCCCTAAGGAGTTATTGCCCTTTATATAGTCATTTTTTTTTAACAATTTTCACAAAAATTTGTAAAATTTTACTAACATTTTCCACTGTAACTACTGGGTCAAGTTCATTATAGATAGAGATAATTGTAAGCAGCTAGAATGTTAAGTAAAGTAAGATCTACAAACACATCACCATCACCAAACCACAATTTTGTCTTGAATCCATCTGTATCCTTTGTTTAGTATTCACATAGACCAAGGTGAGCGACACAGGCTCTTTAGAGCCTCTAGTTTTAAAGTACTTTTAATTACGCAAAACTGACAAAAATATGTTTACGCGTATATCATAGTAGTGAATGCGTAGGAAGTCATAAATGGTCACATCTGCACAAAAAACAAACAATTAACATAATGCATCAGTTGTCAAAATCAGATTCATAATCAATTGAAATAATTGAGAGGGAGAGAGGTAGAGATGTATAGAAAAGACGAAAATCGCTGGATAATTATGATTTATTTGGCATTCTTCTTTTTTCCAATGTCAGCAGGTAAGAATTTGTGATTTATATTTTGTAATTATAGAATGGTCAAATTGTATGTTTAATACTTAGGCATTATGCAAATGTTGTTGTGTTTTAATAGTTTTCAGACTTTGATTTTTTTTTAACGAGTTCTGTGCCATAGGGCCAATATTTTGGCCTACGTAACGTCTGAAAAATGCCACAAGGCCAATATTGTGGCCCTTAATTGGTAAACATATACATCAAATTTTTAGAACAAATACGACTTTGCGTCTTTTACAAATGTTGAAAATAAATAAGCTGGTTCATACGGAAGCCGATTAGGGCCATTAAAAAAAAATGTCGTAATTACGACAAAGCATGTTGTTATTTCGACATAACATGACGTTATTACTACATCGCTATGTCGTAATTTCGACATAACATGTCGTTAAAACGACATCGCTATGTCGTAATTTTGACATATCATGTCGTAATAACGACATCGCTATATATAAAAGAATATGTATTATGATTGCCAAGAGACTAAATGACACAGAAATTAACAACTATAGGTCATCATAATGCCCCCAATAATTAGAAAAGCCCTCGCATAGTCAGCTATAAAAGAGGGAGGAAAGATACCAGAGGGAGAGTCCCCGAAATGCTGTGTGGCAGACAGTGTTATGAATTAATTATTAGCTCCCTTGGTAAAACTCCAAATTTCATATTTAATGTATTTCATTGTTAAATAATTTACATGAAGCTTAATAAGTATATATTTGTTAATTGCATAGCTTTTGCTAATTGAATTCATTGGTTAAAGATATTTATTTATATTGTAAAGTTGAATATTTGCATCGGCGCAAAATCTTTGGTAAACTTCTTTTGATACCTTCAGTGAGAAACTTATATATTTTATAAATACCATCTAACTTTAAGAATTTACCGGCCGTGAAACGCTGTACGGCAAGTCAAGGTTGATATAAACTTCTAATTGTTCTATTGTTGGAAGAATAATATATGGAATTTTTTTAAGACTGATATGGCAAGCTAAGCATTCCATCTCCCTTTAAATGAGCGCAAACTACATGGCTTCTTGTAATAAGGGTGAATTGAAGTATTGATTGCTCTACTTCTACTTTCAAACGTTGGGCACGATGTACCTACAACACGACGTTACACTTAAAATGCGGCGTCGAAGATGGTTTTTGACTTCGATTAATTTTTGTAAGTTTTATTCTTCTGTTCGTTTTGTGATGTCATTTTATCAAAAAATTACCTCGAGTTGTGGAAATCGATTTAATAATGTTTACCCTTTAAGTTATTTCAACTAAAAATGCAGTACTGTTGCAAGTAAGGTATGAAGGAAAGATGGGACGGAAGTACATGAATACGGTTTTACATATTTTTTTTAACTTTCAAGGTGCATAACTCTTGATGTCATTGTTTACTTAAACTAACCAACAAATATGCAGAAATGAGACTTTTGGTGAAAGGGAAATTATTTAGACCATTTTGAGTAAAAATTCACTTGTCTGTGAGTTTGCGTTAAAAATTCAGGATTAATGCGCTACATAGTACACTAATCAAAGATTTCCAGAAACCCGGGAGTTATTTTGGTAGTACCTGTGTTTTCAAATCAGAAATTTCATATGAGACTTTAAACATTGGTTGAAAATTGGCATGTATAAAGGGGATACATGTAAAAGTCAGGATATACCTGGTTTCCTTGAAGTTAAACTTAAGGTAAAATATTTAGATAGCTGTGAAAATTGTAAGATTTGGTTGAACAGATAGGGATTTTAAATTGGTGGTCTGACACCTTTATTTTCGTTTTCCTTCCAAAATAACCCAAACTGAATAATCATTAGAAAAGATGACAAATAAGACTATACCTATATAGAACACAGAGGCATAAGGATTAATTTATTGTAGAAGGAAGGGACGCGACACACAAAATGAGGTCTTCTCGTTTATTAGTATAGATACTCTAACTTTTCTTTTACAGTACTTTGTATATCCCCATCCATGTTTCACTTAAATTATTGTCAGCTTATTCGAATATGTGCATGTTTTCTGGCACGTTTGAAATAAATGCAACTCATCTAATGTTTAAATGTAAGGTTTACACAATCATGTAATTATAAACATTTAGCATGTTTTAAAAACAGGAATAAATGTTTATAAGTGCAACACACGGTATTTTTGGACAAGAAATCAATTTTTCTTACACTTTTAAAATTCAAATGAAGTAGAACAAGAAATCAATCTGGTTGACGCAACAATGACAATCTGTTACACAGAATAATAGTGGTGCATTTCTTTCCAGTGGGTCTCAATCAACACTGATTAATGCCCGCGTCACACTGTCCCAATTTTTACGCCGATGGCAACACGATTATGGAAATTTTCAAAATCGGAACTGATCGTATCCAGATCGGGCTATTCGTAGTGCCATCTTTAACCATCGTAGAACCATCGGCCACTTTTTCTAGCCTTCGGGGACAACTTCGGGAAGGGTTCTAAATTTTTTAGCATGTTAAAAAATCCCCGAAGGTGCGTCCGATGTTGAGGGTTCGTATTGAGTTCGTATCACCATCCTCACCATCGTAATGTCACCGGGAATGCATCCTTGAACATCGTATTGCATTCGTATTTCCATCGTTTCCATCGGGCAGTTTTGACATTACGATGTCTACACGAATGAATCACGAAGCTACCCGAAGGTCTAACGATGGCAACACGACTTCGTAAAGACCTCGTAATCCCGTCGTGTTGCCATCCAATAAAAGTACGAAGGCGACAAGGTGGAACTACGACGGCAATAAATCCAGCTAAATGTAAGTTAATTTTCGCACTAAAATACATTTAAAGTGCTATGCGCGATATGCACTGGTCAGTCTAATACGACAGTTAAGAAAGGCGTTCACAAAACAAGGAGCTCATATCATATAATTTTATGAGAACAAGAAAGGCGACAGCGTTGTTTCTATTAATTCAAATGGAAAAGAAGAGCATCTCTTACAGGCTCAGGATTTACTTTTACAAGTAAAATAATTTTTTTTGTCAATTTTTCATATCAAGTAACATAATGAAAATCATAAACGCGCCTCGTACACCAACACTGCATGTACACGTATATAGGGAAACCAACTTTTTCTTCATTATTCTGGGTTTTTTTTATGTATCGTCTGAGTTGTTGTCACACGAATGTTTACTCCATAACCATTTTGTTTTCTATATGTCATATTTTGCCGCATTTATTGCTTTCCCCACATCCTTCCTTTTGTCTATATTATTATGATATTCTCCTGGAAAGAACTCTTTTTGAATAAAAGGGATCAACGAACCCATTACCTTACCTTTAAGATAGATCAGTCAACATGGGAATAATTATGGGTGATTATTCAGACTAGTCACATATTTTACAGTTCAAACAAGGCAATGCCGAGCGTGGCATCCCCTCGTTTGTAACATATTGGGGACAAATATGGACATTATATTTGTATATGACACATGCAGAAAATGGTAAATTGAATATGCATATTTGATACATAAATTATTTTTTTAGAAATCAACCAAAACATTCAGTACCTGGAAATACCTTTAATATTGTCTTTAGAACCAGCAGGTAAAAAAATAAGCAATTAATTTCCTGTGTATTATGCTATTTCAAGGAGAAAAAAACAAGTCCATCTGCATGACCTTGACCTTTTGCCTTGAACGTAAAAAATGTCAGATCATTACAAGGAGGAACAATATACCAAATGTGGTTAAAATCTTTTGAAGCATATTGGTTTTAGAGTGTCCACAAGGGTGATATTGCCTTGTATTACAACTGCCACTGTGACCTTGACCTTTGAACTTTAAATTCAATAGCGCTTAAGATATTCTAAACAAGTAACACCATACCAAATTAAATGTTCAATATAATATATATTCAATATTGATCAAACAATTTAAAACGCGTGAGGCCTTCGGCATATACTTTAAATGCATCGTAAGCTGCACACGACGTCTTTTAGACATCGTATGGCCATCGCGCCGTCATCGTAATCCATCGTGTAGCCTTCGTCATCCATCGTGTAGGCTTCGGCTGAGATATGAAGCTTAAATACCCGTCTTCGGTTAAACTTCGTATGTCTATCTTTTGCTATCGTATATAATTTCGGCACCATCGTATCGACTTCGTTATTCAGGGTACTTGCTTCGGTCACTTTTTGGTATTTTAACGAGATCGGGACCAACTTCGTACGAACTTACAATTTTCGCATTCGGGTCTCCATCGTATATAAAAATCGGGACAGTGTGACACGGGCATTACAGAAATCTTGGTAAGATTTTTTTTATAATTTGTTATTGGCTTTGAATAAGCTGTCAGTAACTGCGTGCAGTGGCGGATCCAGAGGGGGCGTAGAGGGCGTACGCCCCCCTTTTGCTTGGTTTTTTTTTTGTGTAAAACGATTAATAAGAGTAGACTTCGCGAACTTTGCCATTTCCCGTGTATTTAATTTTTATGAGACAATTCTTTACATAAAAAGATTTTTTTTCGCCAGTATTTACTGAATATGTCAAAAGTAAAATTACAAAATACTAAACTTTCAAAACGGAAAGTCCCTAATCAAATGGCAAATTCAAATGATAAAACACATCAAAAGAATGGACAACAACTGTCATATTCCTGACTTGGTACAGGCATTTTCAAATGTAGAAAATGATGGATTGAACCTGGTTTTATAGCGCTTAACCTCTCACTTATATGACAGTCGCATCACAGTAGAGTGATTCGGTATGGTTAAGTTGACCGGTTCGTCGAAAAAACGTCACTCAGTCATTTCAAAATTCAAATTACAGGAACTTTGCAATTCTGAGCATGAAAAATCATGAACCTTCAAAGCGACAAAGGAGTGAGCAAGAACGTATTGACCTTTATTTCACAATTTAACCAAACAGAAAGTTATACTCTCACGAAAAAAAAGTTCCACATTAATATTAGTTACCTACGAAATTATGTTTAACCCCAAACGCCCGCGCCTATCTTAAAAAAAACATAGATGAATAATTATCTTCTAGTCAGTATAAGCTCTGGAAAGATTTAAAGTGCAAGGTACGAACCAGTTGTTTGAGGAGGCAGTCTGAGATATTTGAGAGAACAAATCTTACTCTACTTTTTGCCTTAAACAAAAATTCTGGCATTATTTGGATTGAAAACAATAATCTTGTCCACTTTTTGGCTAATAGAAACGAAAATTTCCTACAGAATAATATAGCATTAAATGAACATAATGAATAAAAAACGGGCGTATTTTTTTGGGGACGGGGGTTTGCATAAACTGATATATTGAATACCTTTATCAATATCAGACTGCAACCTGCCTGCTGGGTGTGGCCTTTATGTCTCCATTTGTCGACCGTCATTCATAAATTCGTTGTCATTTCCGACTCATTCGTAGCCTTCGGTTAATTTTCAATTTTGTTGGGTAAAACATATCACACAAACATTTGTTGCTTGTTTGTCTTTCTGAACTCGTGTCGCTCGTATTGTAAAATTCATCGAATAGCGCGGAGTGTATCTTGTTTACAACTAGAAATACAGTGGAGATCACTTCTAACCTCTCATTAGAACTGTCAGAATATTCTGTCATAGAACTGTTCTAACCTGTCCTAGAACAGTTCTAGCTAGAACAGTTCTACCCTAGAACTATTCTAGGTAGAACTGTCAGGATCAGTTCTAGGTAGAACTGACTAAATCAGTTCTAGGTAGAACTGTCAGGATCAGTTCTAGGGTAGAACTGTCTAAAACTGTTCTAGGTAGAACTGACCAAATCAGTTCTAACCGTAGAACTGTCAGCAGAACTGACTAAATCAGTCAGGACTGTAGAACAGTTCTAAATGACGTCACTGCAGAAAGGGCAATTTAGAATTTAGAAGAAAAAATCAGTTCCAATTACTTTACAGTACTATATATAATAGCAGATGTTTCTATATTTTTACTGATCAAAAGTTACATGTACAAATATCGAAGTGGATAGGAGGTTATCCAACTCATCGGAGAAATATTTTTATGAGATTGCAAATGAAACATCATTGTTTACGTTTCTTCGTTCCCCGTTTTTAACAGTCTCCTCGTTAATATAACTGCATTTAATTCAAGTAAATTTAGATTGTTTGCCTTGGATTTACATTCATGATTTAAGATTCTGTTTTGACAAATGTTCAAACGAAAATTGTACAGTGGATGCCGGAATTATGGGATATCATAGTAATGAACACAGTGTTGTTAAACGCAAGAAAACTATGTACATTTGCACTGAGGTCTCAGATTTGCATTATCTCGTTGCCAAACTTATCCATAACGATAATGAATAATATCTGGGAGTCTGGAACGTCAGAAAAATATACTCGATCTGAACATGAATGAAATATTTGCCACTGGACGTAAGGCTACAAACAAAACCAATCATTTTCCTTCTTCAAATTATATTAACAGTATAGTCAGTATACCTTTCCAAGAAGAGAACTTCTCATACATGTACTTTACATTTTAAAATAAAGTATATGAATCAGTGATGTGAGTGTTGGATGATGCCGTTAAATAGTTTTGTTTAAAAAAACCATCATGAACTACTGACTTAAAAAGTCACTTTTTGTGACGGTTCATTATTTAATAATTTAAGTTTGGATGTAACGGGTCTTCTGTCGTTATTGTGTTATCAGCGCCCATACACATAAGTTAGTCATGTGACCGTAATGTCATCAACGTTTTTTCATGGTTTGGCAAGGTTTAAAATGGAATTTAGAATTAAGTTATAAGAAATGACTTATCATTTTTTTCTGTCTAATCTAAATAACATAAAAAATGTGGTGCACACTATTAAAAAACCCGCTTCGCACATTTTTACATTAAAAAAAGCAAAATGATCAGTTTTGGCTGATGCAGTCATATATGGTCAGATTTGGTTGATGCTGTCAAATATGGTCAGTTTTGTTTGATGCAGACATGTTTTTGTTACATCAGTCAGTCTGAGGTATGAAAACTACTGATGCTTGTTCAATTTCCAATATTGCAGTTATTTATATATACTACAGTAAAAAAAATATAACTGAAGTACTGTGTAACTATATAGACTCACATAAAAAAAAAGCAAATATGGTCAGTTTTGGTTGATGCGGTCAAAAGATTTTATTATACAACTCAGTCTGAAGTATGAAAACTACTGATATTTGTTTACGATTCATTACTTTGAATAAAAAGAGGACATGCTGGCACTATAAATTCATGCGAACAAAATTTTTAGGTCATTGTTTTCCAATGTTGCTGTAACTTGTATATTACAGTCCCTCATGACCTAAAATTATAACTGAATTGCTGTACAGCTATATAGATATGCAGAAAGAAAGATCAAATACAGTCAGTTAAGATTGATGCGGTCAAAAGATTTTATTACACGACTCAGTCTGAAGTATGAAAACTACTGATATTTGTTTACGATTCAATACTTTGAATAAAAAGAGGACATGCTGGCACTATAAATTCATGCGAACAAAATTTTGAGGTCATTGTTTTCCAATATTGCTTTAACTTGTATATATTACAGTCCCTCTTGACCTAAAATTATAACTGAATTACTGTACAGCACCCTTTTTATGGACAATCAGTGCATTTGAATGAGGACAATAAATTTTAGTTGGACCCCCCCCCCCTTTTTTTTTAAACTGCTGGAACCGTCCCTGGTGGTTTGGGCCGGAATAACGTATTACATTAAGGTCAGATAATTTTGTTATGTAAAACGAGTCATCCTTGACTCCACGAATGACAAATGTAAAATAAATGAAATAATACTGCCCCCCCCCCCCCCCCCCCCCCAATATTAACGGCTTAATTTATGTTCAAAAAATGAAAGAAAAACAAATAATTTATGTAACACATCAACAAAAGAAAATCACTGAATAACAGGCTCCTGACTTGGAACAGTCACATACATGCAGAATATGGCGGGTTAAAACCGCCAAAATAGCAAAACTCTTTATAATATTAATCACTATTTTACCGAAGCCTTTATATTTAGACAAAGAGTTCTTAAATTTAAACCAAATCAATTCTAGCCGTAGAATTTATAAATCAATTCTAGTCGTAGAATTTATAAATCAATTCTGGCCGTAGAATTTGTAATCAATTCTGGCCGTAGAATTTATAAATCAATTCTAGCCGTAGAATTTGAAATCAATTCTAACCGTAGAACTGTTCTAGAAGTAGAACTGACCAAAGATTTGGTCAGTTCTAGCTAGAACTGTCTAAAACTGTTCTAGGGTAGAACTGTCAGGATCAGTTCTAGCTAGAACTGTCCAAATCAGTTCTAGGTAGAACTGACCAAATCAGTTCTAGCTAGAACAGTTCTAACCTAGAACTGACTAAAAGGTGTCAGGCTGACAGTTCTACATACTGTTCTAGAACAGTTATCCTGACAGATTCTGACAGAATTTATGAGAGGTTAGAACTGATCTCCACTGTATGTGAGTTTATGCTAACTTAACATACAACAAGCGAGAATTTTCCATGTCTATTTTTTACTGACAATTCCCACATCAAATATATCAGTTTATAGCTTTTGACCCATACTATCATTTTATGATAGAAAATTTATGGGGAGAATACAACATCAAAAATGTCCAACCCTTACAGAAACTATAAAATATATATTGCCCACGTCACGAACCGTTTAAAAAGTGCATTTTACACTTATTTTATGTTTTTTAGCCAAAAAAAAGGTCCAAATTTTTTTCGTCTCGCTCCACTCGGCGAATTTAAAAAAAAAATCGCCCCTCCCCCCCTTTTTGCATAATCCTGGATCCGCCCCTGCATATCATCTGTCGTTGTTAAATTTCTATATCTTAATTCAACTCCAATAGAAATATATCTGACACTCTGCAAGTAAATCGAACAAATTTACTCTTGGTTCAATTTGAATAGAATTGTATTTTCCCTTGCACATAAGTTGTCGAAATACACTCCTTCAGTAACTTGAACCTTGGCTTGAGAATTATTTCCCAAGTAATCTATAGTGTTTAACTTCTGATATACATTTTAAAATATAGTAATCTACTCCCGGATCGTCCGCGAAAAACGGCAAATATAATCCCGGGTTTTTATTAATTCGATGAAACGGTTTTCGTCGCTGTTTGGGATTCGTCTTTCAATTACCTCCATTTCATGCACAAGTTTATATTGACGAAAAGTTCCGGATTCGCTAGCACAGGAATTACTTTCATCACGACAGTTATAACATGAATAGCAGGACAAATCGCGAAGTAAAACATTCCGTGAACTAGTATTAAGACTTTTAATATTGGTGATTGCACCTTACTGAAGTTACGACTTTAAATGATCAATTTCGGAGTACTTCCGTAACATAAATTTCAATTCGCATTTTACATTTAGAGGACTGTCTTGGTGTCTCCAATTTGTCTTTGCAAAAGTTGGACGAAGTTCATGCAATGGAATTTTTCTCCCATTTCCCAATTCTTTTAAATAAAATTAATCGTTAAAAGCTATAAACGATTAATAAGAATTGCAAAATGTAACCTGTGTCGAACCTATGTTGCCGGGCGGAGTCTATAGCAACATGCATTATTCTTTCTTTTTCGGCAGCAATCATCTACCTCTTTTTCCAAATTTCATAACACGATTTGTTTTTTTAAATCATCATGATCATTTAATTGAAACTTTAGCACATGTAACGTCGGAAATTAGCGTCTTTAGGATTTTAGACATTTTCCGACGTTTGGACAAATTGGCTACCGTTTTGTAATGTGTGGAAGCATTTTATTCCTTTAAGACCTAAATATGTAGTTAATAAGAAAAGAATCTTCGTGTATCTAACTTTTGTTTTGATCAATTATAAAAAAAAATACGCGTTGACTGCTTTGAAAAATGAAATATCAACTTGGACAAAATGGCTACCGTTTGAAAAACGACTGTGTAGAGAAGATTTTATTGAATCAGCAATATTTGAACTCACATGAGTCAAATATTTGTACTTTTGTTAGATATTATTATTGTCTTACTCTTTTTATTCATTTTCTGCTATATCTACTTATAAAATTCACTTTCAGTCGTTGAGTTAACGAAAAACGTCGTTGGACATTTTCTTATTCCAGCTTAATATGCAGCCACCGATGATGGCTTTAACGCTACAAAGAACCGACACATGTCGTTGTTCCTGCCAAGAATCAAGAAGATCAGAGGATAAGAAATATGATCACTATGCATAAGAGTTAAAACAGTTTTTCATAAATGTAACGTTGGACATCCGTTTTTTTTTTTACATAGCTTTTTAATCCTCAAATATACAAGATATTACTTAGTATATGATTAAGAGCTGTAAAAACATAATCTAAATCATATATTGAATTCGTATTAATAATGGTTCGTGTTTTTTAACATTTTTATTTTGTTTTGCGGATGAAATTTCAAAGATTCTGTTTTAAATCCTAGGGGTTGTAGGAACATGGTGCCTAACGCTTGAAAGTAGAAATAGAGCAATCAAGCAATCAATACTTCAATTCAACCTTATGACATTATTACATTATTACACAATTCACCCTTATTACATTATTACAAGAAGCCATGTGGTTGTCGCTTATTAAGAGGGAGATGAAAAGCTTTTTTTTTTTATTTACAGCTTCTTTTTTTTTCTTTTTTTTTTTTTTTTTTTTTTCTTTGTTCATATTTAAAGCTTCTTTTTTTTAGAGTTCACGATATTTATTAATCAGTAACGTAAAACACCCTGTAATAGCAATGATTTTTTTTTTTATCTTTATTCCATTCTTCAACATATATGATAAATAGAGAATAATACATGGCAAAATCCGTATATTATGTCGTATCATCCCGAGACATCAATATCAGCCCAAGGGCCTTTAGGCCCGAGGGATGATATTGGTCGAGGGTGATACGGCATGTGATACGGATTTTGCCATGTATTATACACTTTATCATATATTTCAACAGAAGAGTATTATATTTTATGAACTGTTTTCTGATCCATAGCACTGGGTTACCTTCAGTTCTACTTTTGTCTTGTTTCAAAGGCCTTAAAAGAACTGCTCAATTACTTATCCGAAGCACCTGGGTTACCTTACAATTTGCGTGCTGTTGTTTTAAAAATATTTTGTTTATTATTGTATTAATTTGTCTGTTTTATATTTTTCATAGTTACATTTAGTGTGCCAAAAAAAAATGAAAACTTGACGTTCGTGACGTCACATACAATATGAAAACTCGACGTTCGTGACGTCACATACCAAACAATGACGTCATTTAAAAAATTTACCTATTTTGAGGAAAAATTTTCTTAAGCAAAAAAAAACCAAAACTGACTTAATTTATGTATAAAAAAAAGGGGGTGTGATAAAGGGTAGGGATGTGATAAAGGGTATGCGATAAAGGGTAGGGGTGTGATAAAGGGTGTGCATCAAAGTTGGGCGATATGGATTAAACAGCAGGCTATTTATCACATATGCAAAACTACTGTATTTACTACTAAACATATGATAAAACAGATATATTACATATTTCACAAAAATATCACAAGGGCAATGTTTTTAAGTATAATCACATATATAATCAGCACAATAATTAGAAGTTAAATGTTATGACACCTTCGGTTTCTTGTACCTGAATATTATTCTTTAAAAAGTGTTTCTCAAAAACATTTCTCATACATCTTGCATCACACAAATATTCATACAGGAAAGTTATATAATGTTTTACAGTGTATTTATATAGTCTAAAAAGATCAACATTACTGTTCAAATTTTTAAGTAAATTCCTTCTTCTAAAATACAATATCTTGCTACACATAACATGAAATTGTCAAAAGCTTTTTGGTAGGTACAATGTATAAGTTACTCGTCCTCTACCTCAACTGAGATCTAAAAAAATATATAACTTTCTCACTGAAGGTATCAAAAGAAGGTGACCAAAGATTTTGCGACGATGCAAATATTAAAATTTACAATATAAATAAATACCTTTAACCAATGAATTCAAATAGCAAAAGCTATGCAATTAACAAATATAGAATAGAATAGAATAGAATAGAATATTTTATTTACCAAATTAGGGCCCCAGGAGGGCATATGATACAGACAATATTATTATAAACAATAACATATGCAATACACACACAGTAAAGATATGTAACAAGTGTTATAAAAATAATAAAATAAAATAATATAACACAGAAAATACACTCAACGAAATAGTAGCAATGTATTATTATTCAATGAATACTATGTTGAAAATGACTCAAGTGCACCCGGTAAGTGTATCTTCACTTTGAGAAGACAAACATGAGACATTAGTAGTTTGTGCGGAGAAATGTCAATATATAAAAATACAAAAAAATACAAAAAGAACCCAATAAAAAACAAAGCAATTAAGCACTCCCACATTTGACTATGAGGTATACTGCAAATAACAAAGTTTATTTAATAAAGGATATTTAATATGACTTATCTGCAGAAAGCACCAAGAGTCGGTGCTTAAAGGGGAGTCCCTACTTGTACTTAATGCAGATGAGTCAAGCTCCTTAATTATTGAAAATATATTTTTAAAACATATTTCTAAGATTATAGATTCTGTGTCCAGCCAGCAAAGATCATCAAGGGACGGTGCCAAAGAATTTGAAATTCTTCTTATGATCTGTGCAGGCTTAACAGGGTATCCAAATTCATATTAAAGAGTTATAATGAATTAGTTATATACTTATTAAGCTTCATGTAAATTGTACAGTATCTTGCTACACATAACATGAAATTGTCAAACGATTTTTGGTAGGTACAACGTATAAGATACTCGTCTTCTACCTCAACTGAGATCTATAAAATATATAACTTTCTCACTGAAGGTATCAAAAGAAGGTGACCAAAGATTTTGCGACGATGCAAATATTAAAATTTACAATATAAATAAATACCTTTAACCAATGAATTCAAATAGCAAAAGCTATGCAATTAACAAATATATACTTATTAAGCTTCATGTAAATTATTTAACAATGAAATACATTAAATATGAAATTTGGAGTTTTACCAAGGGAGCTAATAATTAATTAAAACACTGTTTGTCACACAGCATTTCGGGGTATCTTTCCTCCCTCTTTTATAGCTGACTATGCGGGGGCTTTTCTAATTATTGGGGGCATTATGATGACCTATAGTTGTTAATTTCTATGTCATTTAGTCTCTTGGCAATCATAATACATATTCTTTTATATACGATGTCGTTTAACGACATAGCTATGTCGTTATTACGACATGATAAGTCAAAATTACGACAAAGCGATGTCGTTTTAACGACATGTTATGTCGAAATTACGACATAGCGATGTCGTTATAACGACATGTTATGTTGAAATAACGACATGCTATGTCGTAATTACGACATAATTTTTTTTTTGAATGGCCCTTATCGGCTTCCGTAGGTTCATTATTATAAAGGTGAAATTTAAATAATTCAACGGTTTTATGTTGTATAGTGTTAACAAGTCAGAGTTTGACGTTGACGTTTATTGCGTCACTTTTACAATAACAACAGGTTCCCGCGCTGGAACACACAAAACGTTAGAATTCTAAGTTGATTATAGATTTGGATGGAGAGTTGTCTCATTGGCACTCACACCCCATCTTCCTATATCTATTGAATACAGTTTTTATTGCAAAACCAGTGTAAGCCTTAAAATCATTCATACTATCAAAATCTCATTGCTTGTACTACTGTCAAATTATTATCTAGATATGTTATAAAATCATGAAAAGAAAAGTAGGAATTATGGTGCAAAAATTGAAAAATAAAGAGTAACGCACTACCTCTTATCAGAACTACGCACATTGCAAGTACAAGGGGAAATCCATGACGAACGAATATAAATAAACGTACACTGCATGATGTAATAACAGATTTTGAAAGAACAAATTAAATACACATAATCATAATGATTAAGGATATCAATGAGGGAGGAATAAATATATAAATTTGTTTATTAAAGTGTCACATATAGATTGCCATAAAACATATATACAACAATTAAAAACCAATTGTTCAGAGAACAATTGAAAGTCTTTCCACATGAAAGAAACTTTCATAAGAAGATAGTTTCTTCATACTGATGCGATAAATGATGGTTTAATTATATTTTTGAGTGATATAAGGGAGATAATATAATGCTTTCGGTGAAATTAATGTCACTTCCGTTCTCATATGATAGCTTCTTTCACACTGATTCCAAAAATATGTAGTTTCTATATACTTTTGTATGTAGAATGGGAGATAATTGGCCACTTCCGGATTGTTGGAAGTCCTTTGTAATCTTCAGTAATCTGTTTATGTATCTATATGACAAAATATATTGAATCTGAGTACTTTTATATGAAAAAATTGCAAAAAAGGCTACATCCGGTTTTCTCAAGGTCACTTCCGGAAGTCATTTTTCAAGGTCATTTGTCACGTAACCTTTTGTACCACGTCAAATGCCTTTATAATGAACTTAGTTGAAGTTGTAATCAAATAACCTCATATCAAGACATTTCAGGGGCATCAACTCCTATAAGATGCCATTAAATTGTATAAGACTAAATGTAGCATATCTTCATTACAATAAAGCAGACATTTTGCACTTGTTCTTTTATATGTATCTTTCAAAGTGTCGGAGAAAATGCAAAAACAAGCAAAAGTCACAATTGAGAACTTGACCTTGACCTTTGACCTTGACCTTATTTTCTAAGTTAGGACCTAGGGGCCTCAATCAAAAACATTCCAGGGTTATACGGTTAACTGTTTATGAGTTAAAAAAACATACCGACAAATTTATTTTGTAAAGGTAGATAACTCCTATAAAATGTCATCGAATCGCTTCGATCCAAATAAGCCAAAAATTCTTGAGGATGTAACGAACAATTTGTAAAAGGAATTTTGTTGCTATCTTTTTTTGTTACGAAGGAGATGCACACAGATGAAAAACAGTGAATAGGGAGATAACTCTTACAAAGAAAATGGTTCGCCTGAGCAGGGTGAAATTTAAAAGCGCATAAACTATACGATACCATATGAGAAATATTTAAGTGACATATTGCGAAACAAACATTTATCGCAAGAACAAAATTTGGCGGAAGAAAAAAAAAATAATAATCAGAAGAAATACAATAAGTATTTCCACAGAAAAGTGGAAAGACTTGATTATAATATTTACACATAAAACAATCAATATCCAGCCATAAATACTGACTTATGAGACACTAACAGTATAAAACTTTATACAATTAAAAACCAATTGTTCAGAGAACAATTGAAAGTCTTTCCACATCAAAGAAATTTTGATAAGAAGATAGTTTCTTCATACTAATTCGATAAATAATGGTTTAATTATATTTTTGAGTGATGTAAGGAAGATAAAATGCTACTTCCGGTGAAATGAATGTCACTTCTGGTCTCATATGAAAGCTTCTATCAAACTGATTCCAAAAATATATAGTTTCTATATACTTTTGTAAGTAGAATGGGAGATACTTGGCCACTTCCGGTTTGTTGGAAGTCATTTTTAGTCTTCAGTAATCAGTTTATGTATCTATATGACAAAAGGTATTGATTCTGAGTAAATTTATATGAAAACATTGCAAAAAATTCTACTTCCGGTTTTCTCAAGGTCACATTCGGTAGTCGTTTTTCAAGGTCATTTGTCACGTAACCTTTTGTACCACGTCAAATGCCTTTATAATGAACTTAGTTAAAGTTGTAATCAAATAACCTCATATCAAGACATTTCAGGGGCATCAACTCCTATAAGATGCCATTAAATTGTATAAGACTAAATGTAGCATATCTTCATTACAATAAAGCAGACATTTTGCACTTGTTCTTTTATATGTATCTTTCAAAGTGTCGGAGAAAATGCAAAAACAAGCAAAAGTCACAATTGAGAACTTGACCTTGACCTTTGACCTTGACCTCATTTTCTAAGTTAGGACCTAGGGGCCTCAATCAAAAACATTCCAGGGTTATACGGTTAACTGTTTATGAGTTAAAAAAACATACCGACAAATTTATTTTGTAAAGGTAGATAACTCCTATAAAATGTCATCGAATCGCTTCGATCCAAATAAGCCAAAAATTCTTGAGGATGTAACGAACAATTTGTAAAAGGAATTTTGTTGCTATCTTTTTTTGTTACGAAGGAGATGCACACAGATGAAAAACAGTGAATAGGGAGATAACTCTTACAAAGAAAATGGTTCGCCTGAGCAGGGTGAAATTTAAAAGCGCATAAACTATACGATACCATATGAGAAATATTTAAGTGACATATTGCGAAACAAACATTTATCGCAAGAACAAAATTTGGCGGAAGAAAAAAAAAATAATAATCAGAAGAAATACAATTAAAAACCAATTGTTCAGAGAACAATTGAAAGTCTTTCCACAACAAAGAAATTTGGATAAGAAGGTAGTTTCTTCATACTGATGCGATAAATGATGGTTTAATTATCTTTTTGAGTGATGTAAGGGAGATAATATGCTACTTCCGGTGAAATGAATGTCACATCCGGTCTCATATGATAGCTTCTTTCACACTGATTCCAAAAATATCTAGTTTCTATATACTTTTGTATGTAGAATGGGAGATAATTGGCCACTTTCGGTTTGTTGGAAGTCATTTTTAGTCTTCAGTAATCTGTGTTATGTATCTATATGACAAAATATATGGATTCTGGGTACTTTTAGGTGAAAAAATTGCAAAAAAAAGCTACTTCCGGTTTTCTAAAGGTCACTTCCGGTAGCCATTTTTCCAGGTCATTTGTCACTTAACCTTTTGTATGAGGTCAAATGTCTTTATAATGAACTTAATTGAAGTTATAATCAAATAACCTCATATCAAGACATTTCAGGGGCAACAACTCCTATAAGATGCCATTTAATTGTATAAGACTAAATGTAGCATATCTTCATTACCATAAAGCTGACATTTTGCACTTGTTCTTTAATATGTATCTTTCAAAGTGTCAGAAAAAATGCAAAAACAAGCAAAAGTCACAATTGAGAACTTGACCTTGACCTTTGACCTTGACCTCATTTTCTAAGTTAGGACCTAGGGGACTCAAATAAAAACATTCCAGGGTTATACGGTTAACTGTTTATGAGTTAAATAAACATACCGACAAATTTATTTTGTAAAGGTAGATAACTCCTATAAAATTTCATCGAATCGCTTCGATCCAAATACGCCAAAAATTACTGAGGATGTAACGAACAATTTGTAAAAAGAATTTTGTCGCTATCTTGTTTTGTTACGAAGGAGATGCACACAGAGTGTAAACAGTGAAAAGGAAGATAACTCTTACATAGAAAATGATTCGGCTTAGCAGGGTGAAATTTAAAAGCGCATAAAGTATACGATACCATATGAGAAATATCTAAGCGACATATTGCGAAACAAACATTTGGCGCAAGAACAAAATTTGGCGGAAGAAAAAAAAAAAAAAATAATAATAATTAAAAACCAATTGTTCAGAGAACAATTGAAAGTCTTTCCACATGAAAGAAACTTTCATAAGAAGATAGTTTCTTCATACGGATGCGATAAATAATGGTTAAATAATATTTTTGAGTGATATAAGGGAGATAGTATAATGCTTCCGGTGAAATTAATGTCACTTCCGGTCTCATATGATAGCTTCTTTCACACTGATTCCAAAAATATATAGTTTCTATATACTTTTGTATGTAGAATGGGAGATAATTGGTCACTTCCGGTTTGTTGGAAGTCGTGTTTAGTCGTCAGTAATCAGTTTATGTATCTATATGACAAAATATATGGATTCTGAGTACTTTTAAATGTAAAAATTGCAAAAAAGGCTACTTCCGGTTTTCTCAAGGTCACTTCCGGTAGTAATTTTTCAAGGTCATTTGTCACCTAACCTTTTGTAAAAGGTCAAATGCCTTTATAATGAAGTTAGTTGAAGTTATAATCAAATAACCTCATATCATGACATTTCAGGGGCACCAACTCCTATAAGATGCCATTAAATTGTATAAGACTAAATGTAGCATATCTTCATTACAATAAAGCAGACATTTTGCACTTGTTCTTTTATATGTATCTTTCAAAGTGTCGGAGAAAATGCAAAAACAAGCAAAAGTCACAATTGAGAACTTGACCTTGACCTTTGACCTTGACCTCATTTTCTAAGTTAGGACCTAGGGGCCCCAAATAAAATCATTCCAGGGTTATACGGTTAACTGTTTATGAGTTAAAAAAACATACGGAAAAATTTATTTTGTAAAGGTAGATAACTCCTATAAAATGTCATCGAATCGCTTCGATCCAAATTAGCCAAAAATTTATGAGGATGTAACGAACAATTTGTAAAAGGAATTTTGTCGCTATCTTTTTCTGTTACAAAGGAGATGCACACAGATGATAAACAGTGAATAGGGAGATAACTCTTACAAAGAAAATTGTTCGTCTTAGCAGGGTGAGATTTAAAACCGTATAAACTATACGATACAATATACAAAATATCTAAGCGACATATTGCGAAACAAAAATTTCAGAATGTGGCGGAAAAAAAAAAAAAATAATAATCAGAAGAAAAACAATAAGTCTTTCCACAGAAAAGTGGAAAGACTTAATAATTAAAAACCAATTGTTCAGAGAACAATTGAAAGTCTTTCCACACCAAAGAAATTTTGATAAGAAGATAGTTTCTTCATACTGATGTGATAAATAATGGTTTAATTATATTTTGAGTGATATAAGGGAGATAATATGCTACTTCCGGTCTCATATGATAGCTTCTTTCACACTGATTCCAAAAATATATAGTTTCTATATACTTTTGTATGTAGAAGAGGAGATAATTGGCCACTTTCGGTTTGTTGGAAGTCATGTTTAGCCTTCAGTAATCAGTTTATGTATCTATATGACAAAATATATGGATTCTGAGTACTTTTAGATGAAAAAATTGCAAAAAAAGCTACTTCCGGTTTTTTCAAGGTCACTTCCGGTAGTCATTTTTCAAGGTCATTTGTCACCTAATCTTTTGTACAAGGTCAAATGCCTTTATAATGAACTTAGTTGAAGTCATAATCAAATAACCTCATATCAAGACATTTGAGGGGCAACAACTCCTATAAGATGCCATTAAATTGTATAAGACTAAATGTAGCATATCTTCATTACAATAAAGCTGACATTTTGCACTTGTTCTTTAGTATGTATCTTTCAAAGTGTCGGAGAAAATGCAAAAACAAGCAAAAGTCACAATTAAGAACTTGACCTTGACCTTTGACCTTGACCTCATTTTCTAAGTTAGGACCCAGGGGACTCAAATAAAAACATTCCTGGGTTATACGGTTAACTGTTTATGAGTTAAATGAACATACCGACAAATTTATTTTGTAAAGGTAGATAACTCCTATAAAATTTCATCGAATCGCTTCGATCCAAATTAGCCAAAAATTCCTGAGGATGTAACGAACAATTTGTAAAAAGAATTTTGTCGCTATCTTTTTTTGTTACGAAGGAGATGCACACAGAGGGTAAACAGTGAAAAGGGAGATTACTCTTACATAG